>NC_134687.1:210567288-210934788 GCF_050947455.1 Rhinoderma darwinii | reverse complement strand
GGTTGCGATGAAGCGATGCTGTGTTGTGTTTTGATCACACCTTTGGCAGCGGAGAGAGTCCAGAGTAAACAGAAGAGAGTTGGAAAGGGTAAAACACCACTGGGACGTACTTTGGCTCCCCATCCTCCCATTGTACACAATGATGCAGTGCAGAATAATTCACTCTGTTAATTGCACTTTATTACCTCCATGTAATGGGTTCTTTATCTTCACATTAAGTGGATGTTCTTAGGACTTTCTAAAGATGCCGTTTTACATGAGAAGCTGGACATCTGGGATGCTTGCAATCTCCGTCAGATGTTTTGGCAGTGAGAAAAGTGTTAGACCAGCAGGCACGATATCCAGTCCACGTAATGTGAATAATTAGAACTTATACACCTCGGCCTGTGCAGTCATTAACTTGCTTTTTGGCACGCGGAATTGATGTGTAATCAAGACTTGTAGAAATTACGTTTTCACTCTTCCCATTTTGCAGAGGGTGTTCTGTAAAATATTTTGAGGGAGGGAGAGTTGTGTGTAGTTACTGAATAAATAGAATATTATGTACTTTGAGTTGTCCACTTAGGGTATGCTTACACAGCTTAGCAAAATACGTCTGAAAATACGCAGCCGGTTTTTCAGGCGTAAAACGCCCAAATTCCGTCTGAAAACAGTGCGTGTGAACATAGCCTTAAGACTCGCACATGGAGATTGTTGGGCTGTTCAGGGCAGATTCCTATGTTGCTGTTCTTCTGTATACCGAAGGCTCTATTCACATCTGCCTCGTGGCTTCCCTTTACAACGGACGTCACAATGCAGTGCTGGATCAGTTGTATCATGGATACTAACGGCACCTGACCCCAATAACTTACAATATGCTTAATCAGGGTCCCGTCATGGCGGCTGTAGTTTTAACGGTAACAATAGTGCCGCAAACGTCAAGTCTGACAAGATTGGCCACGGAGACTCTAAACGCAAATGTGAACGACCTTATTCTTTAATTCTCCTACTTGAACTCTGGGTACTCTCCCGATAATTTTCTGAAAACTACTGAACATATTAATAAGGGCTACACAAATCCCAGGATGTAGGGAACCAAAATCCCTAGAAATCTACTACTGACCCCTAACTCTTTGGGTTTTCTATTAATGTGTATGGAAGTTGTTGCTTGGCTACTAAAAAATCAGACTGGCTCCTTGGAAGTGGTCTAACAGATTCCTAAAGATTTACAGTACTTTGCCTACTCTTGATCCTACTCATATTCATTTACTCTTCTCTCGTGCTGCCCATTTCTTTGGATCACTTTCTCACATGCCACCTGACACTCACAGAACCTTAGAACCTTAAAGGGCTATTTCCTTTTGTACATTTATGGCATATCCACAGAAGTTAGGACAAGAGGTCAGGGGACCCCGTTCTATAGATAGGACCCGCATCGATCAGACATTAATAGCATATCCTGTGGATATGACATACATTTTTGATATGGGAAAGCTCCTTTAATCTTATTTCTTATTGTGGTAACTTGGCTATCCTCTCCCACTTATGCTAGCCATACATGGAACAATTTGCTGTCTAATCAGTTAAAGACTCTATAAAAAGTGCAATAATTAAAATTGTACAAACAATCTTTCACCGTCGAATTATGAAATATCTGTTGAAGTGTTTTACAAACATGTTTAGAAATTATTTTATCAGATGTTCAGTTTTGTCTTTAAGAATAACTCAAAGTGATTATGGAGTGAATATTCCATTTCATCAGATCAGTTTATCCAATTCAAATCAGTTCAATATCCAATCTTCTTTTAATTTGACAAAAACATGTTTTTTGTCTGTTAAACTGGCTGTACATAAAAAAACTTTCTGCTTAGTAATGAATTGACAATGGCCATTCTCTTAAAACACACTCTTTTTCTTCCTTTGTATTGTCCCGTTACCTCATAGAAATCATGGCAGAAGTGTTCTGGTCAGAATATGAAATAACACGTATCGTTTCTACAAATAACTTTTTGTGTGAAAGAGGCTCTGTAGACAACAGCTTGTTATTCCCCTGGCAATGGAGAGCACGGCTGTCTGTTGAAAACAACCAATGGCTACTGTTTTCAGTGGACACCCTGTAAAATGCTTATAATGTGCTTCTACTAATGGTAATATCTGATTGTATGGGACCCCAGCTACAAGATGCCCTCTTACCCCCCTTCCATTGTAATCGGATTGGCCACAAAGAAGAGAAAAAGAAGGGACCCCTTTTAAATTATGTTAATACATTTGGGGCCAGTATGTATAGTCCATGAAATATGTCAACATTAGGAACTGCAAAAAGCCTTGACATTTAGGCGTAAAGTGCCACTTTCCTGAAAAAATGGCTCTATAAGATGCATATGAGCAACCAGGACAGTCCCCGCAGTCACTGTAAAAATGACGCATGTGCAACCCTCCGAAGGAGAGCCCTGTCCTCTTAGAATGCCCGGCCTGCTGATTGGAGGAGAGCCCTGTCCTCTTACAATGCCTGGCCTGCTGATTGGAGGAGAGCCCTGTCCTCTTAGAATGCCCGGCCTGCTGATTGGAGGAGAGCCCTGTCCTCTTAGAATGCCCAGCCTGCTGATTGGAGGAGAGCCCTGTCCTCTTAGAATGCCCTGCCTGCTGATTGGAGGAGAGCCCTGTCCTCTTAGAATGCCCAGCCTGCTGATTGGAGGAGAGGCTTTGAGTAACAGCACACCGCACACATGTCCTTTTCAAAGCGACTGCGAAAGCAGCAAACAGCTTTCCTGCGGTATCGTTGCTACTAAAAGTCATCTTCTAGCTACCTGTATTTAAAGTGCCACAGTCTCATGAAACCCGTCTCTTCAGGTGGATTTCCGTAATGTAGATTTTGGCTTATTTAAACTCTGTGGGAGAAATTGATTAATACTGGAGTCGGTAGTGCATCGGAGTAAGGTGCGTCACATTTTTTAAGCAGTTCTTGCCTCTTAAAAAATTGGATCATCTGGAACAGTCTTAAGGACAGAAAATACAATCTATTCCTGCTACGAGCAGGCATAGATTTGCGCTGCAATTTACATAATTATTTGTCTTTAGAAATTATAAATATGTCGGAAACTTGTTTAATCTGCCCTTTCTAGTTAACTTAACTGTCGAGAGGAGAGAAAAGTCGCAAACTTTAGCTTAAATAAATTCCCCCATGTTTTTTGTATGTATCATATATTAGTATGTAATGTACCATATATCTGTTTTTTTTCCCATAACAATTGTTAAACAGTGTAAAAGGAGTGTGGAGAATTTCTTCCAAGACATGGTTGCCTGTGGTTCATGTAGGAGAAGCTACGTGTGACTACAATCCTTAGAGAATATAATCTACTCTGTTACATTGTGTTTCCGCTACATTATGCCTCTCTTCTGGCGTCGCCACTTGTGATTCGTTTTCTGCCAGGCTCCTTCATGTTTGTGTGTGCGTGGTTCCCTTTACTATCAGAAGGAAATATTCCAGTGCTAACAGTGCCTGTAAAGTTTATCACATAGTAAATACATATTTCCAGAAATACAAAGAGGGTGATGCGATGTGATGGAATTAATACTGGTGGAGTGGAGCGTTATTATTTCTGAAACATAAGGTAACTTTGTGTTCCACCTCATCATTGTTATTGTTCAGATAACATAATTAATGGAAACAGAACTTCCATCTCTTCAGGATCACATACTTTACCCTACAGTTAACATATATCCTTTTAACCTTTATCTCGGGGTCTAAAAATAAAAAAACATATGTTGGATATATATATATATATATTTTATTTTGAACACTAAATTGTCTGGATTTCTTTGCTTTGAGACAAAAATATCAGGTGATATGTATGCAACACCTGCTCTGAATCTAAGCTCCCTTATCTACTTGATACTGAATACGTAATCCAGATCTGTGGGTTTCAAAGTCATGTGTGTGCGATTGGTGGGAGTTGTAGTTGGGTCTATGCACTCTTTATTCATTTATGAGAAATGCAATACTCTAGCGACACTTGCTCAGGAAACCTGGACTTGTGTTTCTATTTTCCAGTTCAAATGTGGATGAACATGGACTTCCTGTCCCCAACCGGGGGCTCTCCGGCTGTTGCAAAACTACAATTTCCAGAATGCCCTGACAACTTCATACTTATAGTCTTTCAACAACTTGTATCACAGTTTGAAGACCACGTCTCCACACCATGACTGAGTACCTAAAGATTTTGTTTTGACACATGAATGAAACTTCACAAGCTTATAGTATATTATAGTCAAGATTTGGCTCATGTAGCCATTCCTGTGCCATTTTGTACTGATTCTTATCAATGTCTGTGCTGTTAAGATTCCCAAGCATTTACTGTCACCATAAAAAAGTGTATGAGTTCTGAAATAGATTTGCATAGAAATTGACTCTACAATAATGTAAAATTTACTTTTTCACTTTTTATATTGTTCAGGCTTCTAGGTGTTAACTGGTCACACATGTTTCTCCTTCTATATTCTGTATTGATATAATTTATAATTTAGTCAGGTAATGTGACCAATAAATGCCAACTTCTGCATAACTTTGTTTTCTATTGATACCTATGAAAGTTTGCATTGCTGGGACACACTTACACAATTGCTCATGGACTGGGATGACTATTTTTTTTATATCGTATAAGCAGTGTATGTATTAGTGTATGTACTAGAGCAGGGGTCAGTAACCTTTTTTGTATGGCGTGCCGGTAAAAAAAAAAAGTAAATGATGAAGCACTCAGCGTGCCATGCAAACATGAAAGTCATAAGACAAACTGTTACCACGTATGTAGCATAAAGCAATTAATCAGTTGATAAAACGTACATTTCAGTGTAATCCTTGTCCTGTCCCTGACTTTCTTTGCAAAGATGATCCATCTGTGGTGCATACACGGCTACTGACCACCAGCTTGGGGGGTGTACATAAGATAGATCGTGGCTATTAAACAGTAGATTTTATGGTTGAACATGGGAGAGACTGCAGCTACTGAACACCAGCTTGGTGGGGTGTACATAGGGACATCGGCTACTGACCACCAGCTTGGTGGGGTGCACATAGTAGAGAGAGCTGCTAATTTATTTTTTTTCTTCTACAGAGCGGCTACTAAACTCTTTGCAGCGCTGATCACTAGAAGACACCGGTGCTTCATTATGCGCCTGGCGACGCTCGACACCAGGATAAAAAGCAGTGCAGCATTGTGTGCTTGCCAAGTGTTCAGCAGCGACAAACTCAGTGAAGCATTGCTCTCTCTCGTGATCAGCACCAACAAGTGCAAATTTAAGTGCCGCTCTCTCTCCCTGTGTTCATCGCCACCAAGCACACAACGACACTGGACACTGGGAGAAAGAAGTGTGCCAACAAACCATGCCCCAAATGCCAGCTGAGGGACCGGTGCCACAGGTTGCTGACCTCTGTACTACAGTATGTACTAATGTATGTACTAGTGTATGTACTAAACTTTCCAGCTGAAATTCCATTAACCCCTACCCGCACGAGTCAGTAACTATACGTCGTCGCTGGAGGTTACGTCCCGCACGAGGACGTAGTTACTGAGTTGTTCCCGGTGTACACAGCCGGTGGCTGTGTGCGCCGGGAACCGGGAGAGAAGCTGTCCCTGACAGCTAACACTCCTGAGTCACCGGCAACGGACCCCAATTAGGGGTCCGATACCGGTGATCAGTGTGATCAGTGGATCTGTACAGATCCACCGATCACGTTGTTTTTACTGTTAACGTTTTAAAAAACGTTCCCGGGACTTGTAGTTAAGTCCGGGAATGGTTACAAAGGTCCCTCTCCCTGCCCCTTGCACCATGTGACCGGCAATGAACCAATAGCGGCGGTCCATTGCCGGAGATTGCTGTGATTGGTGGGTCTGCCCTCCCCATGTCCCATGTGAACGGCAATGGACTGCTGCTATTGGTCCATTGCCGGCGAGTGCTGTGATTGGTGGGTCTGCTCAGACCTACCAATCACAGTGCGTTTGCTTGCAGGGTGGGTGAAAAATACAGGATACAGGCTCTGATCTCTTAGTTGGTGTTTAGTAGTTGGAGAGATCAGAGCCTGTATAGTGTTGTCAGTGAAAATAGTGAATAATCCCTAATTTTCACTTCCCCCGTTCCCCACCGCCTCCCAGTGTATAAGGGAGATTTTTTTTATTTTTTATGATCACTTAAAATAATAATTTGATTTAGTTCGTAGGTAGTTGTCTAGCTTGTCTACGTCAATTTGTCGCGTGAGTCGTCAGTTAGTCAGTGTCAATCCGTTGTCAATATCAATCCATAGCGTCCGTGTCAGTCAGCCTCAATCCGTTACTGTCAGTCGCTTCACTTGTCAGTAAGTGTCAGACAGTCAGTGTCAGTCAGCGTCAGTTAGTAAGTGTCAATCCATGTTTCCCACTGTACTGGTACCTCAGGAGCTCTGAAAATGCGACATGGCACCCGAAAAACTTCCCATCAAAATCTGTGCTTCAAATGGTTCTCCTTCCATTCTGAGCCCTGCCGTGGGTCCCAACAGCAGTTTATTACCACATATGGGGTATTGCTTTTTCTCCTTTATTCCTTGTAAAAATGAAAAAATTCAATACTTTTTTCAAAACAAAGTAGATTTTCATCTTCACGGGTGACGTCACTCTCTGCACTGGCTCTGGCCGCTGTGTTGATCTTCAATTCTTTTCCGGGTATACGACACGTCACTTGTGAAGTGCCGTGTATGGGCTGTTCTGTTGTAACGCGCATGCGTGGCCGCTGCTGTTCTCTCGAGAACAGCAGGGACTGCGAGAACAGCAGTGACGACGCTTTGCATTACGGGCTGTGCAGCAGAACATTGACGTGTTGTATACCCGGCAAAGAATTGAAGATCAACACAGCGTCCAGAGCCAGTGCAGAGAGTGACGTCACCCGTCAAGTACCCCACGGCAGGATCTGGAAATGGGGCCACTTTGGAAAATGTAAGTATATTACAAATGTATTTACATTTATAAATTAGAAGCATTAACAAAAAGTCATTTTATCTCGGACAACCCCTTTAAGAAACTTTCTGAATGCTGTTTTGAATACGTTGAGGGGTGCAGTTTTCAAAATGGGGTATTTTATTGGCACTTTCTAATATATAAGGCCCTCAAAGCCACTTCAGAACTGAAGTGGTCACTGAAAAAATAGGCTTTTGAAATTTTCTTGAAAATGTGAGAAATTGCTGCTAAAGTTCAAAGCCTTGTAACGTCCCGGAAAAATAAAAGGACGTTAAAAAAACTATGCAAACATAAAGTAGACATATGGGGGATGTTAACTAGTAACTATTTTTGTGTGGTATTACTATCGGTTTTACAAGTAGATACATTTAAATTTAGAAAAATGCTAATTTTTACAAATTTTCTCAACATTTTGGTGTTTTTCATAAATAAATATTGAATTTATCGACCAAATTTTTTCACTAACACTAACACAGTCTCAGAATCACTTGGATAGGTAAAAGCATTCCCAAGTTATTACCACAAAAAAATCGTCTGTGTCCACAAGGCCAAAACAGCCTGCGTCCTAAAGGGGTTAAAAAAGATCCAATGTTTTCTTCTGTAATTTTATTCATTACAGGTTTAGACGGCCGGTGCTGATCAATGAGACATCTCCTGTTACAAGGAGCTATGGATGGGGACAAGCGGTCATTACTCTGATCGCTCGTCCCTATATATTATTATCATGTCGGCAGCGCGTCTCATTGTTTAAAACAGGGATATGTGCAGCCGACAACGATAATATTTTACTTTTTTAAAACGATACGACCAGCAGATGATCGAGCGTTTGCTCGTTCATCTGCTGATCGTTCCCCTGTCTACACAGGGCAATGATCGGCAACGAGCGTTCTATAAACGCTCGTCTGCCTGATAATCGCCCAGTGTAAAACCCCCTTAAGGGAATTTATAGAGTGGCAGTGAGATATCTGTCTCTCCTCCAACAACCCTACATGTCAAAAAGATCTTATAGACCGTGCAGCCAAAG
The DNA here is from genome assembly GCF_050947455.1 of Rhinoderma darwinii. NCBI lineage: Eukaryota > Metazoa > Chordata > Amphibia > Anura > Rhinodermatidae > Rhinoderma > Rhinoderma darwinii. The sequence goes on along the minus strand of NC_134687.1, from coordinate 210,926,802 downwards.
AACGTGGTAAACACCATTTGGTAAAGTGCTCATTTTCTAACCCATAGATGCTTCGTACTGGCCGCCTCGAGTTGAAGAATCCTATTCTGGGAATATAACATAACTATAGGAGTCTTACTTGTGACTGCTTAGGTTATTTATAAACTGTAGAAGAACCAAATCTATGACATTCTTATGGCTTTATGATGTTAGGTATTTATGGACTTTCTTTACTTCTGGATTCCACATACCTTATGTTGTATCTTTTATACTAGGACTTGACAAGCTTCCGTGGATATTGTGGTATCTAATCAGACACATTATAGTATTTGTTTTTTTACTAATAAAAGCACCCTCTGGATTTTCTTGGTCTAATAACCATGTAGAGTCTATACACTAGTGGTAGGTGTCTAGCACATGCCCCATACAACCTCTTTCATTAGTATTATCTTCATTAAATTAGTAAACCTGTATGAAATGAGGTGCCCAACTTCACCATGACTTGTGATCACTGCTCTAAGGGCACGTTCAGACGTGGCGGAATTCTGCAGACACTGTCCGCATCAATGCCGCACATAATCCGCGTTGCAGATTCCTAAAAAGTTGTGGAAACCAATGGACAAACTGTCTGCTGCGGATTTCCACAGCAATTCCGCCACATCTGAACGTGCTCTAAGAGTATCTGTACCCCAAATCACTTACCTGTTTAGTAATTCTTGTGCAGATTGAGTTTCTGAGTCACTATTTATTAGTCCTATGGATGTCAGTCATTCCTGCTCTTAACCCGTTAGTGACCGGCCCATCATGTTTCTACGTCGGTCACTAACGGGCCTTATTCCGATGCCATAGACTTTTTACGTCGCGGCATCGGAATAAGTAAACAGAGCAGGGAGCTGTCAAATCTCCCTGCTCTCAGCTGCCAGAGGCAGCTGAGGGCTGGGAGCTTCCCTGCTCTGCCGGGTGAGATCGATATTAGTATCGATCTCACCCGTTTAACCCCTCAGATGCGGTGCACAATAGCGTGCACCGCATCTGAGTGGTTTTGGAGAGAGGGAGGGAGCTCCCTCTCTCTCCCACCGACACCCGGCAATACGATCGCCGAGTGTCTGTGTCTCCAATGGCAGCCGGGGGTCTAATAAAGACCCCCAGGTCTGCGTGGAGTGAATGCCTGCTAGATCATGCCGGAGGCATGACCTAGCAGATGCCTGTCCGTGTTAAACAGACAGGCAGTAATACACTGCAATACAAAAGTATTGCAGTGTATTATAAATGCGATCGCAGAATCGCATATTTTAGTCCCCTAGTGGGACTAGTAAAAAAGTTTAATAAAGTTAATTTTAAAAAAAAAATTTGAAAAAAAATGAAAAACCCAGCTTTTCCCCTTACAAAATGCTTTACTATTAAAAAAACAAAATAAAGTTAAAAAGTTACACATATTTGGTATCGCCGCGTCCGTAACGACTCCGACTATAAAGCTATTACATTATTTAACCCGCACGGTGAACGCCGTAAAAAAAATAATAAAAAACTATGGAAAAATTGCTGTTTTCTGTGAATCTTGACATAAAAAAAATCTGATAAAAAGTGATCAAAAAGCCGCATCTACTCCAAAATGGTACCAATAAAAACTACAAGTCTTCCCGCAAAAAAAAAGCCGTCATACAACCGCATCGGCGAAAAAATAAAAACGTTACGGCTCTTCAAATATGGAGACACAAAAACAAATAATTTTGAAAAAAAAGTGTTTTTACTTTATAAAAGTAGTAAAACATACAAAATCTATACACATTTGGTATCGTTGCAATCGTAACAACCCGCTGAATAAAGTTATTGTGTTATTTATATCACACGGTAAACGGCGTGGATTTAAGACGCGAAAAAGAGTGGTGAAATTTCAGTTTTTTTTCTATTTCCCCCCAAATAAAAGTTAATAAAAGTTAATCAATAAATAATATGTCCCCCAAAATGGTGCTATTAAAAAATACAACTTGTCCCGCAAAAAAACAAGACCTTATACAGCTGTGTCGACGCAAAAATAAAAAGGTTATAGCTCTTGGAATGCGACGATGGAAAAACGTAAAAAATGGCTTGGTCATTAAGGTCTAAAATAGGCTGGTCATTAAGGGGTTAAACATCCAGAGCTATACAGTACAATAACAGCATCGTTATACTCCTTTGTTTATTAACGAAAGGTTAAATAAGGTTAAATATCTCCTTTATCTTCAGTCTAAATTGATTATGTATAGTTGTATAAATCCTGCTTCCGCAGGCATATTCCTTATAAAGGTCAAACACATAGGATAAAATTATATAAACAGCTAACATCACGTGTTGCCTTATGAACAAAATATCTGTACTATAGTGGAATATGTCGTCTAAAGAGGTGACAATTTAACATTAGGTATTAGGTAGGTTTTCTAAAGGGCTGATTGGGCCCAGCTGAAATATTGTAGACATGTGGTTGGCACATTACAGGCTCGCAATAAGCCCCCCGTGATGAGTAACAAAATTATATACAAATAAATGTAATATAAGTTCAATGTCATCTTCTTGGAATGTACTTCAGACTATAAGGCTAGGGTTATAGGGATAATATTCATGCCAAACTATAAGACTACTCCACAATACAACACCAATTGCTAAATTGAGATGCAGCTTGCTTACTATTCTTCTAATAATCACATCCCGAACCCCCTAAAACAATGGATCGTCCAATAGCTGTAGTAACAGTATAATTTGCCAATCTTCCTTAAAAAGTCAATATAGTTCATCCTAAAGCCATTCCTAACAATACATTCATTGGTTTAAATTGTTTGTCAAATGAACTTTATCGAGGAGTATAAAGATGTTTTTGGGGAATAGTGACACTCCTCACATACTTATATCTCTTGTAGTACTTTATGTCAGAAATCTACAGCAATCTAATTCTTTTAACTAGTCTACCCTTGGGTCTTTATGTGTATAGCTAGGATCCATCCATTGCAACCTCCTTCTGGGATTTTAACATATACAGTCCAATAGGTGAAGTCAAAGCCTACTAACCAATATCTTGTTAATGCTGGGCATTGGGAGCATCTGTTCCATATAAATAACCTCTTTTCTGACTGAAGCGGCGATCAACCGGTCATGCCGCGGCGATCAACTGGTCACTTTGGGTTCAGCTTCCCTACCCCATGGTGATCAGCTCTTATCTCCGGGGAAAGCTCCATGCAACCACTAAATTTAGTACTGATCACTCAATGAATGAGCCACCATGCAATATAGTCTGGACTTTGCAGCAGCTTTCCGCTGTGATTCATAGAGGGGGGGGGGGTTCCGAGGGAGAAAGAACCTTCTATAACATCCATATGCCGTACTGAGTCATATGGAAAGATTTTTTTAAAATTCTTTAATACTTATTGCACTATTACAGCGTGTAAAGGAATAAATTATCCACTATCCATCTGGCCTTGTGCAAAAGGAAGCATTTGGACATTAGTCAAGTGTAAATATGAGTCTGGAAGGAAAAAAATAATAAAACAAATTAATCCAATCATGAAAAACAGATGCTATAAATTATAATTTCAATGGATCTTATTTTTTCTCATAAATTATAAAAGTTTAATTTTTATGGAAATTTAAGAGTTGACTTTATCGTGACAGCATTGGCAAACCGGGGATTAAATAGTTGAGGTTTTCAAAAGTCATATGATATTCATATGAGATAGATAGATAGATATAGTTATGTCTCTTAAAATATGGCAACATAAAAAGAAATAATTTTGAAAAAAAAGTGTTTTTACTCTGTAAAAGTAGTAAAACATAAAAAAAACAATATAAATTTGGTATCAACGCAATCGTAATGACCCGCTAAAGTTATCATGTTATTTATACCATATGGTAAACAATGTAAATTTAAGATGCTAAAAAGTATGGTGAAAAATAAAAAAGTTACATCTCTTTGATTGCGACTATGGAAAAACTTAAAAAATTGCTTGGTCACTAAGGTTTAAAATACCTTCGGTATTAAGGGGTTAACATACGTAAATAATACAATATTTAATAATAACAATAAGAGTCCAGAAAGGGGTTATTTACATGGGCATTTAAATTGAATGAATGCATAGTATATACGTGGGGTAGCCACAGTTTTGGTTGTGAGCCACATGCGGCTCGTCTTCCTGAAAAATCATGACAAGTGTCCAGAATTCAGTAAGACAGTCAAGGATTCCTGTCACTGTCCTGGAATACCATTCTTTTCCCCTGATGTAAGACATCAAATCATAGATCATATGTGCCAGGTACAGCTGTGTTCAATCTTACTTTTTCTTAAATTGCTTTAAATTATACAATATGTCATAATATCAAGCAAGAAAGTAAGGATCGTCCCATCTGTAGACTTCTCCAGTTGCTGACTTTACAGATAAGCACAGGAGTTGATGCAAGCTCCTGTTAGTAGTGTAGGACCATGGAGGAGATAAGAGTGTTGTATTATAGGGGTAGTGTGTCTGCCACATTAGTATGGCCATTTCTGTTGCCGTTACTATTCTGTGGGCACTCCTACTTCCTACATTGCGGTATGGACATTGCAGTGTAGTAGACCTGAACAGTGGCGTCACTATGTATGTAGCATGTGTCTCTAATGTGAGCACTATAATTTCTAACAATTCTGATATCATTTTCATTACTAGGTCTGACTCCCCGTAGTGAACACACTCTTGGGGTAGGGCTGGGGCTTTCACCTGAAAAAGTTGCTGCAGCGCATACTTCTATGCTTCCATGACTGAGGTGTCAGTATTGTGTTAGCCAGCCAACCTTGCTATATACAATAATGTGCCTGTACATTGTTACATAGGTGACACGGAGAAGCAATGAACGAAGACGTTTTTCCCCACAAGCTACAGTATATGGTTGACTAGTACTCTTTGGTTATTTATTTTGTAAATCAAAACAAATAGAATTTAGAAAAGGAAGTTGTCCTTGCAGAAATGTGTAATATTTCATCCGTATTTTTGCCATGAATAAGAACACGGCTGGTGTTCGAAACGCGTAGGCTCGGGCACTTGCCCTTTAGAAACCACCTTGATACTGCGTCTATCTTCACTTTTACTCATATTTTCATACCAATAAAAGTGGGAACATTTTTAACCACCAAACAGCACTGGATCTACTCCTCTCTTAATTTCTGTTATCTACCGTGGGCCATCGCGGAGATCCGGGCAAGGTTTGAGTGCTGGACGCAGGACTGGTGAGCTGGAGCCTTCTCCCTTCTTTTTTTCTCTAATATTTCATCCACTCTCATAGTGAAAAGTATATTTTAGCTAGAAATCAATTGTTCAGTTTTCCTTTTATAATCCTAAACTGCATTAGAGGAATGGTAATTGTTAGCCGGGGAGGGGGAACCAGTGGAGTTATTATGGTAAGGAATCTTCAAATAACTTGGTAACTTGTAAAATATAAAGTCGACAAAAAAGCAACGTTCCTGTACTTACCTGATCAATCATCCCATTCTATAAAATTCTTATGCTCAAGAGTCTTCTAATGTCTGTTCATTGCTCTACACTCTTAGGGCACAGTCACACGTGGTGGAATTGCTGTTGAATTCGGCTGTGGACAGTCCGCAGTGGAATTCTGCAGCAGCCGTTTTTTTCATTTCTTTCTATACATTTTTAGTAAAGTTAGTTCAGACGTTGCAGAAAATAACTGTGCGGAAGTCAGGCTGCGGTGCAGAATTTTCCCTCCGCAGCATGCTCATTACATTGCGGAGAAGAAGCTGAATTTCACTGCGGATTTCAGCATTTGCAATGCAAAAACTGAAATCTGTGGCAAGTCCGCTGTGATATCTGCAACGTCTTTACCTGTCAAATATGCAAATGTTGGTGCAAATTCGTTGCGTAATTGCCCCGAATCTGCACCAACATTTGCAGCGGAAAAATTCCGCCACGTCTGAACATGCCCTTAGGGTATGTTCTCACAGGCCGGGTACGCTGGCAATTTCCCACAACGGATTAACGTGTGAAAAATCTGCAACATTAACAAAAGCAACAAACTGGATGAGATCTCTTCCTCACGCTGTGGCTGAAATTCGCAGTATAACGCAGAAATTCTGCAACTGGATATAAAGTTTTCTATAATTAATGCCTCACGCTAAATCCGCAGGCAAAACTGCTGCTACAAATCTGCAATGATTTCCGCAGCTACATTGCATTTCCGCAGCAGTATATGCAGCAAAAATGCACTATTTGTTGCGTATTTCCGTGACTGATTTACCTGTGGATTTATAAGATTCCACTGCGGGTTTTCCATTGCGTAAAATCTGCAATGTATCCGGCTTGTGGGAACATACCCTTATACTTGTGGAATATTAAATATGCAATATATTATTATATACTGTGACGCTACCTAAGCATTAATAGGACATTGCTTGATTTCATATAGCACACATATAACAATATCATGACGAGATGCGGCAGTGTTTTTCCTCTTTATATTATACTCTACCTGTCCCCCTGAATAATGTTGCCTCTTCTTACTGTTGCCACATTTAGGCACCTAAATTGTCTGGAGCCTTGAGCCCATATGACAGGCCTCATTCACATTACGTTATTCCTCTTCCGCCGGAGGCATACGTGGGGAGGAGTCCAGCTGTATACCTCCGACGGAAGGTAGCGACGTATCTCACTGTATAGGGCACTTGAAGCGCTGTGCATCCTGATAAAGGTTTATTCATATGTGGCAGATTTGTTGCAGAACTTTCTGCAACTGTCCCATTCATGTGAATGGGGCTTGCAGAAATCCATGTGCTATTCGACGAAACAACCCCATTCAGATTAATGCAACAAATTTGATTATACCCTAAGGCTGAGTTCACACGGGGTGGATACACTGCGTAATAGCACGCAGCATATCCAAAAACTGCAGCAATTAGCCGGCCGGCCTCCTGGGATGACGTCTCATCCCAGGATACCGTTGCAGCCTGTGATTGGCTGCAGCGGCGGTCACATGGGATGAAGCGTCATCCCAGGAGGCCGGCCCTCTGACGTCATCCAGGCGGCCTACTGGGACGACGTTTCAGCCATGTGACCGCCGCTAAAGCCTCTGATTGGCTGCAGCGGCGGTCACATGGGATGAAGCGTCATCCCAGGAGGATGAAATACAGACTCCTAGGTAAGTTTAATATATTTTTTGTTTTCTGTGTTGCGTTTTTTGTGGCACGTTCGCTGCGAACCCGCCGCAGGAAACTGAACAACTGCTATTTGCTGGGGAATTTACATCACCATTGAATTCAGTGGGGAAATCCCGCAACAAATAAGCAGCGTTTACGTAAATACAATTGACATGCTGCGGAATATAATTCTGCACCACAGGTCAATTCCTGAACGTTTTTTTCGCTCAGTATTTACGCAGCGTGTGAAGGACATTCATTTTATCTCATCCACTCTGCTACTACTGTATTTGCTGGGGATTTTCCGCAACTAAGTCCGTTGTGGAAAATCCGCAGTATTTACGCAACGTGTGAACTGGCCCTAAGGGTGCATCCATACGTGGCAGAAAATTTCTGCTGCATATTTTGCAGCGAATTTGTGACAAATCCACAACGAATCTGCAGCAAACTCTGTATATGTTAGGATTTAACCAGACGTGTTGAATTTACTGTGGATTTGCCCGCGGATTCACTGTATGCATTGCAAAGAGTGAAATCCACGGTGACAATCTGCTGCTTGCCTGCATAAGAATGAACATGCGCCGGATTTGAATTTCCTCAGCATGCTCTGCTTTGAGTTCAGATTTTTTTTTACATCCACTTTCATTGTACTGTAAATTGCAGCAGATTTGTAATGCGGAATCCGCACAACAGATCGGCAGGAAGTCTACCTCGTCTTAACTCACCCTAAGGGCACGTTCAGATGTGGCAGAATTTTTCCGCTGCAAATGTTGGTGCAGATTTGGGGCTATTACGCAACGAATCTGCACCAACATTTGCATATTTGATAGGTTATTCAGACGTTGCAGAAAACTTGCCACAGATTTCAGTTTTTGCATTGCAAAGGCTGAAATACGCAGTGAAATTCCGCTTCTTCTCCGAAACAGACAGTGCATGCAGCGGAGGGAAAATTCCACACCGCAGCCTATGGTCCGCAGCAGAGTTTTCCACAACGTCTGCACGAAGATAACTAAAAAGGTGTGGAAACCAATGGACAAACTGTCTGCTAAGGATTTCCACTGCGGACTGCCACAGCATTTCCGCCACGTGTGAATGTGCCCTAAGAGTGCCATGATTTTCTCCACCTCCTGCAGATCGGTGATGAAGCAAATATGTTTCACACTCAGCACTGAGCTCTCATCTTAATCGGTGAGCTGGCCATATTGGCTTCTAAGCACACACATGACTTACAGCAGCCACTTTGACAGGGGATTTGAATGAAGTACATATACACATATACAGCAATATAATCCTGTTTTAGGCTACATGCTCACATTATGTAATTTGACATGTAAAATCTGTATCAAAACCGCAGATTACACTGGTAATTCTGCAGGTAAAATCCACACTTTATATTGCGTTTTTTCTATGTGTTTTTAGGTGCGGATTTGACATTTTTATGCGAAACAGCTGCAGATTTTACGCTGTATTTTTGTCCGAATTTTTAATAAACTTGTCAGATACAATTCTGGGACGGAAAGGCAAGATAAATTGACATGCTGCAGATTTTAAAATATGCACCGCAGGTCAATTTATATGTGGAAAACTTCTGCAATTTGTAGATGAGATTACTTGAAATCTCATGTACTTTGCTGATACTGTATTAAGGTGTTGATTTGCTGCAGGAAAATACACGTGGCAAATCTATACCCAATTGTATGCAGGTGGCCTAAGGCTCCGTAACACATGCTTGTTATGTGGCATTTTTTTGGCCAAAAAAAGCCTCAAGATTTTTTGTAAAATGGTACATGTGGTTTCTTTTTCTAATCAGCGTGTTTTACTACCTACGTTTTTTTATGTGGAATTTTCCACATTGCAAATCATGTGATTTAAAGATCATGTGATAAGATTCCTTTTTGCAACACATGATTTTTTCTGAAAAAACACACCACCAAAACCACCATAAAAATGCCACACACACTAGCACATGCGTTTTTTTGAAGAGGCCTGAAAAAAACAACCTGTTAGGTCTACGAGAGAAAAACCCCACTAAATACTGGAAAAAATGCCAAAGTCAGCCTTACTGCAATTTGGTAAAAACACCACTAAGCAAACAAATGGAAGATAAGAGGAAAAACGACACCAAAAAAACGCAATGATTGTAGTGAAATTGTATCTTTCCCATTGACGTCCAGCTAACATCTGGCTGCAGCGTTTTTTTTGCTTCAAAATACGTGGTGTTTTTTCTAAAAATGCTGTGTGTGAAGCCACCCTAAGGCCCCTTTCATATGGCCCCATATCAGGCAAAGCAGAGACTCCAAAAGCAAGATCGACCCGTCTGAAGACAGCACTGTTTCTGGGTTCTTGCCCCTCATCAGTACAGAGCAGGGTACTGGTTAGCTGAATGAGATGCCTTAGCTGCAGCTCAAGGTGGTATTGATTCTCATTGAAGTGGCCTGGAGACTTATTTACAGGCAGTGCTCATGGGAAAAAGAGTATTCTAAAGAACCCTGAAACAGTGCTGTCTACAGATGGGTCGCTCTTGATTTTGGTGGAGTATTTGGTTTGGCTGATAAGAGCTATTTTGCATTTTCTTTTCCCGATGAGGACCAGAAGCTCCCCCTGAGCTTCATCAATATTTCTAAGCTAAAAACAAAGGTTGAAACATAAACATAGAAAAGTATAATTGAAATATTTGCACCCCTTTCCGTATTTTGGACCCTGGTTTTCACTTACACATACTGATGCAAAATACTGGCTGAAATACTGCCGTGTGAACATGGCCTTATAATAAGCCTTTGATACTGAGGAAAGAATGATCAGAGATTTTGATTTACAATTCACAGATTGTAATAGTGGGCTATTTGCCCAAAACCAAACATGATACTACAGAATATATATCTGGGTGTACCCAACAGCTTACTTTAGGTCAGCAGAGTCTGTTCTCCTTATTGCATCTAGAAGACCTTCCCTAACACTACAAACATATTCTGGGACAAAATGTGCTGCGTTGTAACTCGTTTCCATTGAAAAGCAAAAGAGAGATGACAAGTTCATATTCATTTCATTAGTCTTCATAAGTTGGGCATGCAACACAAGATCAATATGACCTACAAACTAATATCAAAGAAAAGTACTGGGCAACATTAAAAACATAGAATGAAATGATGAGATTGTGGAATTAATATCAGCAGTAAAGCTGTTGTTCATTCATTGTTTTCGACTTGAGGCAATAGAATTAGAAGTTAAGTCATAACAGGAAAACTTTAACTGATCTGTTGGCAATCCAGTTTTTTTTGTAGTCCATCGCCCACCCTAGTCACTGAATCAAGAATACTGGAGAACTACAGTGATTCTTGAAAGTTTGTGAATTTTCTATATTTCTGCAGAATTTTGAGCCAAAACTGCATCACATTTTCACACAAGCCCTAATAGTAGATTATAAAAACAAATCAAACAAATGAGTCAAAAATATTAGACTACAGCCCCTATTACACTGAAAATTGGCCGGTGCAGCGAGCACCAATCAACTAGACCTCGTTGATCGGCGCTCGTTTGCTCCTGTCACATGGAGCTATGGATGGGGACGAGCGGTCGTTACTCTGATCGCTCGTCCCCATACATTATTATCATGTCGGCAGCGTGTCTCCTTGTTTACACAGGGAGATGTGCTGCCGACAACGATAATATTTCACTTTTTAAAACGATACGACCAGCAGATGATCGAGCGTTTGCTCGTTCATCTGCTGATCGCTGCCCTGTTTACACAGGGCAATGATCGGCAACGAGCGTTCTATGAACACTTGTCTGCCCGATAATCGCCCAGTGTAAAACCCCCTTTAGTCATTTATTTATTGAGGAAAATGATCCAATATCACATATCTGTGAGTGTCAAAGTATGTGAAACTTTGCTTTCAGTATTTGGTGTGACCCCTTTGTGCAGCAATAACGGCAACTTTACGTTTACATAAGTAAGACGCTGAGTGAGAAGGAGACAACTGTTGGTGCAATAGTAAGAAAATGGAAGACATACAAAATGACTGTCAATCGACATCGATCTGGGGCTCCATGCAAAATCTCACCTCGTGGGGTATCCTTGATCCTGAGGAAGGTGAGAGCTCAGCCGAAAACTACACGGGGGGAACTTGTTAATGATCTCAAGGCAGCTGGGACCACAGTCACCAAGAAAACCATTGGTAACACATTACGCCGTAATGGATTAAAATCCTGCAGTGCCCGCAAGGTCCCCCTGCTCAAGAAGGCACATGTACAGGCCCGTCTGAAGTTTGCAAATGAACATCTGGATGATTCTGAGAGTGATTGGGAGAAGGTGCTGTGATCAGATGAGACTAAAATTGAGCTCTTTGGCATTAACTCAACTTGCCGTGTTTGGAGGAAGAGAAATGCTGCCTATGACCCAAAGAACACCGTCCCCACTGTCAAGCATGGAGGTGGAAACATTATGTTTTGGGGGTGTTTCTCTGCTAAGGGCACAGGTCTACTTCACCGCATCAATGGGAGAATGGATGGAGCCATGTACCGTCAAATCCTGAGTGACAACCTCCGTCCCTCCACCAGGACATTAAAAATGGCTTGTGGCTGGGTCTTCCAGCACGACAATGACCCGAAACATACAGCCAAGGCAACAAAGGAGTGGCTCAAAAAGAAGCACATTAAGGTCATGGAGTGGCCTAGCCAGTCTCCAGACCTTAATCCCATCGAAAACTTATGGAGGGAGCTGAAGATCCGAGTTGCCAAGCGACAGCCTCGAAATCTTAATGATTTACAGATGATCTGCAAAGAGGAGTGGGACAAAATTCCATCTAACATGTGTACAAACCTCATCATCAACTACAAAAAACGTCTGACTGCTGTGCTTGCCAACAAGGGTTTTGCCACCAAGTATTAAGTCTTGTTTGCCAAAGGGATCAAATACTTATTTCTCTGTGCACAATGCAAATAAATATATATAATTTTGACAATGTGATTTTCTGTTTTGTTTTTTTATATAATCTATCTCTCACTGGTAAAATTAACCTAGCCTAAATATTCTAGACTGTTCATGTCTTTGACAGTGGGCAAACTTACAAAATCAGCAAGGGATCAAATACTTATTTCCTTCACTGTATCAATTATTGATTAACTTTTATATGGGGGGTAATGAAAAAAAACCTGAAATGTTGCCGTTATTTTTTGCATCTTCAATTTACACCCTTTACCGTGTGGTATAAATAACGTAATAACTTTATTCAGCGGGTCGTTATGATTGCGGCGATACCAAATTGATAAAGTTTTTTTATGTTTTACTACACAGTAAAAACACATTTTTTTCAAAATTATTTGTTTTGTGTCGCCATATTTTAAGAGCCATAACTTTTTTTCTGCTGACATAGGTGTATGGGGGCTTTGTTTTTGCAGGACGACTTGTAGTTTTTATTGGTACCATTTTGAAGGCAGGATGAACAGAAAACAGCAATCCTGGCATTGTTTTTTATTTTATTTTTTACGGCGTTCACCGTGCAGGTTAAATAATGGAATCATTTTATAGTTGGGGTCGTTACGGACGCGGCGATACCACATATGTGTAACTTTTTTACATAACAAAGCATTTTTTACGGGGAATAAGTGGGTTTTAAATTAATTTTTGTTGCTTGGGATTTTTATGTATTTATTATAAACTTTATTAAACTTTTTTTTATTTTATTTTTTGTCCCACTATGGGACTTCACTATGCGATCATTTGATCGCTTTTATAATACACTGCAATACATCTGTATTGCCGTGTATTATTGCCTGTCAGTGTAAAACTGTCATGGCCTAACAGGAATTCACTAAGGGCAGACCCTTTGTTAGGCCCTCACTTGCCATGTTAGCAGCCTGGGCTTCAGTAGCAGAGCGCACGTTTCAGGGGAAACATTTTCTAAAGTGCCGCTGTGAAAAGTTGGTGCTTCAGAAGAACTACCCTGAGCGGCCACCGTAAAAACACATTACGGCGGTAGTTAAGGGGTCAAATAGAACAGGTCGCCCACTCACACCTGATTGACATCCCATTGATTGAAAACCCCTGACTATTTTCACCTACAAAATATCTGCTAATCCTAAAGGTTCACATACTTTTTACCTCACAGATATGTGATATTGGATCATTTTCCTCAATAAATAAATGACCGGTCTAATATTTTTGACTCATTTGTTTGATTTGGTTCTCTTTATCTACTTTTAGGACTTGTGTGAAAATCTGTTGTAGTTTTAGGTCAAATATATACAAAAATCTGAAGGGTTCACAAACTTTCAAGCACCACTGTAGATGCAATCGTCTTCCGTTTAACCTGCTGCAGAAACACTGACATGACATAAGTATTTTATACTGATGTTTGCTGTACAATCTCTACCCCAACCTTCCACTTAGTGCTTGCTTTTAGCTGGGCTACGCATGATGTTGTAAGCAATTTCCTTACCCTCCTTGTTCACTAAGAAGGTCCTAAACTGTGAAGAATAAAGCAGTGTATGGCAGTCGGTTGGATAGAAGATACAACTGCCTGTGACATGTCCCTAAAAGTAGTCAAAGTGGTTACTGGGCAATCTGAAAGTGTTCAGAATAAGGAGCTACAAGAAAATAAAAAAACATAGACCAGGCGAAAGTATCTATTTTGGATAGAGTTGCCTTTTCAGCATCTCTGACTGGTTAGGAGGACCTAGAGATCTACAACTACGCACAAAAATCAGCAGCTTCGTAATGCATTACATGAGCGGTGGCCTGATCATTTACATTAATATTACAGGATTTGGTCACAATCCTTATGTCACTGTAGCCATTTTGTAGTAAGTAGTTATACTTAGTTTAGTGAATCTTTGCTAGTATCAGGATATTGCTTCATCAGCAATACTATAGTTCTGCTACCCAAAACGCTTCATTTCTGGGTAGGACTATCATAGGGACTGTAAGCAGGATACTTGAAGGGCCGTCATAATGGATGTTATTAAGGCTTTATTCAGACGAACGGGAAAAACGTCCGTGCAACGCGCGTGATTTGCACGCGCGTTGCACGGACCTATATTAGTCTATGGGGCCGTGCAGACATGTCCGTGATTTTTATTCAGCGTGAGTCCGCTGAAAAAAAGTCACGACATGTCCGTTCTTTGGGCGTTTTGCGCGAATCACGCACCCATTGAAGTCAATGGGTGCGTGAAAACCACGCATGTCGCACGGAAGCACTTCCGTGGGACGCGCGTGATTCGCGCAACAGCTGTGAAAAGGATGAATGAAAACAGAAAAGCACCACGTGCTTTTCTGTTTACAAACATCCAAACGGAGTGTCATAATGATGGTGGCTGCGCGAAAAGCACGCAGCCGCGCATCATATGATGCTGCCACACGGAGCTGTTAAGTGGTTTTTGCGCAGGCAAAACGCTGCGTTTTTGCGTGCGCAAAAACGCCACGCTCGTGTGAGTGAGGCCTAATAATAACACAAACACTGTTCTCTCTGTTGACATGATATAAGCACAATAGATGGTAGAAGTTCATTTCCCTATGGCATCTCTCCCTTTCTACTTTGGATGTGCCCAATCATTTTTCAATCGTATTTTGGGTCAGAACACTTTCCAAACTTCATCATCCTGATCATTTTAGAAAATATTAATTTGTGTTTGAACAGTAAAATCTCAACAGAAAGCTTGTCACTTTAAATCGTTTACATTATTTCCACAAAATTAGTTTTAGAAAAGCCAAGGCTTAAAAATTCTGCCAGCAACCAAGGATTTCCATAGTTGCCTACCAGGTGGTTACACTATGCTTTCTTCTTCATTAGGTCTCACTTACATTATTTCCATTGTCTGACCACAGAGTGTATCTTAATTGCTGATATTGCCCAGAACGAAAAGACTCTTATTGCCTAAAATGACCAAAATTCTTGGGATATTAAACAAATGTTCCAGGGCCACGTCAGTGTTGTAGAGTTTCCATGTGTCCTTGTAGTGTATGTCGAGTGTTGCAGAGTTTCCATGTGCCCTTGTTCCTATGACAGTCCAAAACGTTAATCTTTTTCTTCTGGAAAATGTTGACCCTGTAACCAATTGTAGCTTTTTTATTGTTATTAATAGGTACAAGAGAAACTAGAAAGGAACTTTAAAAATAATGTTTATCAGTAAAACAATAGTCATCCTTTTTGTAGTGTCTTATTTTGATGAATTTAGTGCCCTATAAGTGTGCTCCAATTTCCTATAATATAGAGAGATTATATCATCATTTCAAAATGTTATGCACCAGGTCATGAAGATGGAGATTCTACATTACCCAGATGCTTCAGATGGACCATGGATCTCTGCCTCCAGGAGATCGAGAAGTCCACATCTACACGTTATAGATCTGCCTACATCAACATGGCTCACTGTACAGTGTTTCAGCCTGGCGGACTCCAGCCTGAGCTAACTATCCGCCGACAATGTCAGAACTTGAAAGTAATGTGTTTTATTAACTCAGTCTAAGGGCATGTTCACACGGCCTATTTTATATTCCAGCGCCGATCACATTATGTAGGAGATAGGGCACTTATAATGTGGTGACAGAGCCTCTTTAACTATAGCAGGAAAAGAGCAAGAGGGAAAACAGCTCCTGATTTTCAGACGTTTTTTAAGCACTCGCGATTTTTGCGGCGTTTTTTATAGAGTCAATGAAAAACAGCTCCAAAAACTCCCCAAGAAGTGACCTGCACTTCTTTTTAGCGGCCGTTTTTCGGGCCACAAACGGCCGAAAAACGGCCGAAAAATCGGAAGCTGAACGCCTCCAAATATCTGCCCATTGATTTCAATGGGAAAAACGGCGTTAGGGCTGTTTTGTTGAATGCAGTGGGGTTATTCACAAAACTATGTCTTTCTTTTGCTCTTTTCCTGCTATAGTTAAAGAGGCTCTGTCACCAGATTATAAGTGCCCTATCTCTTACATAATGTGATCGGCGTTGGAATGTAGATAACAACAGTGGTTTTTATTTTGAAAAACTATCTATTTTTGACCAAGTTATGAGCAATTTTAGATTTATGCTAATTACTTTCTTAATGCACAACTGGCCGCTTTTAACTTTTGACCAAGTGGGCGTTGTAAAGAGGAGTGTATGACGCTGACCAATCAGTGACCAATCAGCGTCATACACTTCACCCCATTCATGTCCATTTGTACTAAGCACAGAGTGATCTCGCTGTGCTGTCACATACACCCACATTAACTTTACTGAAGTGTCTTGACAGTGAATAGACATCACCTCCAGCCAGGACGCAATGTCTATTCACATTCCCGACACTTCGGTAATGTTTGTGTGGGACTTAATCGATGCTCAGTGCCGATCACATTATGTAGTAGATAGGGCACTTATAATGTGGTGATAAAGCCTCTTTAAGCCCAGGTTCATACAGGTTTTTTTTGTGTGTCTGTGTTTAGAACTGCATCAAAATTTTATAGGGTTTAAAGCCTTCTTCTTTTTTTGCCCAAAAAAACACCACACAAAAACCTATAGTTCTTTTGGAACATGCTACAGGCGTTTCTTCACATTAATGTGCTTTACTATGTGTTTTACTATGTGCAGTTTTTTAGGTGCGTTTTTCACTTTGCAAATCATGTGATTCAAAGATCAAGTGATAATAAAATTCGTCTTTGCAACACATGCTTTTTTCTGAAAAAATTTACCAAAAATGCCATAAAAAACGCATCACTCATTGACACTTGGGTTTTTTTCAAAGAAGAAAAGAAAAACCTATGGAGGTCCTTTGGGACAAAAACGTCACTAAACGATGCAAAAATTGCCAAAGCCAGGCCTGCTGCAATTTTGGAAAAAAGCTACTGACCCAAAGATGCAATTGAAATGCGGCTATAAACATCACTAAAACTTCCAAACATTTTTCGACAAAACTGTATAAGTGCTTGTTTTCAGCTTGGGACAAGTTATCATTTTTAATGAAGCTATTTAATGTACAAATAATGCACACAAAAACTTGTGTGGAGTGGAACGGAAAAAAGCTATTCCTCCATTTTTTATTCTAATGGGTCACTACGATTACGACAATACCATTTTTATCCTTCTGTCAATGAAGCTGTGTGAGGGCTTGATTTTTGTGGGGCGAACTGTCTTTATTGGTACTATTTTAGGATACGTAAGACTTTTTTTTATCACTTTAGGCCTAGTTCACACAAGGTGACCAAAAAACAGCAGTTCTGGGGTTTTATGTCTTTTTTTCTTTTTGCAGCGTTCACCGTGCGGGATAACTAACGTTATAATTGAATAGTTTGGATCGTTGCGGCAATATCAATTATGTTTATCTTTTGTTGTTTACATTATTTTACCGAAAAATGGGAAAAGGAAGGTTTCTTTAAAATTATAATTTTTGTAGAAATATTTTTAAAAACTTTATTAAACTAATTTTGAGTTATTATTTGTTTGTCCCACTAGGGTGCTTGAAAAGTCGATCATTGAATTGCTTGTACAATACATTGCAATACTTATGTATTGCAATGTATTGTGCTTTTAGACTTCTATTAAGCCCTCCCCCTCTGTCTAGGTGCTGCAGTCGCTATTGACCTCCGATCCCGGCCGTTAGAGCAAGGTGTCAGCTGTAATATACTCAGCTCCTGAGCCTATTAAAGTCTATTGAGAAAAATGGCATTAATGACACTATGCCTAGAGCATTCTGCGTTTTTTTTTTTTTAAAAACGCCACTGAATATAAAAATGCCACAAACCAAAATGCTATGTATGTAGAGATGTTCATATTTTCCTATAAACTAACACTAAACGTCTGGCCACAGCATTTTTGGTTTTGAAAAACAGTTGAAGGGAGGTGGGGAAAAACTCTCCTAAGGCCGGATTCAGACGAACGTGAGCGTTTAGCACGCGTGGCAGCAGCGTGTCAGCTCCGTGTGCCCTATTCATATGGATGCGCGGCTGCGTGCTTGTCGCGCAGCCGCCATCATTATGACACTCCGTGTGGGTGTTTGTAAACAGATAAGCACGTGGTGCTTTTCTGTTTTACATTCATTCTTTTACTGCTGTTGCGCGAATAGCGCTTGTCCCACGGAAGTGCTTCCGTGGGGCATGCGTGGTTTTCACGCACCCATTGACTTCAATGGGTGCGTGATGCGCGAAAAACGCCGAAATATAGAACATGTTGCGAGTTTAACGCATCGGACTAACGCTGCGCAAAAAACACGGACTGTCTGCACTGCCCCATAGACTTGTATTGGTCTGCGTGAGCCGCGTGAAAACCACGCGGGCTGCACGGACGCAAATCACGTTCGTGTGAATCCGGCCTCAATGCTGTGTGTAAATTCGGCCTAATACTTTTTTTGTCAGTAGTTCTTAAAAAACATAGGGTGAAAGTTAACACCTTTTCTATGCCTCCTTTCTGGCGTAGAAATGTCGCAAGCAGCATAAAAGTAAAAATTTCGGTGACCTTTGGGCCATTTCCCCCACTCTTACCTCTTTTTAAAAAAAAAAGTGGGCCGAACAAAGGGGAAGAGGGTCCGACGCTTTTACTATAATTTACGCCAACAGCTGGAGTCAATTATTTTGGAAATCTACGACACATTTATTAAGAGGCGTATGCGTCTTAATAAATTTGCCGCATTTCACTCTAGCTTGTTTTTAATTAAGACTGGCGCAGTCTTAATACATCTCTCCCACAGTTTAGTATGTTGGTGGAGCAGCAGCATACCTCCCAAAGGTACTTAAAAGAGGGACAACCGATTTGGCTCACCTCTAAACCCGCCCAATCTCCGTCATACACACCCAGTTCAGCCCACACAGTATAATGCCCCAATAGTGGCATCCACACAGTAAAATTCCCCCTACAGTATAATGCCCCCATATTGGCCTCCACACAGTATAATTCCACCATAGAGCCCCCACACACAGTATAATGCCCCAATGGGGCCTAAACACAGTATATTGCCTCATAGTCCCTTCCACACACAGTATAATGCCCCAATGGGGCCTAAACACAGTAAATTGCCTCATAGTCCCTTCCACACACAGTATAATGCTCGCCTACCCTCATTCCCACGAAGAGTGGAGGAGATCCCTTTTCACCTCTGGTCTGTGCTATACTTGGCTTGGAGCAGGCACACAGTGAATGCTGGAGCAGAGAGCTCACGACTCCCTGCTCCACCACTATATTCAATTGTATACAGTAGAAACAGGGAAATACCACCGGCCAGCGGGACATTCGGGACAATTGGGAGATATGCAACAGCACAGATAAAGCATACAAATGTATGATATGTAACTATGCGAGACTGCACCCAGGTAATGAAACAATAATTTTCTCTTCACAAATAATTCACTCTGACAATCTGTGAGGGAGTTCAGATCTTTAAAGGTAAATCCAAGCCAGGCATGCTCTATTTCCTGCAGTCATTTCCTTTAGAGATAATTCTTTTAACTCCAAAAAACATCACCAGACGCAGTGATAATAGGGATTATTCGAGAATTATTAAAGGAGTGGCTTTTTTTTTGTTGTTGTTACTAACACCCTTTGAAAGTTTGCTTTAGCGAAAATGCTCAACAGGTGCTGTGTTATAATTTATACTTTTTTTTTTAAATTTAAATATCATCAAATGAAATATCTTTCCTGTACACATAGGTGGGGTAGCAAAACTTGTGCACTTTGAAAGTTTTCTGAAACAATTGGAGATCATAGTGATGTAAAAAGAGTGACATTTTTAGATTTCGCTGTTCAAAATGGATATAATGGGGGTATGGTTTGTCATAATTATTTTCTTATTTATGAACATCTGAAAACTAAATTTTGGCTTACTAAAGTCCAGCAGATATTTTACAGCTCTGGTGCAGATCATGAGTTGTGCAAAAATGTATAAAACAAACGCAGAATCAAATGAAATTAGGACTTGTGCACACCTCTGTATTATGGCTTCATTTTGTACAGAGCTGTAATAGGGCTTCCATAGAGGTGCATGAGGCCTCGAATATACCTCCTGTATGTTTCCGATTTTCCTCAGAGGCATAGCAGGGTGTTTTTGGTGGCGTCTGAACAAATCAGAAAGAAAATAATTGTGCCATGTACTCCATATGTACTGAGGATTGCTTCTATGGGAAAATATCTTTGTACAGCGCCTTATCAAGTACAGAGGGCTTCGCTGTGTGCATGAGCCTTTACATGGAAGCAGAACTTGTGCCTCCGGGAGTATTGATAAATATATCCTATTATGTTCTTTCGAAATGAAGGCAGTCTGAGGCTGATATTAGATGTGGCTGATTTTTTACGGATTATCGCTGCGGAAATATCGTGGATTTGCTGCGAATTTCCAGCACTGATTTCATTCTTTGCAGTGCAAAGGCTAAGATCCACAACAAAATCGGCTGCAAATTTACCATAAATCTGTGGCAAGTTTGCTGCATGAAAGAGCTGGATCTCCTCCGCTGCCACGGAAAACAGAAGAGGAGAAGCAGAATGTGAATGTGAATTTTTCTTTTCCTCTTCTGTTCTGTAGCGGCGGCGGCGCAGCTGTGTGTGGGCGCGCATGCTCTCCTTCTCTCCAGCTCTTGTCAGACAGTAATGACAAGACTGTGTGATCTCGCGAGAGAGATCACACAGCACAAGCCACTCTGACACTGTCCGTAGCTGATTGGACAGTGTCAGATCGCTAAGCATCTTGCTCCCCTGCCCTTTGCATGAAAAGAAATGCCCCACTGACAGTACAGGGGGTAATTTACATATCGGGCGCCAAATATAACGGCACCGATATCTCAAAAACGGAGGAGGCTAGACAGGTAGTTTAAAGTGCCCCAGGGTCTGTGCAGCAGTGCCTATTACATGGTGCACTCAACTGCACATGTATTGGCAGGTGAAAGGTTCTTTTTAAAATATAGCAGTGATCCTAACTGACCTAACTGAAGAGAGGGATCGTGTTCTAGGATTAAATGTCAGGAATTGTGAAAAACTGAGTTTTAACGAATGAGGCTAAGGTGTATGTAAACTTAGATCAAGACTAACTTTGTAGTGCAATAAATCATAGCGCTGCTGCAAATTTAAATGCATTTTCTGATCCCTAAAAGTATTGTTGAAAAAAATATATAATATACAGTTAGGTCCAGAATTAGGCCTCATTTACACGAGCGTATTATACGCGCGTGCGACGCGCGTGCTTTTCACGCGTGTTGTACGCACCTATAATAGTCTATGGGGCTGTTTAGACGATGCGTGAATTTTGCGCAGCGTGAGTGCGTTGCGTAAAACTCACGACATGTTCTATATTCTTGCGTTTTTCACGCAACACGCACCCATTGACTTCAATGGGTGCGTGAAAACAACGCATGCCACACTGACGGTCCTGCGTTGCATGCGCGAAAATCACGCAAGAGCTGTCAAAAGGATGAATGTAAACAGAAAAGCACCACGTGCTTTTCTGGTTACAAACATCCAAACGGAGTGTCAAATTAGAGATGAGCGCACCGAACTTCACCGGGTTCGGCCGAACTCGTTTTAACCGAACCCGGCAAAAAATGTTCGGGTACGCGACGTCAGGAGACAGTCACTGCCCACGGTGCTGAAAGACTTAAACTGTTTCAGCACCATGGACAGTGACTTTCGATCACAATATACATATACGTGTAAAAAAAAAAAGAAGTTCTGACTTACCGATAACTCCCGGCTTCTTCCTCCAGTCCGACCTCCCGGGATGACAATTCAGGCCAAGTGACAGCTGCAGCCAATCACAGGCCAAGCACAGGCTGCAGCCAATCACAGGCTGCAGCGGTCTCATGGCCTGCCGCGTCATCCTGGGAGGTGGGGCCGGATGACAAGAGAGGGACGCGTCACCAAGGCAACGGCTGGGAGACCGGACTGGAGGAAGCAGGCAGTTCATGGTAAGTGTGAACGTCTTTTTTTATTCACAGGTTGGTGTAGATTGTGATCGGCATTCACTGTCGAGGGTGCTGAAAGAGTTACTGCCGATCAGTTAGCTCTTTCAGCACCTTGGACAGTGACGGGCGTCGACTACCTCATCTCTATGATGGCGGCTGCGCGAAAATCACGCAGCCGCGCATCATACACGGATGACACACGGAGCTGTCAATTGCCTTTTGCGCACGCAAAACGCAGCGTTTTTTTGCGTGCGCAAAACGCACACGCTCGTGTAAATGAGGCCTTATTTGGACAGTGACACAGGTTTTGGCATTTTAGCTGTTTACCAAAACATATTGAATATACAGGTATATAATGAATATGGGCTTAAAGTGCGGGTTTAGGAATTAGGGTATGTTCATCGAAAAACGGCTGAAAAATCTAAAGCAGAACGCCTCCAAACATCTGCCTATTGATTTCAATGGGAAAAACTGCATTCTGTTCCGAGAGGGCGTTATTTACGCAGCTGTTTTTCAAACCGGCCGCCTAAAAAAACGGCCGTGAAAAAGAAGTGCATGTGACTTCTTCAGCCGTTTTCATAGACTCTATAGAAAAACAGCTCCAAAAACAGCCGTTAAAAACGCAGCGAAAAACACGATTTTGAATAAAAAACGTTTGAAAATGTGGAGCTGTTTTCCCTTGAAAACAGCTCCGTATTTTCAGACGTTTTTGATTTTGTGTGTGCACATACCCTCACAGCTCTTTAGTATGTAGCTGCCTCTTTTTCAAGGAACCAAAGGTAATTGGACAATTATCTCAAAAGCTTTTTAAAGGCTGAATGGGCTATTCCCTCATTAATCCATCATCAATGAAGCAGGTAAAAGGTCTGGAGTTTATTCCAGGTGTGGCATTTGCATTTGGAAGATGTTGCTGAGAACCCACAACACGAGGTCAAAGGAGCTCTCAATGCAAGTGAAACAGAACATCGTTAGGCTGAAAAAAATGAAGAGATAGCACAAATGTTAGGAGTAGTCAAATCAACAGTTTAATAAATTCTTCAAAAAAAAAGAGCACACTGGTGATCTCGTGAACTCCAAAAGGCCTGGACGTCCATGGAAGACAACAGTGGTGGATGACTGCAGAATCCTTTCCATGGTGAAAAAAATCCCTTTCACAACATCTAGTGTATCAGTATCTAAGTCTACCATAAAGAGGAGACTTCATGAGAGCAAATATGGAGGTTTCACCACAAGGTGCAAACCATTAATCAGCCTCAAAAATAGAAAGGCCAGATTAGACTTTGCCAAACAACATCTAAAGAAGCCAGCCCAGTTCTGGAACAGCATTCTTTGGACAGATGAATCTAAGATTAACCTGTACCAGAATGATGGGAGGAAAAAAGTATGGAGAAGGCTTGGAACGGCTCATGATTCAAAGCACACCACATCCTCCCTAAAACATGGTGGGGTCCGTGTGATGGCATGGGCATGCGAGGCTGCCAAAGGCTCTGAGTCACTAGTGTTTATTGATGATGTGACTGAAGACAGAAGCAGCCGGATGAATTCTGAAGTGTTCAGGGATATACTTTCTGCTCAGATTTCACCAAATGCAGCAAGGTTGATTGGACGTCGCTTCACAGTACAGATGGACAATAACCCAAAACATACTGGGAAAGCAACCCAGGAGTTTTTTAAGAAGTGGAATATTCTGCAATGGTCAAGTTAGGGCTGGGCGATTAATCAAATTAATTTGATTAATTCGCCCTCAAGGACTCTCACGATTCTGTTTTTTAATCATAGAATCGATTCTTTAGTGATGCCGTCGCGCCATGCTGCAGGAGGAAGCTCCGCCCCACCGCCTTGTCACTTCCTGGTCCGCCCCGTTCTGTCTCTGCTTCCCGTACGGAACTGCTGTTCTGTACTGAACAAAGTGATACAGCACAGAACAGCAGATCCGCAGGGAAGCAGAGACTTCTAGTACATAGCAACACCGCTCTGTAGATACCGCCACTCTGTAGATAGCACCCCCTTGCAGATCGCACCCTCCGCTTGTACCTTGTAGATCGCAACACCACCCGCCCTTGTACCTTATAGATCGCATCACCACCCCCTCTTGTACCTTGTAGACCACACCACAACCCCCCCCCCTTATGGATCGCTCTGCTGTAGCTCTTACTAGGAGCTGGATCCCCCCTTATAGATCGCGCCGCTGTAGACAGCACCCGCTTGTAGATCGCACCATCCCCCTTGTACCTTGTAGATCGCACCACCCCTTACAACTTATAGATCGCAACACCACCCCCCTTGTACCATATAGATCACACCACTACCCCCCCTTGTACCTTGTAGATCACACCACAACCCCCCCTTATAGATCGCACCACCACCCCCCCCCTTGTACCTTGTAGATCCCACCACAACCCCCCCCCCTTATAGATCGCCCTGCTGTAGCTCCCACTAGGAGCTGGATCCCCGGCCAAAGCGTCGGCAACCTCTGGCCGGGGATTCAGCTCCTAGTGGCAGCTGCAGTTGGAAGATTTAAAAGGAAGGGGGGTGTTATCTACAAGGGAGGGGGGTGGTGCTGTGATTTACAAGGGGTGGGGGTGCGATCTACAAGGGAGGCAGGTAGTGCTCAGATCTGCAAGGGGGGTGGGGGTGCGATCTACGTGGGAGGGGGGTAGTGCTGCGATCAACATGTGTGGGTGAGATCTACATGTGGGGGTGCCATCTACAGGGCAGGGGGTGGTGCTGCGATCTACAAGGTGGGGTACGATCTAGGTGGGGGTTCTATCTGCAAAGGGGTGCTATATGCAAGGGGGTGTGGCACTGTCTACATGGGCACTGTGGCACTATATTGGGGTTGGCACTATGTGGGGCACTGTCACTACATTTGGGCACTGTCACTATATGTGGGCACTGTGGCACTGTCACTATATGTGGGCACTGTCACTACATGTGAGCACTATGTCACTATATGTGGGCACTGGAGTACTTTGTCACTATATGTGGGCACCACTGGGGCACTATCTACCCTGACAAATGAAATCCATCCTTTTTTTTTTTTTTGAAAGACAGACTGGAAATGGATTAGAATTTGGAGACACTGATGCAAAATGGACATGAAAAACTGAACATTGACCAGTTTTTAACGGCCATTTTTTTTTCCACTGTCGTGTGATTCTAGCCTAAATGACTAGAAATCCGGCTAACACATGGGCCATTTTTCTCGGTCCAATCAACGTCGTGTGAATCCAGACCGGCTGGGGTGCTGATGGGTAGAGAGGGATGTTAGTGCACACAGTGCCTCATTGATTATAAATTCTGTTAATCTATTCCCTGCTGGGTACTACTGTTAAATAAACAAAAAAAAAAAAAAAAAGAAAATAAAGATTCAAATCTAAATTCGCCCAAAGTGTTGAAAAAAATCTAGATTTTATTTTTTGTCAAAATTGCTGTAAAGGATCTGCCAGACACAGCTCTTGTGTCAACGCCCATAGGTAATCAGTCTGCACCTGCTTCTATGTCTGTGAGACTGACTCCATCTTCCACCACTCAGGATGGCAGGTTTAGGAGTGGGAGAGCCTATCACAGCCTGGCCAGACGGAGCTAGCTCCCGCCCTCTGTCTATTTATACCTGCCTTTCCTGTTCCTCCTTTGCTTGTGATTCTTCTCTGCTGGTTTCCTGGCCCTGCTGCAGCTTCTTGAACTACTGACCCTCTGCTTGTTATTGACCTTGGCTTTAATGACCACTCTTCTGTTCTGCGTTTTGTACCTCGCTCATCTCCTGGTTTGACTCGGCTCGTTCACCTTGCTTGTTGCTCACGGTGTTCCCGTGGGCAACTTCCCCATTTCCCCGGCTTCTTAGAACCCTTGCCTGTTTGTCTGTCATGCACCTATTGAGTGTAGGGACCGTCGCCCAGTTGTACCCCGTCGCCTAGGGCGGGTCGTTGCAAGTAGGCAGGGACTGAGTGGCGGGTAGATTAGGGCTCACCTGTCTGTCTCCCTACCCCATCATTACATAATCACAAGCCCATATACCTAGTCTACCCTGGTCCCTGACACTCTATGGACCCCCTTGAGACCCTGGCTCAGCAAATGCAGGGCCTCTCCATACAGGTCCAGGCCCTGGCTCAGAGGGACAACCAGCTTGATGCTACCCTGATAGTGCCCCTCACCTCACCTCTTGAACCCCACCTCAAGTTGCCTGACCGGTTCTCAGGGGACCGGAAGACTTTTTTCTCCTTTCGGGAGAGTTGTAGGCTCTATTTTCGCTTAAAGCCCCACTCCTCTGGTTCTGAGAGCCAGCGGGTCGGTATAATTATGTCCCGGCTCCAGGACGGGTCCCAAGAATGGGCCTTCTCCTTGGCTCCTGACGCCCCTGAACTTTCCTCTGTTGATCTTTTCTTTTCTGCTCTTGGGCTCATTTATGACGAGACTGACAAGACTGCCTTTGCCGAGAGTCAGCTGGTGACCTTACGTCAGGGTGAGAGACCAGTTGAGGAGTATTGTTCTGACTTTAGGAAGTGGTGTGTAGCTTCTCGGTGGAATGACCCTGCCTTAAGGTGCCAGTTTAGATTGGGTCTGTCGAACGCCCTGTAAGACCTGCTAGTTAGCTTTCCCTCTTCTGACTCCCTAGATCAGGTTATGGCTTTAGCGGTACGACTTGACCGACGTCTCAGGGAACGACGACTTGAACGATTTTGTGTTTTCTCCTCTGACTCCCCCATGATGCCTCCCGAGGTTCCGTTGCTTCGTTCTTCCACGGAAGACTCGGAGGCACCTATGCAACTCGGGGCCTCAGTGTCCCCCCAACAACGTAGAGTTCCGCAGGAAGAATGGTCTCTGCTTCTACTGTGGGGATGACAAGCATCAAGTGAACAAATGTCCTAGGCGTAAGAATAACCAGTCGGAGGAACTTCCGCGCCTACCATCGGGAAGGTCACTTGGGCGCACAAGTATTTCCCGTAAATATGAAACTTAATAAAATCTTGCTTCCCTTTCAGGTCTCTTTTGGTGGTAGGTCTGCTACCGGCAGTGCCTTCGTGGATTCAGGGTCTTCTGCTAATATTATCTCTGTAGAATTTGCTATGTCTCTAGCTATGCCATTGATTGATTTGCCTAAACCTGTCCCGGTAGTGGGTATCGACTCCACTCGACTTGCTAATGGTTATTTTACACAGCATACCCCTGTTTTTGAACTCCTTGTTGGCTCCATGCATTTGGAGCAGTGCTCTGTACTGGTGAGGCAGGGATTATCGTCCGATTTGGTTTTAGGCCTTCCCTGGTTGCAGTTGCATAATCCCACGTTTGACTGGAATACTGGGGATCTTACCAAATGGGGTAATGAATGCATGATGTCATGTTTTTCTGTTAATTCTATTTCTCCCCCTGAGGAGGTGAACACTCTACCTGAGTTTGTTCAGGACTTCGCTGATGTTTTCTCTAAAGAGGCCTCCGAAGTGTTACCTCCTCATAGAGAATACGATTGCGCAATTGATTTGGTACCAGGAGCTAAGCTCCCTAAGGGTAGGGCTGGGTCTAAAAATATTAAGGCTGATGCACTGTCGCGTAGCTTCATGGCCTGCCCTCCTTTGGAGGAAGATCCTGCTTGTGTTTTGCCTCCAGGTATAATCATTTCCTCTATTGATTCTGATTTAGTCTCTGAAATTGCGGCTGATCAAGGTTCAGCTCCCGGGAACCTTCCTGAGAACAAGTTGTTTGTTCCCCTGCAATTCCGGCTAAGGGTACTTAGGGAAAATCATGACTCCGCACTATCTGGTCAACCAGGCATCCTGGGTACCAAGCACCTCATTGCCAGAAACTATTGGTGGCCTGGGTTGCTTAAAGACGTTAAGGCCTACTTCGCCGCTTGTGAAGTTTGTGCTAGGTCCAAGACTCCCAGGTCCCGACCAGCGGGCTTGCTATGTTCTTTGCCCATTCCCCAGAGACCTTGGACCCATATCTCCATGGATTTTATCACCGATTTGCCTCCATCTCAAGGCAAGTCGGTGGTGTGGGTTGTAGTAGACCGCTTCAGTAAGATGTGCCACCTTTGTGCCCCTCAAGAAACTACCCAATGCTAAGACGTTAGCAACCTTGTTTGTCAAACACATCCTGCGTCTCCATGGGGTCCCTGTCAATATTGTTTCTGACAGAGGGGTACAATTTGTTTCATTATTTTGGAGAGCCTTCTGTAAAAAGTTGGCCAAACTGAGAGGACTAATCAGTCTCTAGAACAATATTTAAGGTGTTTTATCTCTGACTGTCAATATGATTGGGTCTCATTTATTCCCCTCGCCGGATTTTCCCTTAATAACCGGGTCAGTAACTCGTCAGGGGTCTCCCCCTTTTTCTGTAATTTTGAGTTTAATCCACGGTTCTCCTCCGTTTCACCTGGTAGTTTCAACAATCCCGAGGTAGAGGTCATTCATCGGGAACTGTGCGTCCCAGAGCATACAATAAACTCAGGCAGATAGAAGACGTTCTGCTAACCCCTTGTTTGTGGTCGGGGATCTGGTGTGGCTATCGTCAAAAAATTTGCGCCTTAAAGTCCCGTCCAATAAGTTTGCTCCCCGGTTTATAGGGCCGTACAAGGTCATTGAAGTCCTCAACCCTGTCTCCTTCCGACTGGAGTTGCCCCCGTCTTTTCGAGTACACGACGTGTTTCATGCCTCCCTCCTTAAACGATGCTCCCCGTCCTTGGCTCCCTCGAGGAAACCTCCGGTCCCTGTTCTCACCCCTGAGGGGGTAGAATTCGAGGTGGCCAAGATTGTGGACAGCAGGATGGTCCAAGGCTCCCTCCAGTACCTGGTCCATTGGAGAGGATACAGGCTTGAGGAGAGGACTTGGGTACCCGCCCGGGATGTTCACGCTGGGGTATTGGTCAGGAGGTTCCACCTTCGTTTCCCCAATAAACCAGGTCCACCTAGAAAGGGTCCGGTGGCCCCTCATAAAAGGGGGGGGTACTGTAAAGGATCTGCCAGACACAGCTTCTGTGTCAACGCCCATAGGTAATCAGTCTGCACCTGCTTCTATGTCTGTGAGACTGACTCCATTTTCAACCACTCAGGATGGCAGGCTTAGGAGTGGGAGAGCCTATCACAGCCTGGCCAGACGGAGCTAGCTCCCGCCCTCTGTCTATTTATACCTGCCTTTCCTGTTCCTCCTTTGCTTGTGATTCTTCTCTGCTGGTTTCCTGGCCCTGCTGCAGCTTCTTGAACTACTGACCCTCTGCTTGTTATTGACCTTGGCTTTACTGACCACTCTTCTGCTCTGCGTTTTGTACCTCGCTCATCTCCTGGTTTGACTCGGCTCGTTCACCTTGCTTGTTGATCACGGTGTTCTCGTGGGCAACTTCCCCATTTCCCCGGCTTCTTTGTACCCTTGTCTGTTTGTCTGTCGTGCACCTATTGAGTGTAGGGACCGTCGCCCAGTTGTACCCCGTCGCCTAGGGCGGGTCGTTGCAAGTAGGCAGGGACTGAGTGACGGGTAGATTAGGGCTCACCTGTCTGTCTCCCTACCCCATTATTACAATCGCCCAGCCTTAGGTCAAGTCAATCACCAGATCTCAACCCGATCGAGCATGCATTTAATTTGCTTAGGGCCTTATTTACACGAGCGTATTTCACGTCCGTGATACGCGGGTGGAAATCACGCACGTCGCACGGACCTATGCAAGTCAATGGGACCATTCACACATTCCGTGTTTTTCACGCAGCGTGTGCCCGCTGCGTGAAACTCACTGCATGTCCTATACTTGAGTGTTTTTAGCGCATCACTCACCCATTGAAGTCAATGGGTCTGTGAAAATCACGGACAGCACACGGACGCACATCCGTGTGCTGTGCGTAACTCACCCAACAGTTGCTCAAGAAATGATGGGAAAAAGAAAACCACCTCCTTCATTTCATTTTGTAAATGTCAAAACCGCGTGACATGAGGATGGCATACCCGCGAAAATAACGCAGAAACGCACCAAACACTGATGACACACGGAACTGCAACGCGTTCAAAACGCTGCATTTTTTTACGCGCGCAAAACGCACATGTTCGTGTAAATAAGGCCTAAGACAAAACTTAAGGCAAAAAGAGCCACAAACAAGCAACAACTAACTAACAGCTGCAGTAAAGGCCTGGAAAGCATCACAAAGGTGGAAACCCAGCGTTTGGTGATGTCCATGGGTTCCAGTCTTCAGGCAGTCATTGCCTGCAAAGGAATCTCTACAAAGTATTAAAAAAAACATTTGAATTAAACCTGAAAGTCTACACTTCAATTGCATCTCAGTTGTTTCATTTCAAATCCAACGTGGTGGCATGCAGAGCCCAAATCATGACGACTCTGTCACTCTCCAAATAATTCTGGACCTAACTGTACTTAAAGGGTAACTAAACGTTCAACAAACTTCTGACATGTCACAGTGACATGTCAGAAGTTTTGACTGCTGGGGGTCTGAGCACTGAGACCCCCGCCGACCGCTAAAACGAAGCGTCAGAAGTTCTCGTGTGGGCACTGAGCCGCTTGCCTTCTGTTCGGCTTTTCTCTGAAAGCCGAGCAGTTGGTGTACGGATTCAATAGAAAGTCTATGAGCCCATACACCGCTACATCGGCTTTCCGAGGAAAGCCGAACCGTAACGAAGCGGCTCAGTGCTCACACGAGCGCTTCTGCCGCTTCGTGTTAGCTATCGATAGGGGTCTCAGTCCTCGAATCCCCAGCAATCAAAACTTCTGACATGATTTAATCCACCTATGTACACATGACTGCCACAACCAGTAGCTGGAATGAAGTGTTGTCTATAGTGATCAGGGCAGAATTAAAATGGTAAGTATATTACAATAAAAAAAAATTGCATTACGTAGCGTTTTAGGGGATCAGAAAACCTGTTTAAAGAGGCTCTGTCACCAGTTTTAGGGTATGTGCACACACAAAATCAAAAACGTCTGAAAATACTGAGCTGTTTTCAAGGGAAAACAGCTCCAGATTTTCAGACGTTTTTTACGTCCGTTTTTGGAGCTGTTTTTCTATAGAGTCAATGAAAAACTACTCCAAAAATGTCCTAAGAAGTGACATGCGCTTCTTTTTCGCAGGCATCTTTTTACGTGCCGTTTCTGGAAAACGAGGCGTAAAAAAACGCCCCGTCGGAACAGAGCGTCGTATTTCCCATTGAAATCAATGGGCAGATGTTTGGAGGCGTTCTGCTTCCGTTTTTTCGAGGCGTAAACGTCCCCCGAAATACGCCTAAAAACACTCCGTGTGAACATACTCTAATGCTTCTCTATCTCCTACCTAATCTAATAAACGCTTTGATGCTGATAACTACTGTGTTGTTGTTTTTTAAAAAACGTTTGTTATTGACAAACTTCTGATAATTTTTACATTTATGCAAATTTTTTCTAAATGCCCAACTGGGCATTTTTTTTTTTTTGTTTAACCGAGTGGGTGTTGTAAAGAAAAGAGTGACTCTGAGATCTTGCGTGATCATGCTGTTCTGTGAATAAAGCTGGGCATGAATGAAGAGAAGTGTATGACGCTGATTGGTCGGCGTCATACAGTTTTCTTTACAAAAAAATGTGCATAAATCTAAAAATAATCAGAACTATGTCAATAATAAACGTTTTTCAAAGAAAACAACATAGTAGCTATCAGCATCAAAGCGTTTATTAGATTAGGTAGGAGAAACTGGTGACAGAGTCTCTTTAAAGAGGCTCTGTCACCACATTATAAGTGGCCTATATTGTACATGATCTGATCGGCGCTGTGATGTAGATTACAGCAGTGTTTTTTATTTAGAAAAACGATCATTTTTGACAGAGTTATGACCTATATTAGATTTATGCTAATGAGTTTCTCGATGGACAACTGGGCATGTTTTACTATATGACCAAGTGGGCGTTGTACAGAGGAGTGTATGATGCTGACCAATGGGCTACACTGGGGGAGTCACTTGTTGATCTGGGTGTACTTGTAAATCATAAACTAAATAACAGCATGCAGTGTCAATCAGCTGCTTCAAAGGCCAGCAAGATACTGTCGTGTATTAAAAGAGGCATGGACTCACGGGACAGGGATATAATATTACCACTTTACAAAGCATTAGTGAGGCCTCATCTAGAATATGCAGTTCAGTTCTGGGCTCCAGTTCATAGAAAGGATGCCCTGGAGTTGGAAAAAAATACAAAGAAGAGCAACGAAGCTAATAAGGGGCATGGAGAATCGAAGTTATGAGGAAAGATTGAAAGAATTAAACCTATTTAGCCTTGAGAAAAGACGACTAAGGGGGGACATGATTAACTTGTATAAATATATTAATGGCACATACAAAAAATATGGCGATATCCTGTTCCTTGTAAAACCCCCTCAAAAAACAAGGGGGCACTCCCTCCGTCTGGAGAAGAAAAGGTTCAACCTGCAGAGGCGACAAGGCTTCTTTACAGTGAGAACTGTGAATCTATGGAATAGTCTACCGCAGGAGCTGGTCACAGCAGGGACAGTAGATGGCTTTAAAAAAGGCTTAGATAATTTCCTAGAACAAAAAAATATTAGCTCCTATTTGTAGAAATTGTTCCCTTGTCTTTTCCCATCCCTTGGTTGATCTTGATGGACGTGTCTTTTTTCAACCGTACTAACTATGCAACTATGTAACTGTACCAAAAAATATTACCTTATCTCAAACCGAATGTTTGAGCGAAGTTGAGAAGATTAATATTCTTGGTTGGAGTTCAATAACTGAATCATATAGAATCTTACATATACTCTTCCTCCCTATTTAATTGGTTTGCCTAGTAACAAATCTAACAACACTTTCCTCGCCCTTTTTAAAGTGAGAATATCTGGCATGTTGTCAATACCTCTTCACATTAAAGAAAAACTCCAGTCCCCCCTCCAATCTTCTAGTTAACAGGTACATATTAATATTCAATCGCCTGTTATTAATTATAGTGAAATCCACTTACTTTCAAACTTTTTCCGTTTCTAAGCCCAACAGACATTTTTTACTGTAATGGTTTCTGTATTTGGAAGTTACTGCTTTGATAACTATTTCTTTGTGAATAAAAGAAAGAGGCTGCAGCACTCATCTGACATGGAGAGACAATGAGTCAGTACTATTTGTACCTACATAATTTACAGGGAGAAACAATGAGGTAGTACTATCTTTAACTACATCATTAACAAGAAGAGACAGCACTGTCTGTGTCTGCATCTTTTACAGGAAGAGACTGGGAGGCAGTACTTTCTGTATCTACATATTTTATATGGAGAGACAGGGAGGCAGTACTTTTTTGTGTCTACATATTTTACAGGGAGGCAGTACTATCTGTGTATACATCATTTACATGAAGAGACAGGGAGACAGTACTATCTGTGTCTACATAATTTACAGGAAGGCAGTATGACCTGTATCTACATCATTTGAGACAGAGAGGCAGTACTATCTGTACTTACCTCATTATAGGGAGAAACAAGGGGGCATTACTATTCACCCGACAGTGGAAAAAAATGGCCATTAAAAACTGTTCAACTATCATCTTTTCATGGCCATTTTTCATCAGTGTGTCTCCAAATTTTCAATCATTTACAGTCCATCTGTCCGTACTCACATGGTACCACAGTGCCCACATATAAAGTGACATAGTGCCCACATACAAAGTGCCAGAGCCCACATAGTGCGACAGTACCCAGGTAGATAGTGCTACAGTTTCCTCTGTAGATAGTGCCACACCCCCCATATAGTGCCACAGTGCCCATGTAGATAGCGCCACAGTGTACCCTGTAGATAGTGCCACAACCCCATATAGTGCTACAGTGTCCACGTAGATAGCACTACAGTGTCCCCTGCAGATAGTGCCACACCTCCCATGTAGCACCACCCTCCCTGTAGATCGCACCCCCCCCCCTTGTAGATAGCACCACCCACCTCCCCTGTCGCTCACTGTAGGAACGGAATCCCTTTAGACTGAGCGCCTGACGTTTCTGTCCATATATAGACAGTGAAGTCAGGAGGGCACAATCCCCTGCCAGAGCAGTCCGTTCCAAGAGTAAGCCATTGATGTCACTGTCCATATATGGATAGTGACGCAGGAAGCTTCTCCAGGAGCAGAATCCGGCCAGAGCGGGGTATGGCCACCGGGGATTCCGCTCTTACTGGGAGCTACAGTGGCGCTATCTACGGGGAATGGGTGGTTGCTATCTACAGACAGGAGTCCCGGGGATTCCATTGTTAAAAGCCCTGACTTCACTGTCCTTACATGGACAGTAATGTCATGGGCTTCCCCAGGCTCAGCCCCGTTTTTCACTGTCGTGTGAATGTAGCCTTTAGTGTCTACGTTATTAACAGGTAGATAGGGAAGTTGTGCTATCTGTGTCTACATAAGTTAAAGGGAGAGAGCACTGTGTAAACCACTTTACACCGCACTACAGCAAAAGCACAGAGATAGTGGTCACCTTGCTGTTACATGGGCTGTATGTTATGCAATTGCCCCCAGCTATAAGTGTTTATTTTTTCTAAGAGGAATAATAATAATGCAACAAAAAAGAACAATACTACTTTAAAAAAAAAACAAAGCACATGCAAAGCGTGGATTCTACTATAAAATCCTCTTTTACATTAATTGCAAAGCTCTCTTCTGTTCTATTACCTCTTTTAAACCTGACAATTTATCTCAAAAGGTTAGAACAATTTATGCTTTACTTAAAGTGTAGCTAAACATTCGACAAACTTTTGACACGTCATAGAGACATGTCAGAAGTTTGGATTGGTGGGGGTCCGAGCACGGAGACCCCCACCAATCGCTAGCACGAAGCAGCTAAAGCACTCGTGTTAGCGCTCAGCTGCTTCGTTTCTGTTCGGCTTTTTCCGGAAAGCCGATGTATCGGTGTACAGGCTCATAGACTTTGTATTGAGTCCATACACCGATACATTTATTTCCGGAAAAAGCCGAACATACACAAAGCAGATGAGCGCTCATACGAGCACTTCAGCTGCTTCGTCCTAGAGAGTGGTGGGGGTCTCAGTGCTCGGACACCCACCAATCCAAACTTCGGACATGTCACTATGACATGTCAGAAGTTTGTCGAACGTTTAGCTACACTTTAACTATTTACTGTCTTCAGTTAAACACCAAATTGCCGTTTTCAAAAGATTTTTATGTTATCTCATATTGTATGCTAATTGAATAGGACTGTAAGAGAAGCATGTTTGTCCAGTTTAAAAAAGACTGTTTAATAAAATAATGTACATTTGCTGGTGCAGTCCCTGGTAATGTTTTAGAATGCAGCACCACCTACTGGCCTTCATTATATTTCTTGGATTTACAAGCCAATCATTAGATCACTATGCTAGGTTGTACTTAGACTTCATGTAAAGATCCTATGACCCAAATACTTCCCTTTCAGCTGAAATGTCAATCAAGTAATAGAAAACTCTGAACCATTGTAATATCTTAAGACAAGTATAGTTATCAGTGGGTGCTTTGTATATTACAGCTCAGATTGTGTCCCTTATTTTCTATGTGAAGCATAGTGACATGTTGATTCAATGTCTTATCTTGAACTCTAAATTTAGTAAGATGTCACTTCCCAAATAAATACAAACGCAGCTGCTGGATGGAGCCTAACTGGATGGAGCCTAACGCCATGTTCACACGCCATATGTTCAGGCAGAAAAAAAAAGAGGCTGATTTTAAGAGAAAACAGCCTATGAATCCAGGTGGTTTTGGAACACATTTTTGCAAGCGTTTTTGAAGCGTATTTTGAGGTGTATTTTTCTAAGGGTATGTTCACACTGAGTGTTTTCAGCTGTTGAAAAACAGCCACGTAAAAAAACGGCCCGCGAAAAAGAAGTGCATGTCACTTCTTCAGCCATTTTTGGAGCCGTTTCTCATAGACTCTATAGAAAAACAGCTCCAAAAACGGCTGTGAAAAACGCGAGTTGTTTAAAAATGTCTGAAAATAATTTTCGTATTTTCTGACGGTTTTTATTTTGTGTGTGCACATACCCTCACAGTGAAATGGTAAAATCAGCTTGTACAATTTCTGTTTTACTAAGCGTATTTTTATGAATCTTTTTTAATTCAGCAGCTAAAAATATACCTTCTATGAACTACACCAGGGGTCTCAAGCACATGGCCCCTGGGGCTGTCATCTGTGGCCCACGGGATACAGAGCCGCTAGTGCAGGCTCTGCTCCGGGACTCTGTGGAATTCCCTGACATCGCTGTCCACATATGGACAGCGATGTCTGGGGCTTCCCCAGAGCCGGAGTCCAGTGCAGAGCGCTAGTATAGGCTCTGCTCCGGGACTCTGTGGAATTCCCTGACATCGCTGTCCATACATTGACAGTGATGTCACGGGCTTCCCCAGAGCAGAAGTCCAAGTGATGTCAGGAGCACAGCTGGAATCCCAGGTAGAGTGCTAGAAGCGACTCTGCTCCGGGACTCCAGCTCTGGGCAAGCCCCTGACATCACTGTCCATATATGGACACAGATGTCAGTGGCTTCCCCAGAGTTCCGGCGCAGAGCCTATACTAGTGCTCTGCTCCGGGACACCGGCTCTGGGGTTGCCCCTGATATCAGATTCCGGTCCAGGAGGATCCCCTGACGTCACTATGTATGGACCGTGACATCAGGGGCTCCAACAGCAGAGGAATCCTCAGCCAAAGCATCGGCAACACTCTGGCTGGGGATTCCACTCCTAGAGGGAGCCCCAATGGAGCTATCTACTTGGCGTGTATGTGGCATTATCTACAGAGGGCTCTGTGGCAGCGTCTGCAGAGGGCTCTGTGGCAGCGTCTGCAGAGGGCACTGTGGCAGCGTCTGTAGAAGGGTACTGTGGCAGCGTCTGCGGAGGGCACTGTGGCAGCATCTGCGGAGGGCACTGTGGCAGCATCTGCGGAGGGCAATGTGGCAGCATCTACGGAGGGCACTGTGGCAGCATCTACAGAGGGCACTGTGGCAGCATCTACGGAAGGCACTGTGGCAGCATCTACAGAGGGCACTGTGGTATTATCTACAAGTGGGTGTGTGGCAGTATCTACAGAGGACACTGTGGCATTATCTAGGGGTGTGTTGCATTATCTACAGAGGGCACTGTGGCATTATTTACAGGGGGCACTGTGGCAGTATCAACAGATGGCACTGTGGCAGTATCTACAGAGGGCACTGTGGCATTATCTACAGAGGGCACTGTGGCATTATCTACAGAGGGCACTGTGGCATTATCTACAGAGGGCACTGTGGCATTATCTACAGAGGGCACTGTGGCATTATCTACAGAGGGCACTGTGGCAGTATCTACAGAGGGCACTGTGGCAGTATCTACAGAGGGCATTGTGGCATTATCTACAGAGGACTCTGTGGCAATATCTAAAAAGGGGCTGCCCAATCTTGACGTGTGTCTGCCAAACACTGCCAACTGAGCCGCCGGACTGAATGTAGCGACACTTAAACTGGAAAACTGGATTGTTGAAATAAGCACGTGGAGACTTCTCTAAAATTTTAAACCTAGTGGTATTATTATAGTAATGTAGTATTATTATTATTATAGTAATATAGTGTTATAGTAGTTCAAATAACTAATTGATTAACAAGAATTTTGTATTTTATCAAATTTGAAAGTAAGGGTATGTGCACACGTAAACTGCATTTACGTCTGAAATTACGGAGCTGTTTTCAGGAGAAGACAGCTCCGTAATTTCAGACGTAATTGCTCGTACTCGGATTTTGCGAGGCGTCATTGACGGCCGTAATTTAGAGCTGTTCTTCATTGAATTCAATGAAAAACGGCTCAAATTACGTCCAAAGAAGTGTCCTGCACTTCTTTGACGAGGCAGTCATTTTACGCGTCGTCATTTGACAGCTTTCAAACGACGACGCGTAAATTACAGGTCGTCGGCACAGTACGTCGGCAAACGCATTCAAATGAATGGGCAGATGTTTGCCGACGTATTGGAGCCGTATTTTCAGGCGTAAATCGAGGCATAATACGCCTCGTTTATGCCTGAAAATAGGTCGTGTGAACCCAGCCTTATGCGGCCCGTCAACTTCCCATTTTTTCTATATATGGCCCACTTACCCGGCCGAGTTTGAGACCTCTGAACTACACAGTGAATTTCCGGTTTTACGCTCCGAAATGCGCATGAAAATATGCCATGTGAACTTAGACTGTTCACAAGGAATATAAGGGAACTGGGGTGATAGGTAGGATATAGAGATGTAATACCTGAAATTAAATTTTTATCCCTTTCCCCACATTTGACGTATCCATACGCCAAAGTCAGGTAGGGGAAGTATGGAACAGGCTCACGGTGTGAACCCGCTCCATAGGATACCGGTGTTGGCTGTATATTTCAGCCGACACTTCAGAGTAACGAGCGGCATCGCGGATCTCGCTCGTTTAACTCGTTAAATGCTGCGGTCAATACCGACCATAGCATTTAAAACGTTAGAAAGAGGGAGCAACCCCCTCTAACAGCTCATCGTGCCCCCCGCTAAGCAATCGCAGGGGGGCGATGGTTGCTATGGCTGCCTGGGGGCCTAATGAAGGCCCCCAGGTCCGCCATCTTTGTGCTCCTATTAAGCCCTGCCTCCAGGTCTTAATAGAAGCCTGTCAGAATCACGATATACTGCAATACATTAGTATATCGTGCAAGCGATCTAACAATCGCTGGTTGAAGTCCCCTAGGGCGACTAATTTAAAAAGTAAAAATAAGTAAAATAAAGTTGTTGTTTTTTATGTATAAAAAAAATTACAAATTAAAAGTTCCAAAAAAAAACATTTTCCCCCTAGAGCATAGTAAAAAATAAATAAATAAACATAATTGGTATTAACGCGTCCGTAAAAGTCTAAACTATTGCAATATATCATTATTTAACCCGCACGGTGAACGCCGTAAAACAAAAAAAATTGTAAACGCCAGAATCTCTATTTTTTGGTCACCTAATCTACTACAAAAAATGAAATAAAAAGTGATCAAAACATCGCATGTACCCCAAAATGGTATTATTAAAAACTACAGCCGTTCCCGCAAAAAAAAAAAGCCCTCATACCACTTAATCGCCGGAAAAATAAAAAAGTTATGGCTCTCGGAATTTGGTGACACAAAATAAATTTTATTTTTTACACTTAGGTTTTTACTTGTAAAAGTAGTAAAATATAGAAAAAACTATATATATTTGGTATCGCCATAATCGGATTGACCCGCAGAATAAAGTTAACATGTTTTCATTTTCTACCCCACAAATAGTTTTTCTCCCGTTTCCTAGTACATTATATGGTACAATAAATGGTGCTACGAAAAACTACAACTCGTCCCGCAAAAATCAAGCCCTCCTAAGACTATATCGACGGAAAATTAAAGTAGTTATGGCTTTTGGAAGGTGGGGAGAAAAAAACTAAAATGAAAATCTGAAAGTTGTTTACGACGGGATACTCATATGAACTACACAGTGTATTTCCTGTTTTACGCTCCGAAATACGCATGAAAATATGCCGTGTGAACATGAACTTAGACTGTTCACAAGAAATACAAGGGAACTGGGATGATAGGAGGATATAGAGATGTAATACCTAAAATTAAATTTTATTAGGTACAGTTAAAATAAATCTTTATGTTGCTTTTTAAAATGTATGTGTCACCAGCAGGATAAGTAGGTTCAGTCTGCCCACTGTACATGAAGCCTGGACGTCCCCAATATATATTCTTCTCAATGTTTACAATCTCCGGCCTTGCCACTTTTTATATGAGTCAGTATATTCCAAATTATTTAGTGTATAGTCCTTTAAGATAAATATATGTCCCCGATTAATTTAACTTTTAATACACCAGGGTACATCCAGATATTGTGTGGCTTCAGAGAGTGTATTGAAGTTTTGTCTACATTTATAATTCCCCATCAGTTATGTTATTGCCAGTTTGGATGTGCACACTAGGTTATTGGGCCCTTTCCCCTCTCTCCGTAGACTCTATGTAGCTGAATGTAGCTTCAATGATATTTAGTTACCCCATTGCCGGCTTACAGGGTACATGCACCTTGTATTCATGATGTGAACCACATGTGTACAGGAGAGGTCGGCTGGCCATGTCCACGTCTCTTCTTTTATCTTTGTGGCATGGGTACAGAACGGCACCACAATGGCTGTGGCTTGGAAATATACACAGGGCTATATTTCTGACCCTAGTGGCCCTAATAACTGTCCCTATCCTACTGCGTCTCTGTCCTACCTTATAAAAGTCAAATGTTAAGTATTACATCACTGTTCTCTACCTATCATCCCCTTCCCTAGTATTGTATTATTGACTGTATTATGGTGGTGTACACATGATAATGATTTACAATATCTCTGCCATAGCAATGTTCTTTAACCCTTTCAGGACCAGACTAATTTTCATTTTTCATTACATTTTTTCCTGCTACGCGTTCACCATATTGGATAAATATATAAATGGGGTTGATTTTATTTTTCTGATTTATTTAATTTTTTTTATATTTCTTTAGAAACTTTTTATAGAATTTTTTTTAAGCCCCCATAGGGGGCTTCAACCTGCGAACATTAGATCACTTATGCTATTGACTGCAATATTACAGTATTGCAGTCTATGGCAAAATCAGTGCATTGCTATTGAGACCTGTCACAGGCAGAGCTCAATAGCAATATTCCTATAGCAGACCTAGGAACACCCCGACTCCGGCAATCTCGCCACGGGAGCCGGTGACCATTCCAAAGTGAAGGAGAAGGTAAAAAAAAACCCTCAGATACCGGCGGTCACATCTGACCATGGCATCTGAGGGGTTAAATACTTGCGATCAGAGATGTCTGATCGCAAGCATCGTGTAACACAACAGAGACCTGGCAGGTACGCTGCCTGCTCGGCTTCTGAGTGGGCGCCATTTTTAAATAGCCCTCTCCCGACGTAAATAGGCAGATTAGCGACAGAAGAGGGTTAAACTGTTCACACTAGAGTCATACATCTATATATCCTAAGGATTTTTTAGTTTTTTTTACCAAGAATAGGGGCAAGAAAATTCCATTGAAATCTTTGGACCATTAACGGAAATGTTTTTCTCCGTTTTCTGAAAAGCACTGGGGAACAGAATTACAAAGAGAACAATTCTAATGTGAATAGATGATCAGTAATTAAGATTCTATTATTTTATAACTAAGATTTATATTTTATACATCTATTCCTCCATGGCTAAGTAGCAAATAATAATAATAACTCAACAGTTAGTGCTCTTGGAACTGGGCTGCCATAGGCATGCGTCAGGTTTGCCTGTATGAAAATACAAATGGAAATTTTTTAACTTTTTAATGCTAAAAACAGCGTAGAAAAGTCACAGATTTCTCAAAAGTCACAATTTGCAAGGAAAAGTGCGAATTTTGGGCCATTTACGCCACTCACAGCTCTTTTTTAAAAAGTGGGCAAAGCTTAGTTGAAGGGGTCAGTACAACAAATATACTATAATTTACGCCGAAAACTGGTTTTAAATTATAGCAGAAATCTAGCTGGCGTAGATTTTGTTCTATGGCTGGAGGCGTTCTATGGTACAGGTAGGCCCCATACCGCCCCCCATGATCAGACATTAAAATAAAATAAATAACATTAAAAAAATATATATGTATTCACCTCACCGATCTGCTTCTCCCCTTCAGATCCCCACAGGTTCTTACACCAGGCCGGGCGCATGCAAGGTACTAATGCAGGGCAGCGACAGGGAGTTATATGTGACGCAGCACACAATGTCCTGACGCTGTTCATTGTCAGGACCTTGTATGTGCCGCAGACCTTTGCGGGGGCCTGATGTAGCATTCTGAGTGGAGAAGCGGTGAGATGAGTACAATTTTTTTTCTTTTAATGTCTAATCGGGTGGAGGTTGTAGTCGTACTGTTATGCCACAATTGAAGCGCACGGAGCCTCTTAATAAATCTGTCGCATCGTACTCCAGCAAAAGCAGAAAGTTGAGACTGGTCGTATGAAACAACAGTCTAAATCAATCTGCCCCACAGTATTAGGCCTTATTCACACGGACGTGTCCGTTTTGCGCGCGCTAAAGGTCCATGTGTCATCAGCATATGGTGCGCGGCTGCGTGATTTTCACGCAGCCGGCTTCATGGTGACACTCTGGTTTTATGTTGACAAACAGAAAAGCACGTGGTGCTTTTCTGTTTTCATAAATTTATTTTACTACTGTAGCGCGCATCACGCGCGACACCCGGAAGTGCTTCCGTGTGCCATGCGCGATTTCCCCCCCCCATGACTTCAATGGGTGCGTGCTGCGCGAAACACTGCCAAATATAGGACATGTCGTGAGTTTTACGCAGCGCGCATACGCTGTGTGAAATTCACTGACAGTCTGAACGGCCCCATTCACTAACATAGGTCCGTGCGACGTTGCACGGACGTATAACACGTTCGTGTGAATAAGGCCTTAGTAAATACAGTGAAGGAAATAAGTATTTGATCCCTTACTGATTTTGTAAGTTTGCCCACTGTCAAAGACATGAACAGTCTAGAATTTTTAGGCTAGGTTAATTTTACCAGTGAGAGATAGATTATATTTTAAAAAAACCTGAAAATCACATAGTCAAATTTATATATATTTATTTGCATTGTGCACAGAGAAATAAGTATTTGATCC
This sequence comes from Rhinoderma darwinii, assembly GCF_050947455.1. Taxonomy (NCBI): domain Eukaryota; kingdom Metazoa; phylum Chordata; class Amphibia; order Anura; family Rhinodermatidae; genus Rhinoderma; species Rhinoderma darwinii. The sequence goes on along the minus strand of NC_134687.1, from coordinate 210,884,227 downwards.
CCTACCAACCATTTAGAGTTCAGCCTTCTCCAGACCAGTTAGGCTGGGTTCACACAACCTATTTTCAGACGTAAACGAGGCGTATTATGCCTCGTTTTACGTCTGAAAATAGGGCTACAATACGTCGGCAAACATCTGCCCATTCATTTGAATGGGTTTGCCGACGTACTGTGCAGACGGCCTGTCATTTACGCGTCGTCGTTTGACAGCTGTCAAAAGACTACGCGTAAAATTACAGCCTCGTCAAAAGAAGTGCAGGACACTTCTTGGGACGTTTTTGGAGCCGTTTTCTCATAGACTCTATTAAAAACAGCTCCAAAAACGGCCGAAAAAACGGCGCGAAAAACGTGAGTTGCTCAAAAAACTTCTGAAAATCAGGTGCTGTTTTCCCTTGAAAACAGCTCCGTATTTTCAGACGTTTTTGGCTCAGCGTATGAACATACCCTTACACACTCCAAATCAACTTGGTGCCTGCATTAAAGACAGCTGTCTTAAATGGTCACCTGTATAAAAGACTCCTGTCCACAGACTCAATTAATCAGTCTGACTCTAACCTCTACAACATGGGCAAGACCAAAGAGCTTTCTAAGGATGTCAGGGACAAGATAATAGACCTACACAAGGCTGGAATGGGCTACAAAACCATAAGTAAGACGCTGGGTGAGAAGGAGACAACTGTTGGTGCAATAGTAAGAAAATAGAAGACATACAAAATGACTGTCAATCGACATCGATCTGGGGCTCCATGCAAAATCTCACCTCGTGGGGTATCCTTGATCCTGAGGAAGGTGAGAGCTCAGCCGAAAACTACACGGGGGGAACTTGTTAATGATCTCAAGGCAGCTGGGACCAGAGTCACCAAGAAAACCATTGGTAACACATTACGCCGTAATGGATTAAAATCCTGCAGTGCCCGCAAGGTCCCCCTGCTCAAGAAGGCACATGTACAGGCCCGTCTGAAGTTTGCAAATGAACATCTGGATGATTCTGAAAGTGATTGGGAGAAGGTGCTGTGGTCAGATGAGACTAAAATTGAGCCCTTTGGCATTAACTCAACTCGCCGTGTTTGGAGGAAGAGAAATGCTGCCTATGACCCAAAGAACACCGTCCCCACTGTCAAGCTTGGAGGTGGAAACATTATGTTTTGGGGGTGTTTCTCAGCTAAGGGCACAGGACTACTTCACCGCATCAATGGGAGAATGGATGGAGCCATGTACCGACAAATCCTGAGTGACAACCTCCTTCCCTCCACCAGGACATTAAAAATGGCTCGTGGCTGGGTCTTCCAGCACGACAATGACCCGAAACATACAGCCAAGGCAACAAAGGAGTGGCTCAAAAAGAAGCACATTAAGGTCATGGAGTGGCCTAGCTAGTCTCCAGACCTTAATCCCATCGAAAACTTATGGAGGGAGCTGAAGATCAGAGTTGCCAAGCGACAGCCTCGAAATCTTAATGATTTACAGATGATCTGCAAAGAGGAGTGCGCCAAAATTCCATCTAACATGTGTGCAAACCTCATCATCAACTACAAAAAACGTCTGACTGCTGTGCTTGCCAACAAGGGTTTTGCCACCAAGTATTAAGTCTTGTTTGCCAAAGGGATCAAATACTTATTTCTCTGTGCACAATGCAAATAAATATATATAATTTTGACTATGTGATTTTCTGTTTTTTTTTTTAGTTAATCTATCTCTCACTGGTAAAATTAACCTAGCCTAAAAATTCTTGACTGTTCATGTCTTTGACAGTGGGCAAACTTACAAAATCAGCAAGGGATCAAATACTTATTTCCTTCACTGTAGTTACTCTACTGTTTTAGGCATCAGAATTCCAGAGTAAATTTTGAAGCCGCAGAGATAAGGAATCATGTATTTAGTTTTACCTTCAGGCCTCATATACCTACCTATATTACCTGAGAATTATATAAATGTTAGACTAATAGGGCATTTTAATATAATTTATAAAAGTAATAATGGCAAGCCTTGTGTTACAGATTTCAGATGGCTTTGTCCTGTGTCAATGTATTACAGTATTACAGAAGTACAGTAAAATATTATAGACACACCGTATACCTATGAGAGGATTCTACCACATTGGTAATAATTCACTTGTGCAGTGCATGTTTCATGATGGTTCTTTGTGGTGTGGGGCTCATAGCTGACAATCACTTCTCTATATTACTCAACACATCTCCTCAGTTTAGCTTCCTCTTCATATTTCAGAGATTATTTCATAATTTAATATTCTCACAATAATTAGGATCTGTTAAAGTTCTGACATCTCATTTTGTGAAGTCTTTTTTGGGGATGAACATCATAATAAAGCATACGTATATAATTAGATTGTTAACAACTGGGCACATGATGTCGGAATGAAAAACTAAGCCTGGTTCTCATATTCTTTTGTCTGTTTCCAGTCCAGACTGAATGTACACACATACTGTACTTTACTTATATTTTCCACAAAGCTCCAGTTTACAGCTCTCCAGTGTTTCTTAGCATGAGAGTCCGTGTTTCTGCCAGTTTCGCCAGTGTGGGCGCAGCCACAGCCCAGGAAGGGAGCTTAGCAAAATGGATAAAAAAAAGTGTTTTCTCTTTGTATTGGAATTGTATCCATGGACTTTTAACAGTTAGGGAAAATATCATATATGATGGCTTTTCGAATGATTGCTTCAGAAGTTATATAAACGAAACCAGTAAATGGAAAGTTGCTGGGAATTGTCGAGCTGGTATTTTCCAAATTTTAGAAAAAATATTTATTTTATTGTATGTGTTCACAGAGTAATAAAAAGAGTCGTTGTTTCAGTAATTTTTTTAACACTGTTTCTCAATTGTCTTGATACGCTATTGTTTCCATAAAAAAAAAACGGATACTTTACGGAATGGAAACAAATGGAAACTAACTGAAACGGAAGCATTACCATTGAAATCAATGGTAATGCAAACGGAAGCTATAGTTTCCATTTGGCTTTCAGTTAATCTGTTCTTCTGGCAGAATACGTGAACGGAAACCCCAAACGGAACCCAATGCTGACTTGAACAGGCCCTTACTTATCTGCTGCTATTATGTCTGGTGAAGTCTACAGGAACCCATCTCAGAAGGATGTTTTTTAATTTTGAAGTGTTGAACATAAATTACATTTAGAAATATCTTCACTAACTGTAATGTGATATCAGAATATCTTTAGACTTTTCTTTGTGTTGTGTGCTACTATATGGTTTGCTCGTCTGCTTAACAACTGCTTCCGCAATCAGACTTTGCGCTGGCTACTATGGTTAGCAAAGACTAAGGGACTCCAAGGTCTTCACTCTTTAGTCCCTATACAGGGATCTTGCTTTCGCTGCTAGGAGTCTCCAGGTTGCGCCTGCAGAGTAGTTGTGGTCAGAGCTGGAAACGGAACAATAACAGTGGACAGGAAGGTAAGCAACAACCCCAGGTCAAAATCCAACAGCAGTACAACACAAACTATGTCAGAACAGAACCAGGTATCCTAAACTTATAATGTAACTGGCACAGACATGAGCCTCTGAGAGATTCAAATAGAGCTCTCAGCTTTCTGATTAGCCAGAAAATCGGCATTCTGATCGACCAACCGAGTGTTCAGATTGGCTGATCGACCATTAACACAGACAGATTAGGCGACCATGCGTATTGGGCATACGCAGATACAGTTGACACCGGGACATACCACTGGCCGCCCGGGACAGCAGGACGCCTATTGTCAATGGTGGGTCCTGTGTTATCTCAATATGCAGTAGATGTCACCTCTCATTGTAATTCTGACTGTGATGATAATGAGATGACTGCTGAGACGTGATCTCTACAGAACTGACTGTGAAAACTGTCCGACTCCCGGGACCCCACTGATCAGCTGTTTTGAAGGGGGTGCAGCGCGAATTACTGTCATATGTCCTATATATTCCATAATATAAAGAGGTATGTTTGATAAAAGATCCTCTTTTAGGAGGGTGTTTTGTGGGGGCTTTTGTCTTGTCAGTGCTGCAATGTCATTTAAAAGATCCTGGCAAGATGTCAGAGTAGGGTCCTGTTCACATCTGCGCTGTAAACACCATTAGGGTCCTCCGTCATAGATTCCCTCGTATATGGCGGACAAAATATCACAGGCAAAATAATGAAAACCATGACGGAATCCCGATGGAACCCGTTAAAGTCAATGTGCGTCGTTGGTTTCTGTCATGCGATAGATCCAACACTTCCGGTGTTCTAGACGGAACCCGGAATGCAGATGTGAGCAGTCTTTTAACATGAAATTTACAGAACTGAGTTATACGTTCACTGCATTTATACTTTTTATTTTATATTTGATTATACATGAATCTTCCAACAGTGTAATGCATAGTGTATGTTGGATTCTGTGTAAATAACCAAATCTTTTACTTATATGCTTTTCAGGGGATGTAGATGATGCCAGTCACCACATTTTCAATTTGACCTCACTCACATCTTCAGAAAACATACTCTCGGCTACATTTCATTATTATCTTGGGGATATGCAAAACAGCAGCTTAAGATGTTCACACTCTCCACCATGCCTTCGCCAAGTACATCGAAAGCATGAAATGACCATAAGCTTCACAGTGTCCAGTTTCACGTCAATTGAGAACCAGACAAGAGTGTTGGGTCACTTTTTTATAAATATTTCATCATCCTACCGTGACATTCCATCATGGCAATGGAAGGACATTACTCAAATCCTACGTGAGGCAAAGCAGAATGGAGAGACTGTCATTGAAATTAACATGACCATTGATAGTCCAACTCCTCATCGGAAGCATTTGCTAAGGCATAAGCCTTATATCTTAGTATATGCTAATGACTCAGCCATTTCAGAACCTGATAGTGTTGTTTCCAACTTGCATGGACAGCACGGTTCTATAATTCATAAACCACACAATAAAGCAGGACTTTTCGAACACAGGAGTCGACGTTCAACGGATATTCTTTTACCATTACAAAACAATGAGCTACCTGGAGCAGAGTACCAATATAATGAAGATGAAGAGCGTTGGGAGGAGAAAAAGCCCTACAAAACCCTTCATGTTAGGCCGGCAGAGAAAGGGAAGTCTAAGAAAAAAGTAAGGAAAAGTGGGCGCCAAAAAAGCCAAACACTACAGTTTGATGAGCAGACCCTGAAAAAAGCAAGAAGAAAGCAATGGAATGAACCACGAAACTGTGCACGCCGTTACCTTAAAGTAGACTTTGCCGACATAGGCTGGAGTGAATGGATTATTTCCCCCAAATCCTTTGATGCTTATTATTGCTCAGGTGCATGCCAGTTCCCGATGCCAAAGGTATTGTAAATATTTTAATAGTAATTTTACACTGGCTTTTATATCAACATTTATTTCCCCACAGCGCTGGGCAGGAAAGTGTATCTTTTTTATGAACTGTACATCTTTTTTTTTTTTAATCAATAAAATATTCCAGCTGTTTTATTAGGAAGCCCAATGAAGCCGTAAATAAGTAATATTTTTATGTCTGCTCTATAAGTGGAGCTGGTAAAATAGTGAGATTTAAAAACTGAAGGTTTATGTGTAGGAATTTCTTGTACACTATCCAAACACTAATGCCTCGCTATGTAGAAAAGCATGACCTTTTGTCCGCTTGTGGAGGTTCATGTTCCACATCTTTTTGCATTTGTAAATGTCCACATTTCACACTTTTTCTAAAACCAGACATGCTTTCATTCTTTCTTTTATCAGATGTTACTTAAACAGAAAGAACATACATATGTACTCATATTATTATTTAGCATGTAGTACAGTATATCTCATTATTGATTAGATTTAGTTGTATAGTTTAGTAAATAAAGATCATTATGACCGACAAGACAAACATGGATATTGTGTTTCTGCGTGTGTGTGTGTGTGTGTGTGTGTATGTATATATATATATATATATATATATATATATATATACACATACATACAGTAGAACAGGGGTAGGCAACCTTTTTTGTATGGCGTGCTGGTAAAAAAAAAAAAGTCAATGATGAAGCACTCAGCGTGCCATGCAATCATAAAAGTCATATAAGACAAACTGTTACCACGTATGTGGCATAAACCAATTAATCAGTTAATTAAACTTACATTTCAGTGTGACCCCTGTCCTGTCCCTGACTTTCTTTGTAAAGGTGATCCATCTGTGATGCATACGAGGTGACTGAACACCAACTGGGGGAACTGCTCACAGGAGAGACCGCGGCTACTGAACACCAGCTGGGGTGGGGGTACAAATAGGAGAGACAGAGCGGCTACTGAACACTAGCTGGGGGGGTGCATATAGGAGATGGAGTGTTCAACCTTTGCTAACTTTTTTATTTTAGGCCTTATTCAGATGACCTTGTGTCGGCCATATTTCCCGTTATCTATGATGCTAGAGTAAAGTCCCTGCCTCCACGCTGGACTGCTGTCTCTTACTGTAATCAGGTTTTCAGTATGGCACAGTATTTCTGCGGAGTGGTTACTGAACTCTGTCCTTGCGGTGCTGATGACCAGGAGAGAGCAGCGCTTTATTATGCATTTGGTGATGCTGAACACCAGGAGAGGGAGCAGTGCTGCATTGTGTGCTTGCTAATTGTTCAGCAGCGACAAACACACTGCAGCACTGCTCCCTCTCCTGGTGTTCAGCATCGCCAAATGCATAATAAAGCGCTGCTCTCTCCTGGTCATCAGCACCACCAAGAGCGTAATGGAGCGCCACTCTCTCTCCCTGTGTTCAGCGCCGCTAAGCACACAACAGTGCTGGACACGAGGAGAGGGAACTGGGCTAGCAAACCATGCCCCGTGTGCACAGGTTGCTGACGCCTGCAGTAGAAGATTAGCATCAAGAGAGCCAGGCACAACAGGCTCAGAACAGATAGAGACAGTGAGACAATGGATACATTCCATAAACAGGGCTTGTCTGTGTTTATTTTCGCATCCAGAAAAGAAACAACCTTTACAGTTTAGGCAAAACAGAAAATGAAATCCTGCTCCACTGAGCTATACCAGAGCCACTCAATTTAAGGGCAACTTTCATACTCTTTCCCTTTGAAAAGAGGAACTCAGCAGGGTTGCACTTTGTCCCTTCTACTTTTTACTTTAGTAATTAAACCGTTGGCGGTCACAATTCGTTCTAGACCTGACATAACGGGTTTCAAATATAAACGATTAAAAGATAATGTTATATGCCGATGATATTGTTTTGTTTCTGAGCCAAGCACACTAATCTTTGGAAAAGGTCCTAAAGTTGATATGTTTTTTTGGGAACGTTATCTGGAATAGGTAGTAAATAGGTAGTTCTGTTGGTAGACAATAATTTTTCTGATTTTTCAGATAACGTTTAAATATTAGAGAAAAACGATAGCTCCTGTTCCAGAAGAATATATCCTTCTTAATAATCGACCACTATTTTAAAAATTGAGGGATAAACCCAACTCAGAAAGCTCTTCCACTCTCGTTGGGAGTGAGAGCGATATTGATTAAGATGGTATATCTGGCATTGATTCTGTATATTTTTCAGAATTCGCCAACATTGCTCCCAAATGCAATATTTGATACATTGGGTTCTTTTACCAGAGATATCTTATGGCATGGTAAAAAAAACTTATTGACACATTGAGAGCGCACCCGAGGCTGGGAGGGCTGTCTATCCCAGACTACAGAAGTTACTTTATTGCCTCCCTGCTTCAACAATTGATTTGGTCATATATCTCTATCCTATACAACGCAAAAAGATAATTATACATATCACAGTATATCATGTTTAAGAAGTTATTTACAAAACTTTATGTTTATATACAACCATACATTTTTCCCTTCACTTCTTTTGCACCCTCCCCCCACCCCAACCAGAAAAAACCCCAAAGAGGAATCTATTTATATAACTTTTACATATCTTCTAGTACATAGGTTTTCTCAGCCTGCTCCAGAAGATCTATATTGTTTTTAGAGCCTAAACTCAAATGTTTGTAACAAAGTGAAATTACCCCTTTACAGTGAGATTTATTTGGCAAAATATCACCCAAGTAAAAATGTTTAATTCTATATTTGAATTTATCTTTGGTGGATTTCAATACGTGACTTAATTAAATTGACTTCCAAATTTAACGGGGCCTACTCAATTTTTTCAGCCATGGAGCTGAATCTTCTGGCAAAATATAAAAGGGCTGTCCTTCCGACAGCGTATATGCTTCAGACCCTTTGGGATAAAAATTAAAAGGATATAGATATTGTAGGTTTTTGCTCTGTAACCACTATTTGACATGTACTTAAGGAAGAAATTCATCTATTTTTGTGGAAACATTAAGTTTTTTACCTGTCACAAATTATTGAGAATAGGTCTATTAGTACCTTTTCACATTTAATGTCTAAATTCAGGCCGTCGTCTAAGGATTATCTTTACTATTTACTGTTAAAGCATTACTTAATTGGATTGCTGCCTGTATTTAAGAGAATTGAGACGTGTTCCCCTATGGTAGAATTTCTAATTAATACTTCTGCTAAAAAAGGGTTTACGGCAAAAATTTATAGCCTCCTAAAAAGGTTGAAGGAGGATGTTCCTGTTGTGGGGGGCTTTAGAAAGTGGAAAGTAATCTGCCCAAATTTGTTAGAAGAAGACTGTTTTGCGGCTCTGAAATCTATATGGGAAATTACTCATAATCCTTCACTACGGTCACCCCAGTTATTTATATTTTATATAGTATATTATACACTGAAACTGCTTTTTTCATGGTGTATTAAAGGCGATTCATTGGCAGATTTAATGCATCTTCTTCGGAGGTGCAACAGATTACATAGTTTTCGGCAGAATATTTTGGCGCATCTTTCTTTTAGTTTTGGTGTGGAGTCTACAATCGAACCTGTACTGTGTATTCTGGGGTCAGGTCAAAGGTTGGGCGGCCAGGCTGAGGGAAAAATATAGTTCTATTAGGGATTCTTTTAGCAAAAAAATTGATTATTGAAAACTGGAGGGGACAAAAACCACCGTTAGTTTCCTTTTTGAGTGATCCAGATAAATAAGATTGCAGCTACTGATAAATTTTGGGAAAGATGGAAAATTTAGCCTACGCAGTTTCTGTCGTAATTGTTTGTTCCTTTTTCTTTTTCCCTTTTTCCTCCTCGTGGCTAAAAAGGGGAGGTTGGGGTATGGGGGGGGGTGGGGGGCTATGTGTACTGATTTTAATGACAGATTTGTTTTTTTCTTACTACTTCTGTCTTGTTACATTATGTTTTGGTTAATGGTTACGGAATTTAACAAAATATTGAAAGTAATATTTATATATACAGTGAATTCTCTTTGAGAAACTACCCAAAATTTCATTGAAAAGTGGTCTTCTAGGGGGGTGGTTCTCTCGAAGAGGTTGTCTTTTGGAGAGGTTTCACTGTGTATTTCTCAGTCATATTCAGTTAAACTGTATGGAAAATAGACATAAAACTTTAGTGAATTAGAAGAAATTTACAAGGGTAAAATTGTGAACCAATTACAACATATGCATAAACAAGTACATTCTTAGGATTCTTTACACGTAAAGATTTCTGTCCAATTTCTATCCAATCAGACCAATATCAATCTAATTGTATGTGTAAATGTCCAATTATTCTGATTAAAATCTTTCTCATCTGTTAGAAAACGGAAATACTCTGTCATCATGACTAGCGCATAAACAGTATCTGAACGACAACTCCATTATGGTGAATAGGGAAGGTTTTTTTTGTTTTTTTTTTACGACCACCATATTAGATGCGGTAGACAAGAATTGGTTCCCTTCTAACAAAATATCTGTGTTTGTAAAGGTCCATCTCAGACTACATCATAAGTGTAATTTTAAGCTGAATGGATGTACATCAGAGTCCCCTGAGATCTTTGCCCAGGCGCCCAGTTTTTAGCTTTTTTATGTTACAAAATTATGTGAGTTGCTTCTCACTATGTCCTGGGCAACAGACTACAGACTGAAAAGTAACAAAGTGACGACTTGCAGTCTGTTGCTGAGGATTGACATCTTTTCCTTCTATTACTGAGTGAGACCTTGCTCCGGACTCGTATACATATCCATACAGGGAAGACTTAACATTGAGTGAGACCATTCAGTGCCTAAAGGTTAATTATTGGACTTCTACACACTTTCTACTACTAGATAAGAATGTGGCACTGTAGTTGTGCAGTGTTCCACTCCCCCTTGGTAGTAAAAATGCTGTACTCCCCCACCACTTCCCCAGCAGTTACCGCAGGCTCTCCACAGTCCTTAGTACTCACAGCAACACCCCCAGAAGTCACAGCAGTCCTCCAAAACTTCCCTAGTAGCCACAGCAGCCTTCCCATTTCACCAGTAGTCATAGCGGCTCCCCCAATTCCCCATTAGTCTCAGCAGCCCCCCACTTTCCCAGTAGTAGCAGGACTCCTTCCACTTTCGAAGCCAGTCACAGCAAACCCCCCCCCCACTCACTTCCCCAGTAGTCACATCAGTGCCCTCCGCTAGTCATAGCAACCCCCCTCGACTTCCCCAGTAGTCCTAGCAGACTGCCATGCCCATTATATGTGACTGCTTCTGCCGGGAGAGATGGAGATTGATATTGTCGATGACAGTATACAGCTTCATATATTCAGCACCAGGTGGAATTTCCGGGTCGCCGAATGGGAAGACTAGGGAGTTGATTTTGATATAACTGGAGGTAGAAAGTTTCTGTACATTTTAACAGCACAGATTATAGGCTGCTGAAATATAAATGTACAGATTCCGGTTGTGAAGGGGTTACAGCAAGTATGCTCAGGTCACAATGGAAGGCTTGTATTATAGTCCTTAGTTTAATGCTTCCACAATTAGGTTGCGGTGTTTATCTGTGGAATTGAAAGTATGAATTGGCTTCCATTCTCATGTGTGACATGGGGTTGGGTGGAAATGGATACAGCACATGTTTTCAAAATGTTATATCAAGTTCAATCATTTACAAGCAGGGAAATTCTGGAAGCATTTGTTACACTTTCTGTAAGTTGGTCCTCCTGTATCTTGTGGAATTCCCGGGCCTCTAACAGATTGGGCTCAGCGCCCAAAGGTTAATTATTGCTGGTTGACATTGATAGCCTATCACATTCCTCCTTCAGGCTGAAAAGCTAGTCAACAGGAAAAATAGCAGCATGTTTGCTTGTCTCAAGTTTATACTGTACAAGTGCAATTATAGGGAATGGATGCAAACCTTAGCATGCCTTTTACCTATGTAAAGTGCTGCTGATATGTTCCTAATAATAAGGTCTCATTCACATTGCAGAAACGTGTGCATGGAGCCTTTATAGCAACACACAAATTCCCTATGGCTCTTCATGGCAAATCTGTGTGGCTCCTTTATTATTAATATATTGCTTCTAGGGGAGAATACCTTGATAATATAACATACGGTGGAGCGTGCCACAATTATTTTCAGTCGGATTTGGCATTAATCTGACAGTAAAAGCTTTCTTATGCCTCCCTATGAAATCGGAGGTTACCACGGTACAGTAGGCCACAGTATCATGACTATAGGCTTGAGGCCTAGATTAAATTAACTTTTGCTGAAAGATCTCTTCAGCTACGTATACATAACTTTTAGTTAACCACCAAAATAACCATCTTCTTTTTTTTAAACGACCACAGTTTCCCTTTCAGAGAAAAAAGTATGAGGGTATTTTTAATCAGACATATCATAAAAGGAATAAAAATATTCCTAAAATAGAAAACGCCAAGTCTTAAATCCTCATTTCAGAGGTCACCATGCTTTTCACTCTATTGAAGAAAATGGGAGTAATGTAAGGCTGAGCTCTGGCTGCCAGCCCTTTGTTGACTTTTATGACATTCTTTTTGCTTATGTCTCAAGTGTTGCAAGACAGTAAGCCCTTATTCACACGACAGGGATTCCCGGCCGGGTGACGGCCGTTCATAAAACGGCCATCACCCGGCTGCAGTAGGAACAATAGAGCCCTAATGGGGCTATTTACACGACCGATTTTTTGACGGCCCGGGAAACCTGGCCGTCAAAAAATGGGACATGTCCTATTTTCGGCCGTTTACCCGGCCGCCCGGCTCCCATAGAAGTCTATGGGGCCGGGTAATACACGGCCATCACCGGAATGTGTCCCGAGTGATGGCCATGTATTCCGTCGCTCGCTCCCTCCACACAGCGCAGAGTGCATGTGAGGAGGAGGAGTTGATGCCATTCGGACAAATGGCTGTACGCTGGAGGTAAGTTTATACACTGTGTGGCAGGGCCGGGGTGTACAACAGGTGGAAGGGAGCACTGCGCTGGCTCCCTTCCCCTGCTTGTTTTAAAAGCGCCCTGGCCCGGCGACACCTTCCATGGCGCCGCTAGCAGCTGCTGCTGCTGCGGCTGCTACTACTGTAGCGACGCCACTATAGCAGAGCAGGGAGGTATCTCCCTGCTCTGCTATGTGCTAGCCCCACTTTAGCTCCGTGAAGGAGCGGAATCCCCGTGTGTTCGGGTATTCCGCTCCTGGACAGAGCACTTGATGTCTCTGTCCATATCTGGGCAGTGACATCAGGGGAAACTCCTGAAGCGGAATCCGCGAACACTCTGTGACCGGGGATTCCACACCAGGCGAAGCCAGTAACGTTCAGTGTCCATAAATGGACACAGACGACAGGGGCTTTTCCTGAAGTAGAATCACCAGCCACATGGGGATTCCCCTTCAGGAGTTGCCCCTGATGTCACTGTCCAGATCTGCCCGGCCCGGAACGGAGGCAAAACTAATGCAAACCAACCGGGAAAAACTGCCAATTTTATCGGCCGACACTCGGGCTCGGGCGGGACCCTGTCGTGTGAATAAGGCATAAGGGTAACAACTATTTCATCATGCGACTACTTAACTTGTAGAGACTCCAGTTTCTTTAGTAGTCCAATGTAAGTCAATGGTAAATGAAAACTGCAGATAATAGATATGTTGTGTTTTATAGCAATGATACATGAGCAACTAAAGAAATGCCACTGTGGTCTGTAGACAGCAGTGTTCTAAATAATTTCTGAAATTATTGAAAATTTTATTATTGGAGTCAGTCTCTTTATAAGCTGGAGTGACCTGTAGGGCTGAGATGAGGTTTCAGATTCCTCGGAGCTGCCCATTCTCTCAATAGACTTCTTATAACCTCATCATTGTTCTATTCAATGGTGCTTATTGTTCAATATATGATAAATATGGTCTTTACCAAAATTGAGACGATATGGAATAGAATTGTATTGCCTAGTACAAGGCATAGAGCTTCATGAATATTTGATCAAAATTTAAACCGGTTGGACAGGTCCATAAGGAAAACCATAATAACTGAAGAATTTAGTATTTTGGGTGGGGTTGCCATTGAAAAAAACTTTTTTTTTTAGTCTAATCATAGGAGCCCATTAAATAAGGATCCATAACCCCACAAAGTTAAAAAGTCACCTGGATTGTCTACTGGCTACTGTAAAATACTACTTGAAATACAATGTAAGTTCAATGATATAAGTTAAATGTGTCCAAAGGGATTTTCAAAACATCTGGACTTTTGAGTGAGCTCAGCCCCAGTGAAGCCATAGTATACAGACATTCATTTTTTATTAGTTTCCCTTGTAACATTATACTGTGTGCAGCTTTAGGTTTGGTGAGGTTTGTTGTTGGCCCCATGTCACAGTTTTCACAACATGGCAATAACTTTGATTCTGTTCAATAACCTTGGAGTTAAAGGGTTGGTTCATAGAAGTCATACAATCATTTTATGGAGGAGCCTCAAATGTAGAAGTTTATTAGCCCTTTCATGACCAAGGGTCATTGATGCCCCTGTGTCCAGGTCAAATTTTCCATTTCTCAAATACAGTTCTTTAAACGATAAATATTTGCAACCGCTTTGAATATCACAACTATTTTACTTATTTTTTTCATTTTTTACATTAGTTTAACTCCATGCTTTTAATTTTCATTATGAGCAGACAAATCACTAAAAATGTGAAAAAAACACGCTTTTTTGTCATTTATATATTTATCTTTATTATATGTGTATATATATATATATATATATATATATATATATATATATATATACACACGCTGTTGCTTTGTTGTTTTCTCTCTCCGTCAGCCTGGATCACTGTGAAGAGAGAGTGAAGTGGACCATAAGACTATATTCACATAACGTGAATAAAAAAGGCCGTATAAAACGGATCAACTGTCTAACCGTTTTTAACTTTGCCATCCATTTTTCATGGCCGTTAAAAAAATTGATGAATTTTATTTGTTAGGGTTTTTTTGTCATAACCCCCTTAAAACACCACAGTGCCCATGTAGATAGTGCAGCAATGCCTCTGTATATAGTGCCGCAATGCCCCTGTAGATAGGGCCACAGTGACCACTGTATGTAGATAGTGTCAATGCCCACATAGATAGTGCCATATTGCCACAGTTCCCATTGTAGATAGTGCCCACATAAGGCCACAGTTCCCACTGTATATAGCGCCACACACAGTGCCCATGTAGATAGCGCCAGTGTCCCCTGTAAGTAGTGCCCATATAGTGCCACAGTGCCCCTGTAAATAGTGCCACACCCCCCTGTAGATAGTGCCACAAACCCCCTGTAAATAGTGCCACCCCCCGGCAGATCGCAACAACCCCTAGCAGATAGCACCATCCTCCATGTAGATAGCACCACCCCCCCCTGTAGATAGCGCTACCTAAGCGCCCTCTAGGAGCGGAATCCCCGGCTAGAGCGCACTGACCGGAGATTCCGCTCCTAGAGGAAGCTTAGATTGCGCTTTCTACGGGTGTGTTTGCACTAACTACAGGGGGGTTGTGTGTGACTCTATCTACAGAGGGTTGTGTGTGCCGCTATCTACAGGGGGGTTGTGTGTGCCGCTATCTACAGGAGGGTTCTCAAAGCCCCGACAGACATGAAAGTGCAGCGCTACTTACACTGAAGCAACACTGCACATATTAAATGCCGTTCCAGGCTGCCAGCGTTTGTATACGTGACAACTTCACGGGTTATCCCCAGTTGGCTGTCGTGAAGTGGTTAAAAGAATAATCACTGTATGGATGTATACAGATAAATAAACATTCACATGTACTCTGCCTTACTCTGTGACTTCGTCTTGGCTGTTATTGATGTGGTGAGGAAGCTGATTGTAGACCCATCTCATCCTGCATTTGACCACGTGGTGCACATCTGTCGCATGCCCAACATATATCTGCTTTCAGCTGGCATCTGTAACTGGTTTTTGTGTTACAAAAAAGCACCAACAGTGGACAGAAAATTGTCTAAGCCAGTCTTTCTGGCCATCTAAAATCTCTAAGTATGGCCAAATTTTACTTGTACTTTTAGTTGACCTTGACCATCTTAGTCCGCAGTCCCAGTGGTATGACTTAATTTTATCGCTATCCTAAGTTTCTTCAAACCAGACACAGTGTCCAAGCAATTATTTTTTCTCATAGACCCTTGAATCCACATATATCCACACGTTAGCCAAACCATTCTGTTGCTATGACAAGTAAATTAAAGGGGAGTTCCCAACATAAACATTTATTGCATATCCACAGGATATTCCAATAAATGTCTCATAAATGCGGGTGCCAGCTCTGGGACCTGCACCTATATCAAGAACCGGAGTCGCCCGACCCACAATGCGCCTGGTGCGGCAGCTGCAAGCTGCCAATTCCAGTCAGGGACTAGATGAGAAGAGGCCACGCATGCGAGCGGCTCTCTCCATTCTGTTGTATGGGAGATATGGAAACATCCGAGTTATGGACATAGCCAAATCTTGGAATCATCAGGTTGCGGCCGCCACACCAGGCGAAACCGGTGTCGGGGGACCCCCTGTTCTCAGTATAGGTGCGGGTCTTAGAGCCTGGACCCACATCTATCTGACATTTATGGCATATCGTGTGAATATTCCATAAATGTCTAATTAGGAATACCCCTTTAAACATGAACCTGCGGGTGTGTACTGTATTATAAGTCAACAACGTCCCTATTGTCAATTTCACATCCTATCAAGAACACTTCGGTTTAACCCAATCATTGTATTAAATTATTCCTAGCATCTTCACAAATTCACTTTAGGCAGTGGCACTATAATGTAGCCCTGAACTAAGCCCCCAATTTCTTCTTTTATATATTCTTACCAGAATTCATATTGAAAGGTCTTAATTCAGTATACAATGATAATAAAAAAACAGCATCTGAAATGCCATCCAGCTCTCTCAAATCTAAGGAACATTCCATCCGCGGGCGGTTAGTGTAATGAACAAAGAGTTACATTAGGGATCAGAATATAGATACACAAAGCTATACGAATGTCCTGGAGTTCATTACAATCATATGAGAAGGTGAGGGTCGCAGCTAGATACCCCAGCCAGCAGCTGTCATCACAAGCTCACTGCAATATGGCTCATTACTACATTACATCTCTCTCCGTACCTGAAGACATTGGAAAGTACTTACATTAAAAAGAAACTTGCTTTATGGCCAAATCATTAACACCCAATACAGCTGTTGCTACGTTGGCTTCTATTCTAGTCATTTCCTATAACCAAGTATATCAGTAATGTTATCCAAGCTGGCATTCCTATACCCAGTATCTTAAAGAGGCTCTGTCACCAGATTTTTCAACCCCTATCTGCTATTGCAGCAGATCGGCGCTGCAATGTAGATTACAGTAACGTTTTTATTTTTAAAAAACGAGCATTTTTGGCCAAGTTATGACCATTTTCGTATTTATGCAAATGAGGCTTGCAAAAGTACAACTGGGCGTGTTTAAAAGTAAAAGTACAACTGGGCGTGTATTATGTGCGTACATCGGGGCGTGTTTACTACTTTTACTAGCTGGGCGTTGTGTATAGAAGTATCATCCACTTCTCTTCACAACGCCCAGCTTCTGGCAGTGCAGACACAGCCGTGTTCTCAAGAGATCACGCTGTGTCGTCACTCACAGGTCCTGCATCGTGTCAGACGAGCGAGGACACATCGGCACCAGAGGCTACAGATGATTCTGCAGCAGCATCGGCGTTTGCAGGTAAGTCGATGTAGCTACTTACCTGCAAACGCTGATGCTGCTGCAGAATCAAATGTAGCCTCTGGTGCCGACACGATGCAGGACCTGTGAGTGACGTCACAGATCTGCACTGCCAGAAGCTGGGCGTTCTGAAGAGAAGTGGATGATACTTCTCATCAGAGCGCCCAGCTAGTAAAAGTTGTAAACACGCCCCTATGTACGCACATAATACACGCCCAGTTGTACTTTTACTTTTCAACACGCCCACTTGGACTTTTGCAAGCCTCATTTGCATAAATACGAAAATGGTCATAACTTGGCCAAAAATGCTCGTTTTTTAAAAATAAAAACGTTACTGTAATCTACATTGCAGCGCCTATCTGCTGCAATAGCAGATAGGGGTTGCAAAATCTGGTGACAGAGCCTCTTTAAGAACTCACCACATTGGTCCAACTTTCTTACTACCTTCTGGTGATTACGATATAAACTTTCATTTCAATGCAGATCAGGTAGTCAAAAAGAAAAATGTGTTATGTTTTCTGTTTAGTTTATTTATTTTAGATGGGCGTTGGCTCTTAAAAGAGTTTGGAATCAACAGGGGCGGACATACCATATGTGCAGGAGCCGAGTAGGTAAGGTGGACCCACTGCCACCTGAAGAGCACCTTCTTATTGCCTATTAGATTGCATGTAAGAGACTGAGCTAACGGTCAATGGCTTCCATTATTGGATGATTGATAGAGAGAGATAACATTATGATGAGCTATTAGAGCAAGGGGCCCATAGGATGGTCTTCCCCTGGGGCCCTCTACTGTCTGTGACTGCCCCTGGAATTAAGTATGTATGCTCCAATTCAGATAGCACTGATGATACATCAAATAAAATGTCTTTTCTTTTTTTAACAGTCCTTGAAGCCTTCAAATCATGCCACTATCCAGAGCATTGTGCGAGCTGTTGGAGTTGTTCCTGGTATCCCAGAACCCTGTTGCGTCCCAGAAAAGATGTCTTCTCTCAGCATTCTCTTTTTTGACGAAAACAAAAATGTTGTCCTCAAAGTATATCCCAACATGACAGTGGAGTCCTGTGCCTGCAGATAACATCTGAAGCCTTCACAAGCGTCCAAAGCAATCTTCATATTTGCACTTTCAAAACACCAATTCGTATAATACTCAAGTCTACCAGGGACAACAATGCAAAACAATCTAGATGATAAACACTGGTGATGGACCTCTGAACCTCTGCTACATGCAAGTCATACTGGACACATCAGTGACCACAGTGAGAACTGGCATGTAGAACACATGAAGAGCAGCTCCCGCCTAATATAAGCTCTGCAGACAGTAGGAGTTCTTATGACTTCTCCAAAGACATTTATTTTTTTACCAGGAAAAAAGAAAACTCAAAATATAGACATGAAGCTGTTAAGTGCCTTCAACTCTAAATGTGTTCACTTGGCAGTGATGTTCTTTTATTAAAGGTACTATATATATATATATATATATATATATATATATATATATATGTATATATATATATATATGTATATATATATATATGTATATATATATATATATATATGTATATATATATATATATATATGTATATATATATGTATATATATATATATATGTATATATATGTATATATATATATATATGTATATATATGTATATATATATATATATGTATATATATGTATATATATATATATATATATGTATATATATGTATATATATGTATGTATATATATACCCCCACACACATACATTTCTTGTGTCTGTTACCATAGAGCAGACAGGTAGTGAGGGAGTTGACCCTTGGAAGCTCTGAAGGAGTGTGGCGAGTTCTTCGCTGCATGATAGCAAGTGTAAATAATTTCAAGACATACATTATTGAAAGTGGTTTTTGACAAGTTTGTGTAACATAATTAGAAACTTTGCTGATTTTTCATTTTTTATTTTTTTTAACCAGCACTTTTTTAATAGTGTAAACAAATGGTATAATGGACATGAAGAAAATAACTTGTAAAATAAACCATATTTAATTTTGTTATACTGTACCACACAAAATAAATCTGCCTGCTGCTTCTGTACAAGAACGCAGAATGTATTACCATAGGTATGTTGTTTCCTTTTCCTTGTTAGACCACTATGTGTCAAAAATAAGCTAGTTACATTCCTATTATTAAAGTGATACTCCGGACGAAAATTTCTAAACTAGATATATGGGCAATTAACATTCTAGGTGCTTTACGTCTTTAATAGTGCCCATCAAAAGTCGCTTTTTTAGGTCACCATTGCACTGTACCGATCCGTGTCGCCACAGAGCATTGACAATGGCGCTGCAGATTACAAGTGTTTGTCAAAACCACACCCCCTTTTGAGGTCAACGAAAGTGCTATGCATCTATTGGCTGGAGCTGCAGGTACATCATTATCCAGCTTTCACAAGACTGACTGTTCGTGCACTTACATACAACCGAACTGAAGCTGGGTGCCCCCACCCCCTGATTCCTCCCATGTTACTCATGCCCGCCATACTGACCGATTGTATTGCAGCTTTAACCAATAGCAGCATAGCACTTTCACTGATTTCACAAGAAGTGTGCTTTTAATAACTACAGCTGCAGTTATCAAATCTGAAGCCCCATTTTCATTTTTGGGGCCATGGATCTGTACAGTAGAACAACCTGGAAGGGGACTTTCTAAGGACACTATAAGGCCTTGTTCACATGCTACAGATTTAATGCAGATTTTGCATGCATTTTTTATCCAGAACCAGAGTTGGATCCAGATGAGGAGACACTTTAAAGGCTATGTAAACCTTCGAAAACAATTTTTTTTATATAAAAATGTCAGTCATTGTGTTTTGTGCAACTTAATAATTAGTTTTTATTAAAAATAATTTTTACTTTTTGAGATACAGCTGCTTTGTATTCTGTATACAGAGCAGCTGTATCTAGCGCTGAAACCTGAATCTGTCAGGTCCGCGGGACTGACAGGTTCAGTGTCAGTGGGTCGTGCGTGTCTCTAACACGCAGGATCCACCTGTAATATATCACATCTAAGTTATTTACTGACGGGTACAGGATTCAGTGTAAGGTACACCTGTATAGGAGCAGCTGTATCTCAAAAAGTTAAAATAATTTTTAATAAAAAAACAATTATAAAGTTTCCCAAAACACACTGATTGACTTTTTTATTTTCAAATCGCTTTCAAAGGTTTACATGGCTTTTAAGACCTTCCTTTATATATTTATTCTGTTTAGGTTCTGTTCCTGGTTTTGGTATAAAAAATATGTGCAAAATCTGCACTGTGTGAGCAAGGCCTTAAAGGGTATTTCCAGTTATGCTGCTGACTGCATCTCCCAGCAGGTTTAATAGCGACGTCGGGAGATGCAAAAGGGAGAGTAGGTGGTCTGTTTGCCTAGGCAACCATATGATGCTGCAAGCCCCTCCTGGAGTGGTACAGGAGAAGTATAGCACCACGTATATCATTTGCCCATAGTGGATCTGGTTTATCAATTATTTATTTCTTCCCAGAGTTTCACCTAAAGGTTATGTTCCCACCTCTTTTTTTTATTTTTTATTACAGTTAAGGTATAAGTCTTTTTTCTTCTTTTTTTGCTGCCAGACATATAGCCGACTGTATTTAAATATATGCAACTGTATGCAATTGACTTTAATTGTAAAAAAAATTATACCTAAACGTTATTTTTTCCTGTACTAAATAGCCTGTCAAAAGTATGATACCGTATGCATTTGTATACATTTTTCTTGTATGCGAATGCATTCTTGTGAAGTATGGAGAAGACATAACCTAAGAAGCTAAAAGGTTTTTTGTTTTTTTACAATGGTAAGTATTGATAATGTTCAATGAATTTCATATTTACTTTCCTCAATAAAAAATTCTGTAGGCTAATGTTAATATTGACCGCATTTAGGATGCAAACACAGTATCCAGCCTGCTATTTTTAATCAAAATTATGCTGAAAATCTTCTTAAAATGTTAAGAATATTGTTAAAATACTTAAAAAAACTTAGCTTTCTTTGGCTTAAAAAAATAACAGCAAAAATGATGGCCAGTGTGTAAGGAATATGTCACATATGTGACATCATACCATTAGACACTTACATAGGTCGCATTATCTATAAATATGTTGCATGAGGTACAAAGCATTAAAATAATAGCTCATGTTGCCATTAGTCCCAAAATGACAGTATTCTTTTCTGTGAATTCTGTGCATACTATTTTTAGATGACCTCATAGTTCTCAAACCCTATGTACAATTTTGGAAAAAAAACAAAAGAAAAGCGCTTTCCCTTACATTCACCCTTCTATAAGGCTCTGGTAAGGTCTGCGTCAGAGCCTCCGTCACAGATTCTGTCAGATTTGACAGTAAAAACAACTGTCAATCAATCGTGGAACCCAACGGACCCCATTATGTATCAATGAGGTTCGTCAGGCGCCGGTGGTGTTCGTTGTATGATGAATCCAGCATTGCATCGTGGTTTCTGTTATAAACGGAAACCAAGGCGCAGATGTGAACAGAACCTTACCTCTTATACACTACTGCACTACACCATTAGTACGTTCCATCCAATGGAATATATTTTGGAAAAATACATTATTGGATATATTTAGAAGTTAATTGAAGAGTTGGGCATATTCTAAAGGTCTGTGCTGCTGCCTCTAGTAGCATCAGGATGAAGAACCCCACTATAAGATAACATGTTGCATTCATTGCCGCCTGCTGTCCAAAAAGAAGTTTTGTATGGTGTATATTCTTAAATTACTACCATTGAGTTGAAATAAATGAGATACAGGAACCTATGTGTGATTTCTCTATAGTGGGTTTCCATTACTCCCATTATTATCTATAAAGAGGGAAATGGGTTATGCAGGTCACAGCTACTGGACCCTTATCGATGAGTCCTCCTTCTGTGCTCCCCTTTAGAAAGAGGTTTTTTTTCATGTATATGTGCGATGGCGTTTCCTGTAATCCTTCTAACTAATATATTAAGAAAGTAGATGGCATCTTGGGCAATCCTCTAATGTACAGCTTTACCTGGATCACTCCCTTTGAAAGTTGGGAGAAATTTAGGTAAGAGAAGAATAGAAGCAACCAAAATATCCTGCAGCTATAGTCCCGGCACTGTCAGCAAAGGAGGCATAGCTGTAGATGGTGTAGAGCTAGTAGTTGCACACAGGCCCTGGTACTTAAGTGGCGCAAAGGCCCCTCTCCTACATACGAAGGCATCAGTAGTATAAATGTCACATAGTAGGTGGGGGGCCTGGCATCATATTTTGCACTGGGAACACAAGAATCCCAAGTTATGCCTCTGGTCAGCAGAATGCAGGCGCCATTTATAACATCTGTATTGTGTGGATGGGAAGAGCAGTGGAGCTGTTACAATGCGCTGATAGACATTGAAACAGCCTTCTCCTCTGCTGTCGTATACAAAGAATACAGGTAGCGTTACTAGGAGAATTTCCTTCTGCTGTCTTCCACTAGGTGATGTGTGAATCCTAAGGGTATGTTCACACGGCTTATTTTCGCCCATTTTTCGAGCCGTAAACGGCCGAAAAATTGGAAGCAGAACGCCTCCAAACATCTGCCCATTGATTTCAATGGGAAAAACGGCGTTCTGTTCCAACGGGCCTTTTTTTGCGTGGCCATTTTTCATAGACTCTATTGAAAAACAGCCCCAAAAATGGCCGTGAAAAACGCGAGTATGATTAAAAAACGTCTGAAAATCAGGAGCTGTTTTTCCTTGAAAACAGCTCCATATTTTCAGACGTTTTTGAGTTTGTGTGTGCACATACCCTAAAGGGAAGGATTTCTGCAAATTGATATTTGGGAACTGATCATGATGCAATATTCTAAGTTGTAAATAAACTCCAAAGGTCGACAGGATGGATGCATCACCCTTCAGAATCAGACGTGGTATGTATATATACATATATATATACACAAACATTATAAAACAAATAAACAGCTGATGATAATAAAACTAAAGGAAGCAAGGTCCTGTCCACTACAGCTTACAATCTAATGTAGATGGACCAACAGGACTAATAAATTATAACAAGTAGCTCTATGTTTGCTTTTGCTACTTTGTGATTTAACATGGTGTCGATTTGCTTCTTCACTATTCTAGTGTCAGAGTTCTATGTCTTACTGCTCTTTTTCTATTAGTCATTATGGGGAGCACAGCATTCCGCATTGAGAGCACAGTATAAGCACTGTGCATGGCAATGTTCATATATGATAAAGAATACATTTGTTATTGTGCATTCTAAATATTTTTAAGTCAATAAATATTTAAGCAATTTCTCCTGTTTGTCTTCAGTTCTTTTCATTATATACATGACAGTAAGTGGTAGTGATAACATTGGTTAAATAGCAGTTCCCTAATATAGTGGGAATTTCTGAATTGGGGTGTTTCTGATTCAGGTTCCTCTGGCTTTCAGTGCATGGTGGTTGTAGTGTTCCAACTGTTGCAGGGCTACAAGTTTTGAGACCCCTACCATAGATTGTCAGCTTATTTGGTCCGGGCTCTCTTCTACTCATATATTGCAGTGTGTGAATCAGCATAATAAGTTGGAGCATTATAAATCAAGTTTAATGGTAATAACAACAATAAGCTACTGAATAATAATTTATTACAAAATGCATTGTAATGTAATAAAGGTTTTACAAATGCCGAGTTATTTCCATTACCTACACATTCTACTGTTATACAAAAAAAGCTACGACAACAGGAGAACAAGTTTTATTCTCCATTTGGCTTTATTACACAATTTAGATTCCCAATGCTGGTTCAAACACCTGAGTCTGGTGTGGATAGGACAACACCTCAACTGCTGTATAGAGTAGATATATCAGTAGATAAGATATACCAGTGTAGACTGACATTGATTTATCCACATAATTGTCATGTCATTGGAATAAATAAGTTAGCAAATGCTGAAAGTCAATATTGTTGAGCTATTAAGTACTGCTACTCTAGAAAACCAGAAAGCAGTACTGGCTGATGCAAAACATATTTATGTATACCCCATTTAGCTGATTACAAGGCATCCTGGCACTGGGACTCTCCTCGGTTAGGGGCAGGGGAACCCCGGTGATGAATGGAGGTTTTCTCTACAGGTGAGAAATATTACAATCAGTAATACTTTATTCTGGTTCGCTTTTTAAATGGCTTTCTTGCCATTTATAAACTTTGATCAGATTACAGTCTGGACCATGTTTTATGATATAGTCTAAGGAGGACCTTATGGATCTATGGCGGCATGCTTCAACACACAGTTCGCCTCCAAAATGTAATCCATCTTTGCCAGCCATACAAAGTCATAAGAAACCCAAGTGCCCATGTGGGGAGGCCATGACGTTTGACATCCAATGTCTTGCAGAATGTTCTTCAGAAATCTTGATCCCATCCAGACATCTCATCAGGGGGTATTTCATCATCTGGTGGGTAGTTGTCAAAATAGCTGTGATCTGTAGGTCCATCAAGCTAAAGGTTTGAAATAGAAGTCAAATATAGGTCATGGTTACAGATTGTAATTTCTTTCCATATTTGGATTTTGTTTTCCAAAATGTTGTCAACTTTGCCAGAATTGTATAATAATACCTTAAAGGCAATCTGCATTTTTGCAGCATTTTTTTTTTTTATTGCTCCCATGCAACTAAAAGGAAAAATGAGGCATCTTTGCAAATAGTCTTAAGAAAATAATTCTACCGTTTGGTATCTGCAGCATTTACACAGAGCTATGTGTCTTCATGGTTACAGGTTATAAAAAGCCTTGTCTTTAGTCTGATCTTCCTTGTGTGTTAGGGCTTATTCAGACTAGCGTATTTCATGTCCGTGTGTCCAAAATGCCCTTTTTTTTGTGGACGAGAAAAATGGATGACATGGAAGTAGAAATACAGACACACGAAACGCAGACGGACGCAACATGGACCTTCACACGGACGATATTTCGCATTCAAAGGAGTTTTACCCAAATTAAGATTACTATATTTGGTGAAAGTCCTATATTCAGCTACTTCCTTAGCTAATGGAACAATTAAGGGTCTAGCATATCATTATTATGGACATTGATGGGCTCGGTTATGATAATAAGTGCAGACAAGAACTGGAGGTGTTCTTGTCTGCACTTGCTGCTAGAGGGGAGTTAGCCTCGAAATGGAGGTGTAAAGATTCTCCTCAACTTAATGGAGTAGAGAAAAAAGTAAACCAAAATTATTCCTATGAGAAATGCATGGAGCATTCAAGTGAAGTTCCTTGCAGAGAAATGGGCTTGTTGGCCGAATGACCCAACATTAGATTAATGATGATATTTGAATTTTTTTTCCTGCTAACGTTAGACACATAAGAGGTCGCATCTGGGAGTTCCTTTTTTGTTGTTGTTTGTAGTGGGCATGGGGAGGACATCTTTATGTTCGCCAAAGCATTTATGTATATTTTCTAATGCTGTACAATGTGATGATTGTGAAATTATAATATCAATAAAATTATATATCTGTTTAAAAAAAAAAGTTGCCCATTACAATTTCAGATCAAATTGTGTTGTAAATGTCTAAAGATACAAAAATAGACACACCTCCTCTTTTACTTGTCACTCTTGTGATTGCGTTCAGGATAATAAAGTGGTGTAATAACAGGTGTAATAATGTTTTTTATTAAGGTACAACTGTTGAGAATTGCAACTTGATTGTATACTTTACCTGTGGTTTTAAGGGTGATGGTAGATTTCTCAAACTTAATCCTTCCCAGTTAAAACCATTAAACCACCTGAATTACAAAAGAAGAAATAGTTAAAGCATACATGCCTTCAAAAACGACTATGCTCCTGAAACCTTATGCCCATGTACTATATGTAGTCTTTCTTCTGTAGCTAGTAGCTGACCACTATCATTGCCAGCCATATTTTCTCTCATGGGGGTGCTGTTTCTGTCACCTGGTCATCCAGATCCTGGAAGTGGAAACCACACCTATCAGACATTTATGGCATCTAATGTGGATACAACTCTGAAGCGGGAGTATTCCTATAAGTATGGTATACCTATAAGTAAGATATGGGATTCTTAACAATAGCAATAGTAACAGTTTATTGTGTATTCTGAAACATATACCGTACATACTTTTTGTTTCGTTACTCGTAAACACGCTTCAAGTGCTTTTATATGCATAATATTTGAAAACAGACTTTCCTGGGTCCAGTCCACTTACTTTTAATTTGGTTACTAATGGTTGAAGGCATCCGAAGCAGTCTGGGAATTGCTGATGATACAATGTTATATAAGCTTATAGCAGGATGTTTTTGCTCTATCAAGGGATTGGGAAAAGCTGCCAAAGCCAACAAGATACTGTCATGTATGAAAGAGAGGAGCAGACTTATGGGAAGAAACACATTTTGTTTTTTTGAATCCTATGATAGGCCTCATAGTGAGTTTTTTCATTTTCCCAGTTCTAGAAGCAGATCCAAGTTTTAAGAGCTTGTGTAGACATTCTTTTCCGGTATTAGGAGACCAGAATAGAATAGATAACAATGTGAAGAACGTCTATAACCGTGGACATATTAGTGTGAGAACTAAGTAGTAGTACACATGCAAATCATAGGGCCCCACAGCAAAAAGTGTATACTTATTTAAAACTGTTGATTTACCAGAATTTTTGATAATGTAGCATGTCAAAGTGTCACACAGCCAGAGATTTAAATTATACATTCTGGCTGCCTACAACTACCTCTGGGAGAGTTCACGTCGTATAGATTTAGGCCGGGGCCACACATGCAGTATTTGGTGCAGTTTTTGGCTCAGTTTTTTTTAGCCAAAGCCAGAAGTGGATCCAAAAGAAAGGAAAGGTATAAAAAAAAGACTGACACTTCTCCTTTCTTTTGTGTCCACTCCGGTGTTTGGTTCACAAAACGTAGCCAAGAAAGTGCATCAAAACTGTGAGTGTGGTCCTGGCCTTGTACAGCTCCCATGTTCTGTACCAGCCCCTCCTTCACCATGGGCACCATAGCAGTGTTGTGGTCTGCCCCTAGCACCCTCTGATCTCCCTGGTACCCACTGGCAGATTATACCTAGCTGTAACCTTTACCTAAGGTCTCCACGCTGTTTTTTCATTTACTCCCAGTGCATAAAAATTTGTTTGGGTCATGATGATGATCACACAGGAGCAGGAACTGTGTCTTCTAGTGAGCAATGAACTTGTGTGATCACATGACAAGGACAAATTTTCATCCAATAAATGACCTATTCAATGACTACAAGTAGAGATGTTGAAAATCATGAGGAATCTGTAAAAAAAAGTATACCGAAAAATGTTGTACTTTTTCATTGTACAATCAATAAGCTTTATTTGCTGAAACCCCTCTAATGCAGTCGTCTTTTAGTTTATCGAAGTTAAATTCACAAATATAAATAGCAAAAATTTTAAACCAAAACCTGTGTTTTTTTATGTCAGCTATTCCATTCTTCATGTTTCCAAGTCGTTCTGCAGGATTTTGTCTGTAAAAATATTACAACAAAAATAAATCTAAATACCACATGGGTAAACGCTGTCTAGAGGAAATAAAACATTTTGTCATTTCTGATTCTTCTGTGAAATTATACCTACTTGACTGTATTTTAACTAAAGTAGAAATGTGGATATTTTCCCCTAATTGCTTTATGGTCAAAGGTAACTACAAAAAAGTCATACATTTTCATGACTAGAATTATTTAAAACTTAATAAACTATTCAACACATTAATTAATAGTGTGGTAAAGTTAGACAGGATAAAATTTAAGTAGGCAGGCAGGTGCAAACAGTGCTAAATTTATCAGAAAATCAGTTCAGTGCAGTTTTTTTTGGGCGAAATGTCCGCTGTGGAAAACAGTGGTTGACTAAAAAAGTTTATACTTACCCCATTCTCCGTTGTTAGAGCAACGTGTCCCTCTGTTGTCCGTGTATCCCAGCCTCCTGAGATCGCATTGCAGCCCATGTGACCACTGCCTCCAATAACTGGCTGCAGGAGTCACATGAGATAGTACGTCATCCCAGGAGGCCGACCTGGACGGAGAACAGAAGAAAGTGTCGCGATGACAATGTCTGCATGGTAAGTATAAACCTTTTTATTCATTTAAAACAAAAAAAACGTATTTTCTTTCTGAGTTGCGTTTTTTGATGCGGAAGGAATCGGATATTGCAAAATTTGCTATTTGTTGTGAATTTTACTTCTCCACTGAATTCAATGGGGAAAACTCGCAACAGAAAAGCATTGATTAAGAAGCATAGATTGACATGCTGCGGATCAAACAAACGCTCCGCAGGTCAATTTATGAACGTTTTTTCGGCAGAATTTTTATGCAGTGTGTGGGATGAGATTTGTCCAAATCTCAGCCACTCTGCTGGTACAGTAATACGCTGCGGAAATCTGTCGCAGAAAATCCGCAGTGTTTTACGCTACTTGTGCACATACCCTAAAGGTCAATATCTATGCATGATGTCATAATGGCATTAAATAGATAAGCGGTGAGTTCCTGAGAGTTTGGTAAATCTTGTTGGTACCTATTGGGTACAGTGTTTGTGTGAACACTATATGGGTGATGAGTATAAGGCTGGGTTCACACGACCTATTTTCAGGCGTAAACTAGGCGTTTTACGTCTCGTTTTATGCCTGAAAACATAGCTCCAATACTTCGGCAAACATCTGCCCATTCATTTGAATGGGTTTGCCGATGTACTGTGCAGACGACCTGTAATTTTACGCGTCGCTGTCAAAAGACGGCACGTAAAATAACAGCCTCGTCAAAGAAGTGCAGGACACTTCTTGGGACGTAATTGGAGCCGTTTTTCATTGAATCCAATGAAGAACAGCTCCAAATTGTGTCCGTAATTGACGCCTCGCAGAACGCGAGTACGAGCAATTACGTCTGAAATGCAGGAGCTGTTTTCTCCTGAAAACAGCTCCGTAATTTCAGCCGTAATTGACGTTATCGTGTGCACATACCCTTAGGCCATGTTCAGACGTGGCGGAAATTTTCCGCTGCAAATGTTGGTGCAGATTCGTTGCGTAATTGCCCTGCAGCAACATTTGCATATTTGACAGGTAATTCAGACGTTGCAGATATCACAGCGGACTTGCCACATACTTCAGTTTTTGCATTGCAAAGGCTGAAATCCGCAGTGAAATTCCGCTTCTTCTCCGCAATGTAATGAGCATGCTGCTGAGGGAAAATTCTGCACCGCAGCCTGATTTCCGCACAGTTATTTTCCACAACGTCTGAACTAAGTTTCCTAAAAATGGATGGAAACAAATGTAAAAAACGGCTGCTGCAGAATTCCACTGTGGACTGTCCGCAGCGGAATTCAACAGCAATTCCGCCACGTCTGAATGTGCCCTGAATGTGATTTTCTAGTTACGGGGCCTTATCTTTTTAATGCCGTTATGACATAGATATTGATACATAGATATTGACTGTGTGTTTTGGTTCTCTTGGGGGTGTTTTCTGAGATATTCAATGTAAGGGTCCATCTTATGCCCATTTGTTTCTACTTTTAACCGATTGTGATATTGTAAACATTCTTTGATATTGGATGTACTTATAAATTCTATTTATACACCTTGGGCAATTGCATTCCTTGTGGTATGTTTGGGTATGTGTCTGTAAAAAATTTGGGTTATCCGTGAGTTGTTTAGAAAAAAATTGAAGAGGAGATTAGTAACCCTGCGTCCCACCTTGGGCTATGCCCCTAATGAATCTCCAGCCTCAACTGAGGTTTTAGGGAACCCATGTCACTTATTTGCTAATGAATACTTACAGTACACAAAACATATTTTTTTTAAATTAATTTTTGGGTTATTAAAAGCTGCACTACTATAATTCCTGTGTTAAATGCCATGGAAATGAACTGAGACTATGATATGTAAAATTATTTTGATGATAGGCCTTGGCATTTGAGAGGGCAATTATCATATATACAGTATATTTGGCAAAGACGCTGTGTCCGAGGTGCAGTTAGCTCCACCCACAGCCCGACCTGCAAGAAGCCTGTGAGGAAGGAGATGTGAGTGCTCAGTCTGTCTGTTGTTTGTGCCTCTATTTGTCCATGTATCTCTGTGTTTGTGTGTGTATAAGTTCCAGTATGTGTATATGTGTGTCTTTGTGTGTCTAAGTGCCAGTATATGTATCTGTATGTATGTGTATATTCATTCATTCATTCATATATATATTTGGCAAGGACGTGGTGTCCGAGACACAGTTAGCTCCGCCCACAGCCAGACCTGCAAAAAGCCTGTGAGGAAGGAGATGTGAGTGCTCAGTCTGTCTGTTGTTTGTGCCTCTATTTGTCTGTGTGTCTCTGTGTTTGTGTGTATAATTTCCAGTATGTGTGTCTTTGTGTGTATATTAGTGTGTCTAAGTGCCTATATATGTATCTGTATGTATGTGTATATTCATTTAATTCATTCATATATATATTTGAAAAGGACGTGGTATCCGAGACACAGTTAGCTTCGCCCACATCTCGACCTGCAAGTAGCCTGTGAGGAAGGAGATGTGAGTGCTCACTCTGTCTGTTGTTTGTGCCTCTATTTTTTTGTGTCTCTGTGTTTGTGTGTGTATAAGTTCCAGAATGTGTGTATGTGTGTCTTTGTGTGTGTGTATTTGTGTGTCTAAATGCCTATATATGTATCTGTATGTGTATATATTTCTGTGTGTGCATCTACTACATTATCTGTAGTCAGAGTTATCACTGTATGTTATCTGTGGTGTTAGGCCCTATTCACACGACAGGAATTCTCGGCCGTGTGACGGCCGTTCTTTGTACGGCCGCCAGGTGGCCGCAGTAGGAACAATAGACTCCAAATGGGGCTATTAACACGGCCGATTTTTTAAAAAAATGGAACATGCCCCATTTCAGGCCGTTTTCCCGGCTGCACGGCTCCAGTAGAGGTCTACGGGGCCGTGTAAAGCACGGCTGTCACTCGGATGTGATCCGAGTGACGGCCGTGCATTCTGCCGCTCACTCGCCCTCTTTTCCTCCTCACAGTGTGAAGTGCATGTGAGACGGAGGAGGAGGGTATTTTGTTGCTCCCTGTAGGAGCTGAATCCCTAATCCCCGACCACAGCTTCGGCTGAAACTATGGACGGGGATTCCGCTCCAGGAGAAGTCCCTAACCTCACTGACCATATATGGACAGTGACGTCAGGGTCTTCTGAAGCGGAATCCCCGGCGCTGTGGCCGGTGATTCCGATCCAGGAGAAGTCCCTGACTTCACTGTCCATATATGGACATTTTAAGTCAGGGACTTCTCTTGGAGCGGTCCCCTACAGGAAGGTAGGGGGGGTGCCATCTATGGGGGGGATGACATCTATGGGGGGTGGCTATGCACAAGGGTGCTGTGTAGCACTACCTACAGGAGGGCTGTGTGGCATTACCTACAGGGGCGCAGTGTGGTATTACCTACAGGGGGGCATTACCAACAGGGAGTCTGTGTGGCACTACCTACAAGTGGGTCTTTGTGGCACTACCTACAAGGGTCTGTGTGGCACTACCTACAAGGTAGTCTGTGTGGCACTACCTACAAGGGGGCTGTGTGGCATTACCTACAGGGGGGCTGTGGCAGTATCTACAGAGGGCAGTGTGTGGCATTATCTACAGAGGGAAGTTTGTGGCAAAAAATGTACAAATTAAATTCATCTATTTTTAAAACGGACAGGGAAAAATAACGGGTCAAAATCGGCCGTTAAAAACTGAAACACGGGCCGGAACGGAAACGGAACAGATACAAAATGGCAGAGAAAAACTGACGTTTTTATCGGCCGACACTCGGACCCTGTCGTGTGAATAGAGCCTTACATAGGGCTGCAGGTAACATCTATATTATCTGTACTAAGAGAGTTACCACTGTGTTATCTGTGGTGTTACATAGGACTGCAGGTAACATCTACTACATTATACCTTTACCCTGGGTGAATAATCTATTATTCAGCAAATGCATTTTCCTTATTGCTAATTAGGTTTTAAAATACATTTATATTTTTTTACTATATTTTTTACAAATACTTATCATTATTCCTTTTGCTAGCAAACCCGTGTAACGGGTTTTCTATACTAGTTTTTACATAATTTGCCAAAAAAGGCATGTACTCCTAGAGAACTTTCCATAGCAAAGACACATTGACCTTCTGTGCAGTATACATAGACAACATACAGAGTTTGTCCGTCCTTTCTATTCAAGCAGCTGCAGTTGCTTATTAAATATTTGTGGTCTGTAACTATGTGGCTGCCAAACACGTCCACATTGTGTAGTCTTTCAAGTTAACACATAGCAGTGGGGCTCTTTTGTAAACCCCACTGCAATTTAGCTAGTTTAGTTTTGCTTTACTTCTGTTTCTAAATGTTCCTCTTTTGATGTCATTATTTATATTTGAGGAATTTTTTTAGTGATTAACTTTATTGACCTGATAATACAAGGTCATTTAAAAGCCTCTATAGATAAGAAATAGTGGGCCTCATAGTTTCTCGGTTCTGGTCAACGTGGTTTTCTGAAGTAGTGGCTGAGGTCTATAGCAGCAATTTCCTAATGCTTTCTTTCAAGCAGAAGAGATCACATAATATTCCTGTAGGTACATTTTAAATTCTGCACCATATCCTTTAGGATCGGACAGCACAATGGCTTCCCTAAACAGCCTATTCATTGGGCTTTCCCCTCAGTCAGAAGGAGGCTCCACGAGGTAAGGCTGTTTGCAGCCCTACTGGGTCATTCTGAGGCCCTATTCACGTGGAGTTTTTTTTAGCTGATTTTGATGCGGAAACTGTGTCGGAATCAGCGCCAAAACACAGCCAAATTCGCCCTCCATTGACTTCAATAGGAGGCAGAGGCGTTTTCTTTCCCGGATGGCTTCTAGTCTTTGCATTAGCTTCAATGGCCGCAGGCGAAATAGGCGCCAAAAAAAAGCAGGTAGGTCA
This sequence comes from Rhinoderma darwinii, assembly GCF_050947455.1. NCBI lineage: Eukaryota > Metazoa > Chordata > Amphibia > Anura > Rhinodermatidae > Rhinoderma > Rhinoderma darwinii. The sequence continues at coordinate 210,851,253 of NC_134687.1, read as the reverse complement.
AAATCTGCTTATTAATAGAAAAACATAGGAAAGACATTGGTTCGCTCACCATGCAGCTCAGATATTCCTGACACCACGTTGTATTTTAAATTGGTGCTTGTAGACAGAAACGATTCTGTGTCGGCAGCAGATGAGAACAGTAGATGTGTAGACGGATATAACGTCCAGCACTCGATCCAATAAAATCCCAAACTTTTGATTCATCATTTTAAAACAAAGTTAAAACATTCCCAGAAAGGATGCTTAGGCGTTTCGAACCGAAAGTTTCTTAGTCATAGCTGACTTCCCAAAGCTCTGGGTTCAGAATTTAAAAAGGTGCAAAAAAATTCCATTTGATTTGCTCAGGAATTAACCCCTTACTCACAAACCAAAATGCACGCTTCTTCACAAAAAACATGATCCAATATGAATTACATCATGTAATAAATATTGGATTATGTTTTTTGTGAAGTCAGCTATGACTAAGAATCTTTCGGTTCGAAACGCGTAAGCGTCCTTCCTGGGAATGTTTTTACTTTGTTTTAAAATGATGAATTAAAGTTTGGGATTTTATTGGATCGAGTGCTGGACGTTCTCTCCTTCTACACATCTACAGGTCAAAATCTGCCTCAAAATTCCAGGAAGGAATTCTGAGGTCGATTTTTTTCTGCCTGCAAAAAACTGTGTGAACAGGGCCTAATACTTGTAAAGGAAGCAATTCTAAAGAAATCATAATATTAGTAAATTACTTAAAGAAGATCGGTCACTGGTTTAGTAATGCCCAAGAGAAAAAGCAGCATTACTGCCCATTTGGCTAGTATAGTCCCATTTGCATATTTTGAAGAAAAAAAAAGCTCAGAACTTTTAATATAATACATTTTTTGGGATACAATTCACTGGAATTATCAGCATGACAGCACCTATCAAATTAGTTAAGAGATTGGGCATTAATAAAGTAGTGACAGATCCTCTTTAAGCTCTCATATATTTCTAATTTATTGATTAAAGTGTCTTCAAAGTGGAGCTTCCCTTTGTTTTAGTGCTTATGCCAAATCTGTGTGCATGGACACTCTACAGCCGTACACTGAGTTCCTACAGGTTTCTATTGTGGACCTTTAGTCACTCTCATACCTCACAACTGTCCCAGATTCAGCGGGACAGTCCCGGATTTCGGGCGGTGTCCCGTTGTCCTGGGCGGCCGGTGGTATGTCCCGGTGTTAACTTTATCTGCGCCCTCGCGATGCAGATAAAGTTGAATCCAATGCTGAAGCAGGGAACGTCAGCTCCCTGCTCCAGCATACACTGTGTGAAGCGGCCGTGAGCCGCTCGGCACAGACAGGCACGATGGTATGATGTCATCTTGGCTGTCTGCGCCGAACAACTCATAGTACAGAGCAGACGGATCTCCACTCATTGTGGGTACAGGTCTGGGTAAGTATTTATTTTATTATTTTTTTATTATGCACTATGGGGTATTATACTGTATGGTGGCCGCTAAGGGGGCATTATATTGTATGGGGCAGCTAAGGGGGCATTATACTGTATGGGGGCAACTATGGGGGTATTATACTGTATATAGGCAGCTATGGGGCATTATACTGTATGGAACAGCTATGAGGCATTATACTGTACGGGGGAATTTGTGTGGGTTTTATACTGTATGGTGGCATCTGTGTGGGCATTATACTGTATGGGGCAGCAATGGGGGCATTATACTATATGGGCCAGCTATAGAGGCCTTATGTATGGGGGCAGCTATGGGGCTTTATACTGTGTGGGGGAATTTGTGTGGGCATTATACTGTATGGGGGCATCTGTGTTGGCTTTACACTGTAGGGGATGGCTATGGGGGCATTATACTGTAGGGGATGGCTATGGGGCATTATACTGTGTGGGGGCAGCTATCGAGGCATTATACTGTGTAGGGGGTTCTATGGGGCATTATACCGTGGGGAGGCACTATGAGAGCATGATACTGTGGGGCGGGGATTGGGCGTGGATAGAGGCATGGCCTAACAGGGAAAAAATGAGCTGCTTTGCGATGCTTGAAAGCTGGGAGGTATGGTTCCTCTTTACCGCACCCTATTCAACCCTAGAAGTAATTCTTCTATGGGACAATATCTTCATAATATTCCACGCAATGTAATATTTCATGACTTAGTTTTTGACAGACTCATTGGAAATCCATGAAAGAAAACCTCCATATAAAATCATAGGTACAGTATGGGCCAATAGCATGCTATGAGCACTGTATTACGGATTCGTACAACACAGGCCACATCTTCCTGCAGTGAGTTATTGCAGATGTTAACATCCTATGGGAAGCATGCTCAGCAGTACCAAGACATGTGGCGGAAACTTCAACTGGTATGCTCTATAAAATCAAATTTGTGATTCTTGTAAAACTATGACATTTGTGTCATTTACCATTCTGTAGGGTACACGTTCATTATATATAAGATAAAATCCACATGTTACCTGCACAGGCGTCGGATCAGATCTTCAGGCCGTCTGGCTATTTTTCTATGAAACTCGACTTTCTCAATACCTTGGAGAATTAAATTGTAGATGATCATCTGGTCTGGCCCAGTAAAAGGAGGGCTGGAGAGAAATATGCCAGATATGTTATGTTACACATATTACACATGAAAAATAATCCTCCCAAAGATATATATAATAACAAAAACAGAACTCAGCTGCAGAAACATGTAAAGAAAACACTTTCCCTCATTCACCATGGAAAATGGGACTAAACAAGGACAACTTTCAGCCAATATAACGTTTATTGTTGGACATGTGCACAGGGCTTCCCATGAAAACTGTCATTACAATGTAGTGCAGATCTCTAGAACAAGAAAAGAGTCCAACTCTGCTCAACCGAGGAAGATGCCTATGAAAGCTACACTTACTGATGTTCTGCAATAAATAATAGGTTTACAATTCTAAAGAAAGGTTGGCTGAAGCATGATTTTATTATTGTTGAAAACACCATTATAGACTGATGTACTGAATATTTCACAGCAGACGTTAACTGAACGTCTCCTTAGCAGCATGTACACAGGGCTACCTACACCTGTTATAATATTTAAGGTAAACAGCAAGAGTTAAAACCATCAGAACATTAAAACGATATCAAAATGTTACCATAGACATCAGGTATGTGTTGGCCAATACAGCCAATTTAGGTTGGAGCTGCTGATAATTTAATGTTTATGGTGGACCACAGAGAGGTTGTCAGCAGGTCTAACCAAAATTGCATGACACTTTCAAACAAATATCTGATTGCCATGGCCACCTTAAAGGGTATTTAAATGTTTGCAACCATTTTTTTATTGCGCTAATGTATCTAAAAAATTAAGCAACTTTGTAAATGATGTTCGTTAAAAATATCTTGGTATTGTTTGTCTATGGTTCCTATACAGACCTATGTGTTTCCATTGTTACAGACTACAAACAAACCCTGTGTAGTCTGATCCTGCAGCCATACGTCCTATCTGTCCCCTACCTCTTGCTAACCTTATATGAATAAGTGGAGAGATGGAAGAGAGTATGATTGCAGAATAAAACTATTATAGGGTTTGTTTGAATTTTGTAACCATGAAGATATATGCCTGGGTGTATATAGATTTTAAAGTTCGGTTCTCACTATTATATTGCTTTTCCTGCTTGTGCCTAAGATAAGGCCGGGATAATGTTTGAGAATATCTGCATACCTTTTTAGGCACTTTAGAATGCATCAGGGGTTTCAGGGGAATCCTGTGTGTTATACATCCCCTGTGAACAGATGTAGCAGAGCTCGATTTTTAAATTACTATCTCTATGAAAGAGAGATAGAGAGAGAGAGAGAGAGAGAGAGATAGATTTACCCACTGAATTATATTAAATGGGTTTCCGATCCCATAAGGGTTAGACTCATAATATTCGTAATATCCCTACCACTTAATTATAATGTGTCATGTATTTCATTTTAAGCTTTATTAATTCGATTTAGGCCTCTTTCACATGACAGTATTTAGGTCAGTATTATGCGTCATTATTTTAAAGCCAAACCTAGTAGTGGATCATACACAGAGAAAAAATATAATAGAAAAAATGGAAAGATTTGCACCACTTCCATGTTTTGGACCCACTCCTGTTTTTTGGCTCACAAATACTGATGCAAAATAATGACCAAAATTCTGCCGTCTGAAAGTGGCCTCAAGTATATTGATGATAAAAAATGTGTTTGGTCTTTTTCTTAAATGTTGTAGACATTTATTTTTTATATGTAAAACCTTCCCTGGAGGCAGCCATATTGGAGACACACACTTACTTTCTGTACAATATGTGTAGTCAGCATAGCAGGCTGTGTGCACTTTATGGCAGCTGTAATGAATGTGAATCAACTTTATGTGTGATCAGTATGGCAGGCTGTGTGCACTTTATGGCAGCTGTAATGAATGTGAATCAACTTTATGTGTGATCAGTATGGCAGGCTGTGTGCACTTTATGGCAGCTGTAATGAATGTGAATCAACTTTATGTGTGATCAGTATGGCAGGCTGTGTGCACTTTATGGCAGCTGTAATGAATGGGAATCAACTTTATGTGTGATCAGTATGGCAGGCTGTGTGCACTTTATGGCAGCTGTAATGAATGTGAATCAACTTTATGTGTGATCAGTATGGCAGGCTGTGTGCACTTTATGGCAGCTGTAATGAATGTGAATCAACTTTATGTGTGATCAGTATGGCAGGCTGTGTGCACTTTATGGCAGCTGTAATGAATGTGAATCAACTTTATGTGTGATCAGTATGGCAGGCTGTGTGCACTTTATGGCAGCTGTAATGAATGGGAATCAACTTTATGTGTGATCAGTATGGCAGGCTGTGTGCACTTTATGGCAGCTGTAATGAATGGGAATCAACTTTATGTGTGATCAGTATGGCAGGCTGTGTGCACTTTGTGGCAGCTGTAATGAATGTGAATCAACTTTATGTGTGATCAGTATGGCAGGCTGTGTGCACTTTATGGCAGCTGTAATGAATGGGAATCAACTTTATGTGTGATCAGTATGGCAGGCTGTGTGCACTTTATGGCAGCTGTAATGAATGTGAATCAACTTTATGTGTGATCAGTATGGCAGGCTGTGTGCACTTTATGGCAGCTGTAATGAATGGGAATCAACTTTATGTGTGATCAGTATGGCAGGCTGTGTGCACTTTACGGCAGCTGTAATGAATGGGAATCAACTCTATGTGTGATCAGTATGGCAGGCTATGTGCACTTTATGGCAGCTGTAATGAATGGGAATCAACTCTATGTGTGATCAGTATGGCAGGCTGTGTGCACTTTATGGCAGCTGTAATGAATGGGAATCAACTCTATGTGTGATCAGCATGGCAGGCTGTGTGCACTTTATGGCAGCTGAAATTAATGGGAGTCAATTGACAGAAATCTCAAAGATTTCCATCCTCTAATGATAATTAGATGATTCTCCTCATCCTGTGCCTGTATGTACAGCAAAGCTGACAATTTAGCTACAGGAAATATCAGCTCATTGTGACTGCTCTAGTGGGCAGAGTGAAGACTGTATTATTTCAAGATTTTTTTTAATGTAGATAGTTACATAGAAAAATGAAAAAAAAAAAATGTTTTTAAAAATATGTGTATAATAAAAGCCCTAATTTGAATAACATGTCAATTTCTTACAATACATTCTCTATAAAGTTGATATTACAATTTCCCGCAGAATCTTGTCATCACAGGGTGATAATTTTCTAGACGTGTGAGTGTGGCAGGCAAAGGTATAAATATTAATTATTTTTTTAAAATCCTGCAGTGTTAGGCCCCTAATTTTAAGGGGTGGGAAATCCCTTTAACTTAGATAGTTATTATCATAGTAAACTAGCTAATTCAGCTTTAAAGAGTTGAAAGCCAAATTCAACTCTGCTACTTCTACGTATGAAGCTGTTAGGCTGGGTTCACACGACCATGTTACGTCCGTAATGTACGGAACGTATTTCGGCCGGAAGACCCGGACCGAACACAGTGCAGGGAGCCGGGCTCCTAGCATCATAGTGATGTACGATGCTAGGAGTCCCTGCCTCGCTGCAGGACAACTGTCCCGTACTGTAATCATGTTTTCAGTGCGGGACAGTAGTTCCACGCAGAGGCAGGGACTCCTAGCGTCGTACATCACTATGATGCTAGGAGCCCGGCTCCCTGCACTGTGTTCGGTCCGGGTCTTCCGGCCGAAATACGTTCCGTACATTACGGACGTAACATGGTCGTGTGAACCCAGCCTAAGGAGGCCGAGAAAATGCAAACTTACTCATGCAATTTTATTAGTAGTTGAGTAGAAGATGTGTAGTCGAGCCACCACACAATACGGCTATGTTCACGCAGGGAAATGCGCAGCCTGAAAAGCAGGAATGCGTTTCTATGGCAGCGCCGCAAGAGGTCATAATTGATTTTATGGTTTCTCTTTTTCACCTGCGAAATTTGCTACGAATGCATAGCGTAATTGCAGCACATGCTGCAAACAATAGCATTTGTTGTGGAATTTGACTTTTCCATTGAACTAAATTGGGAAATTTTCCAGCTGTATAATTGATATGCTGTTGATTAATAATCTGGACCACAGTTCAATTTATGCACATATTCTGTGCATTTTTTTCTGCAGCGCATGGATGAGATTGTTAAAAACTTTGCTACTACTGTAATACGCTGCAGATTTTCTGTCCGCAAATCCAGACAGAAAATCCATAGAACATAGGCTACGTGTGAACATACCCGAACTATTTCTAAATCATAATACACAGTTAAGGGAGAAATCAGATACTATTTATAGTTTGATTATTATATCTTTTACCACCTAAAATTTGTAATATGTGCTGCACCTTAGACTACAGAGAAGTATATGTACATTGATCCACTTTCAATAAAAATAATAATAAAGTACACACACATAATAAATAAGAGTAAGAGACAGCAAGAGGGGACGTCTTCACACTGCAAAACAACTGTTTTATCTTTTACTGTTTGTGTCCTGAATTAATTATAGTTTTGTTAAGTGTCATCCCGTTAATATATTTAACCCCTTAATGACCAGCCTATTTTAGACGTTAATGACCAAGCTATTTTTTACGTTTTTCCATCGTCGCATTCCAAGAGCTATAACTTTTTTATTTTTGCGTCAACATAGCTGTATAAGGTCTTGTTTTTTACGGGACAAGTTGTATTTTTTAATAGCACCATTTTGAGGTACATATTATTTATTGATTAACTTTTATTAACTTTTCTTGGGGGGGGAATAGAAAAAAAGCTGAAATTTCGCCACTCTTTTTTGCGTCTTAAATCTACGCCGTTTACCGTGTGATATAAATAACACAATAACTTTATTCAGCGGGTTGTTACGATTGCAACGATACCAAATTTGTATAGTTTTTGTATGTTTTACTACTTTTACACAGTAAAAACACTTTTTTTTCAAAATTATTTGTTCTTGCGTCTCCATATTTGAAGAGCCGTAACGTTTTTATTTTTTCGCCGATGCAGTTGTATGAGGGCTTTTTTTTTGCGGGACAACTTGTAGTTTTTATTGGTACCATTTTTGAGTAGATGCGACTTTTTGATCACTTTTTAATCACATTTTTTTAAAGTCAGGATTCACAGAAAACAGCAATTTTTCCATCTTTTTTTATAAATTTTTTTACAGCGTTCACCGTGTGGGTTAAGTAATGTAATATCTTTATAGTCGAGGTCGTTACGGACGCGGCGATACCAGATATGTGTAACTTTTTTACTTTATTTTGTTTTTTTAATACTAAAGCCGTTTGTAAGGGGAAAAAGTGGGTTTTTCATTTTTTTTTAATTAACTTTATTAAACTTTTTTTTTAACTTTTTTACTAGTCCCACTAGGGGACTTTAATATGTGATTCTGCGATCGCTATTATAATACACTGCAATACTTCAGTATTGCAGTGTATTACTGCCTGTCCGTTTAAAACGGACAGGCATCTGCTAGGTCATGCCTCCGGCAAGATCTAGCAGGCATTCGCTCCAGGCAGACCTGGGGGCCTTTATTAGGCCCTCGGCTGCCAATGGAGACACTGACACTCGGCGATCTTATCGCCGGGTGTTGGTGGGAGAGACCCTCTCGCCAAAACCACTCAGATGCGGTGCTCGCTATTGAGCGCCGCATCTGAGGGGTTAAACGGGTGAGATCGATACTAATATTGATCTCACCCGGCAGTGCAGGGACGCCCCCAGCCCTCAGCTGCCTCTGGCAGCTGAGAGCAGGGAGATTTGACAGCTCCCTGCTCTGTTTACTTATTCCGATGCCGCAACGTAAAAAGTCTATGGCGTCGGAATAAGGCCCGTTAGTGACCGACGTAAAAACACGATGGGCCGTGTGTTAATACCACAAACCATTCGTTCATTATAACATTTGTACATATTAGATTTGTATTAGATACATCTATTGTGAAATACAGGGAAAAGGATATGTCAGCTTTACAAATTGTTCAGGAGTAACTTTTGCTATCTCTTCAAATTCGATTTGCTCCAAGTTCAGGGTCAGGGTGGATTCACAAGCAAAGACTTTGTTGAAGAAATTTCTGCGACTTATAATTAGTTCTATTCATCTGAATGGGTTTGTTTCTGCATGAACTGAATTGATTTTCAGTTGCAGAAATTTCTGAAACAAAATCTGCCGCATGTAAATCCACCCTTAAAGAGGCTCTGTCACCAGATTTTGCAACCCCTATCTGCTATTGCATCAGATCGGCGCTGCAATGTAGATTACAGTAACATTTTTATTTTTAAAAAACGAGCATTTTTGGCCAAGTTATGGCCATTTTTGTATTTATGCACATGAGGCTTGCAAAAGTACAACTGGGCGTGTTGAAAAGTAAAATTCCAAGTGGGCGTGTATTATGTGCGTACATCGGGGCGTGTTTACTACTTTTACTAGCTGGGCTTTCTGACGAGAAGTATCATCCACTTCTCTTCAGAACACCCAGCTTCTGGCAGTGCAGACACAGCCGTGTTCTCGAGAGATCACGCTGTGACGTCACTTCCCCAGGTCCTGCATAGTGTCAGACGAGCGAGGACACATCGGCACCAGAGGCTACAGATGATTCTGCAGCAGCATCGGCGTTTGCAGGTAAATCGATGTAGCTACTTACCTGCAAACGCTGATGCTGCTGCAGAATCAACTGTAGCCTCTGGTGCCGATGTGGCCGACACGATGCAGGACCTGTGAGTGACGTCACAGATCTGCACTGCCAGAAGCTGGGCGTTCTGAAGAGAAGTGGATGATACTTCTCGTCAGAAAGCCCAGCTAGTAAAAGTTGTAAACACACCCCGATGTACGCACATAATACACGCCCAGTTGTACTTTTACTTTTCAACACGCCCAGTTGTACTTTTGCAAGCCTCATTTGCATAAATACAAAAATGGTCATAACTTGGCCAAAAATGCTCGTTTTTTAAAAATAAAAACGTTACTGTAATCTACATTGCAGCGCCGATCTGCTGCAATAGCAGATAGGGGTTGCAAAATCTGGTGACAGAGCCTCTTTAAGTCCCCTGCACACACTTCAGATTTCAGTAAACAGAGATATTGGAAATAGAGAAAAATTGAGAAAGTAGTACAATTATTACCCAATATTTACTGGAAAACCACTTTCAGTCAGGCTCTGTTCATACTGGCATTATGGATTCTGTTTATAACTAAATCCATAGCACTGTGACGAACACCGATGATAGATTCAAACGGCGCTCAACGCACACAATTAACTTCTAATAGGGGTTGTCATGGTTAAAGAGGCTCTGTCACCAGATTATAAGTGCCCTATCTCCTACATAATCTGATTGGCGCTGTAATGTAGATAACAACAGTGTTTTTTATTTGGAAAAACTATCATTTTTGAGCAAGTTATGAGCAATTTTAGATTTATGCTAATTCGTTTCTTAATAGACAACTGGGCGTGTTTTTACTTTTTACCAACTGGGTGTTGTACAGAGGAGGGTATGACACTGACCAATCAGTGACCAATCAGTGTCATACACTTCTCATTGTTCCAGCCCAGTTTCTTTCACCGCCCAATCACACTGTAACAATGGGCTGGAACAATGAGAAGTTTATGACACTGGTTGGTCACTGATTGGTCAGCGTCATACAGAGAATATAGCCAGACAGCGCTAGGGTCCTTTAATGGACCCTGGGCTTTCTGACCATACAAGTCTACATGCGATAGAAGGGGGCGTCCCCCATCAGTCTCCCTCTTTTTATGCATTGATTGCAATAGGATTGTAGCTATAGAGAGTGAAGCTGTAGCAGTCGCACCCGTGCCTTTGAGCCTCAGGGGCCCAAAAAACCTCTCTGGCACATAAGAAGACACCAGCATTAATAATGGTGCATGATAGGTGGGGGGCTCTGTTACAGATTTTTTATTGGGGCCCAGGAACTTCAAGTTACGCCTTTGGTTCACGGCATATAAAGGGTTAAACAGCATGGATCAGAGGTACTCATCATGATGCAACTACTGCCTGCCGCTTATGATGAGCATACTTTTCATTAGTCAGCAAGTTAAAGTCATGCGTTATTACAGGTTACTAAAAACCTCTACCCAACCATCACCCGCACAGGCAAATGTGATGAAAAAAACAAAGAATATTCTTTCAGACCAAACAAGGTCAGTAATTGGTTTTTCCTAGTCCTTATTAATGCTGATAGCATTAGTCATAAAATAAGTGTTAGATGACAAGTGTTTTATAATCCTGATGCTCCTAAGTCATTTATACAGTTCTTGGAGTAAAAAAATGTCTATACCAAATTTGTATTTTGGTCCTGATAAAATAAAACTAAATAAATGTTTACTTTATTAGTGGTATATAACAAATAAGAGAAAAATGCCAAGTGATGCTGCCAGTATTCTGACGCAAAGTCCAATTCTGTGCTGACTTTAGTACCATGATCCTGACATATTGATGCTGTGCAGTGCTTGGTGCTAAGTGTACAGCTCTGACCTTAGTGCCATATTCTAGTAAAGCTATGATAATACTAGTGACTAGCGCTAGTAACAATGTGCATGCCTTATGTTAATGAACACATTATATTCAAGGCTCATATCTACAAACTTAATAGAAAATGAGAGGGAGAAAGGGGAACAAAAACATGTATCAACCTCAGTTCCTGAACCTGAACATTTTCTTCTTGTAGAACTGAATGACTTACAATCTATGTTACCTGCATCAGCGTTTACTCAAGCGACTTCCTCTCTCACACAATTGTAAATGACAGGCAACAGTGGAGATTTATGGATGTGAAATCTCACGGAAAGATAGTTCTAATTCATATTCATTAAAGTCTCTCTGTCATTTGTGGACAATAGTTTCTGCATAGACCAACAGCTTGGGATCTGAATGCACCAGCTGCTGGTCGAGGCATGCAAGTAATTTTTAATTTGAAGGGCCAGTGTACAGGATTTTCTTGTGACGGCTGATGTTGATAATACACCTGTGCATGTATATATTATGGATAGAACCCTTGTTCCTTAGTAATAAGTTCTGTGAAATTATGTCTGGGCATAGGTGTCTCATTACTCTCATTCTGGCTCAATCTCGGTTGCTCTCCACCTTTTATGACTAACACCTTGTTTCACTTTATCCTTTCACTGGCCTGACCAAATGTAACACCTCTTGCACACGCCCGTGGTCGGGCCGGGAAATCCAGACGACACTCGGACCGATTTTCACGGCCCGATTTCGGTCGTGTGCAAGAGCATTTATAAATTACCAAGACCTTGCCATGATTCTGTACTTTGCCCTCAAGTATGTGTCTGCAGTTGCTATTGTCAACGATCTGTGGGTATCTGGTCCCACTGGGCCGTACCGTTGTTGTCGGATAGCAGCTGGCCAACAGAGTACCAAGTCAATATATAAATAGTCCAAGCACAAGGGTACCTGTAGTCATACAGACAGTAGCAACGGCAAGGCGCAGATGGGACCTTGACAGCAGACACCAGACGTGGTGTAAAACAGCAGGCGGAACCGGTGGCACAACACAACGCCAACAGGCTTAAGGCGCAGGAACAAATAGCACGGGCACAATGGGAAAAGGATAACACTAAGGGACCATTTGCAAGACTAACATAGGAAAACACAACAACGCTCAGGCTATGAGCAAAGGGGCAGGGCCCTTATTATAGTCCAGGGTCATCATGGGCTAAATAATGATAATTCCCTACGGGACACAGCGGGCCAGAGCAGAAGTGAGCGCTGGCGTCTCCTGGAGAGGAGATGCGGGCCAGCGCTCACAGATCCATGGCTGTAGCCACCGGGGGGTGAGTAATCCCGACGGTCTGCGGCCATGGACGCTATAGTATCCCCTCTCATACGCCCCCTCTTCTTGGGGCCAGAGCGAGGGAGGAACTTCTTAATGAGGGCAGGGGCATTAAGGTTCTCTTCTGGCTCCCAGGACCTCTCCTCTGGACCAAACCCTTCCAATCCACCAAATAATCAGTTCTTTCTCCTACTTTTTTGAAGTCCAGGATCTCCTTAACTTTAAATACATCGGTAGAACCACTGGGAGCAACTACAGAGCTAGGCATTTTTGTGTAGTGGTTGAGGACCACAGGCTTCAGGAGGGACACATGAAAGGAGTTGGGGATTCTGAGGGTAGGAGGCAACCGAAGCTTGTAGGAGACAGGGTTGATTTTCTGTAGGATCTCAAAGGGTCCGAGGAACCCGGGAGCAAACTTGTACAAAGGTACCTTTAGACAGATATTCCTTGAGGACAGCCAGACTTTGGTACCCGGGGGATACTGAAGCGGCTCTCTTCTTCTAGCATCCGCCTTTCGCTTCATTCAGTCGACCGCCAGCAGAATAAAGGACCGGGTTCACTGCCAGATCTGTAGAAAGTACCTGATTGCAGAGTCAGATGCGGGCACCTGGGATGTAGCTGAAACAGGAAGAGGAATTTGTGGATGTTGGCCGTAGACAATGACGAACGGTGTAGAAGCAGTGGACTCACTTGTGTGGTTGTTGTATGAGAACTCGGCCCAAGGAATAAGCTGTTCCCAGTCATCATGCTGTATGGAGATGAAGTGTTGTAGATAATTCTCCATGATTTGGTTAATCCTCTTGACTTGCCCATTGGACTGGGGATGGTAGGCTGAAGAAAAGTCCAACTTCACATCTAGAAGTTTACTGAGGGCTCCCCAGAATTTCGAGGTAAACTAAAACCCCCGATCAGACACAATATAAAGAGGCAAGCAATGCAAGCGGAAGATGTGCTGGATGAAGAGTTTAGCCAGTCAAAGGAAGGAAGGTCTGTGACAAAGTCCATTGCTACATGCTGCCAGGGAGCATTGGGCACAGGCAGAGGTTGGAGCAGACCAGCAGGCTTGGAGTGAGCAACCTCGTTGGCAGCGCACACAGTGCAGGACGAGACAAAGTCCACAATATCTTTAGGCAGTGTGGGCCACCAGAAATGAAGGGCAATCAGATCTCGGGTTTTACGAGCACCAACGTGCCCAGCCAGTTTGGAGCTGTGCCCCCAGCAAAGGATTCTCCTCCTGTCTGCCAGGCGCACAAAAGTCCTCCCTGGAGGGATGTCTCTAACTTGCAGAGGATTTACAGAAATAATACAGGACGGATCAATGATACTTTGCGGAGACTCCACGGTGTCCTCTGTCTTGAACGACCTGGACAAAGCAGCGGCCCTCACATTTTTGTCAGCAGGACGGTAGTGGTACACAAACTGGAACCGGGCAAAGAACAGCGACCACCTGGCTTGACGGGGGTTCAGCCATTGGGCCAACTAGAGTAGAGATAGGTGAGGTTCTTGTGGTCGTATAGATCAGGATGGGGTGAGCTGCGCTCTCTAGTAGATGTCTCCACTCCTCCAGAGCCAATTTTATGGCCAGCAACTCCCGATCCCCAATAGAGTAATTGCGATCTGCGGGAGAAAAAATTCTAGAATAATAGCTACATACCACTGCCTTCCCTTTGGAACTTCTCTGGAACAGAAGTGCACCTGCACCAACAGAGGAGGCGTCCACCTCCAACGAAAACTGTCAAGATACATCAGGATGATGGATAGTTGAGGCTGCCGTGAATGTATCCTTAAGGCTATTAAATGCAGATTATGCCTCTGGAGTCCACACCTTGGTGTTCATACCTTTTTTGGTGAGGGTATAAATGGGAGCTGTCAGTGAAGAGAATTTTGTGATAAACTGCTGGTAAAAGTTATCGAATCCCAAAAAAAGCTGTATGGACCTCAAGGCTTGAGGACGTGGCCATTCCAGGACGGACTTTACCTTCTCAGAATTCATCTTGAGGCCTTGATCCGAGATGATGTAGCCCAGGAAAGGTAGAGAATTCTTCTCAAACACACACTTGGCATACAGGCGATTCTCCCTTAATCGCAGCAGAACTTAACGGACATGTCTCCGATGAGTGGTCGGATCTGGAGAAATAATCAAAATGTCATCGAGATAGACCACAACACAGAAATGGGGGAGATCTCGGAAGATGTCATTGACTAACTCTTGGAAGACCGCTGGAACGTTACACAGACCAAAGGGCATTACCAGGTATTCATAGTGCCTGTCTCAGGTGTTGAATGCCGTCTTCCATTTGTCACCCTGGCGGATCCGGATCAAGTTGTAAGCCCCAAGCAGGTCTAGTTTATAGAAAATCTTGGCTCCTCGTATGCGGTCAAATAGTTTGGAAATTAGTGGCAACGGATATCTGTTCTTGCTCGTGACTTGATTGAGGTCCCGGTAGTCGATGCAAGGCCGAAGAGATCCGGCGTTCTTCTTGACAAAGAAGAACCCTGGCCCGGCCGGGGAGGGGGATTTTTGCATGAAACCCCTCTCCAGATTCTCCTTGATATAGGCCGACATAGACTGAGTCTCTGGCAAGGAAAGAGGGTATACCCGTCCATGAGGAGGGGACGCATTAGGAACCAGTTCAATAGGGCAGTCATAAGCCCGGTGTGGGGGCAGCGTCTCAGTCTCCTTCTTGCTGAAGACATCCGCAAACTGAGAGTAATGAGGAGGTAATCCTGCCAACGACTGAGGCAGAGGAGGCTGGTCCGGATGGATCTGCAACAGACAGCAATTGAGACACTTGGAGCCCCATTGGAGAACCTCTCTGGAATTCCAGTCCAGGACTGGGGCATGTAGTCGAAGCCAAGGCAGACCCAGCATCACAGGGTTGACGGCTTTGGGCAGGACAAGAAATGAAATTAGCTCCGAATGAAGGGCTCCAACTTGGAGCTTCAGCAGTTTGGTCTCAGATACAATTGGATCAGGCAGAGGCAGTCCATTCACTGAGGCAACAGCAAAAGATGTCCCCAGAGGGACTGTGGGCAACTGAAGAAGATTCACTAGGTCCTTTTGGATGAAGTTAGAAGCGGATCCAGAGTCCAGATAGGCAGATACCCGATGCGTCGGGGATGGATTGTTTAGAAGAGAGTTTTTTTTATTCAGCGCTGTATCGCCTGGGGTTGTCTCTCCAACCAATTCTAGGCATTTGGAGTTATTTGGCTTCTGAGGGCACAAACGCACAACATAGCCTCCGAGGCCGCAATACAGACAAAGTCCCGAAGTGCGTCTGCGTTGTTTCTCCTGGACGGATAATTTGAGCCGCCCCACCTGAATAGGCTCCTGTGGTGGAACCACTGGTGAGGACAACAGGGATTACTGGAAAGTAGGAGCCAGCCTGGGAAGTCTTCTCTCCCGACGAACCTCTTGGGATCGCTCCCGGATCCTCATGTTAATCCAGGTGGTGAGAAGAAGGAGGTCATCCAGGGTCGGTGGCAGATCACGAGCAGCAAGCTCGCCTTTATTCTCGGAAGACAGTCCCTGCCAGAATGTAGCCACCAAGGTCTCATTGTGCCAGGACAACTCTTTCGCCAGGGTGCGAAACTGAATAGCATGCTCGACCACGGAGGTGTCTCCCTGGCAAAGGGTCAGCAGAGATGCAGCAGCACATGAGACTCTCCCAGGTTTCTCAAATACCGAGAGGAAAGTCAGTAGGAAACACTGAAAGTCACGGGTCTCTGGTCCCTGACGTTCCCAGATAGGATTTGCCCATGCTAGGGCCTTGCCAGTAAGGAGCGAGATGATGAAAGCGATCTTTGCGCCATCAGACGGAAATGCTTTGGCATGTAGGCTGAAGAGGATCTGGCACTGGTTCAGAAAACCCCTGCAGGTACTCGCGTCTTCGTAGAAGCGAGGAGGTAGTGGCAGCAAGAATCAGGAGTCAGTACTGGTACTGCCAGGAGGTGTAATAGGAGGAACAGCCGGAGGGATAGGAACAGGTGCCTTGATGGCTGCAGCTTGCGCATCCAGTTGCTGTGTAATTGAGTTCACTGTCAGGAGAAGTTTGTCTTGGTTGGACCGAAGGTCTCACAGTTCTGCCTGCTTGGCTTGTGACGTCGTCATGGTCTTGGGTTGACCAGCAGGGTCCATGGCCTGAGCGTACTTTCACGATCTGTGGGTATGTGGACACATTGGGCCGTACTGCCGTAGCGGGATAGCAGCTGGCCAACAGATTACCAACTCAATATATAAATTGTCCAAGCACAAGGGTACCTGTAGTGATTCAGACAGTAGCAACGGCTAGGGACAGATGGGACCTTGACAGCAGACACCAGATGTGGTGTAACACAGCAGACGGAACCGGTGGCACAACACAACGCCAACAGGTTTAAGGCACAGGAACAAATAGCACGGGATATAGGGTACAGGAAGAAGGGCACGGGAACAACAGGAACAGGATAACACTAAGGGACCATTTGCAAGACTAACATAGGAAAACACAACAATGCTCAGGCAATGAGGCAAAGGGGCATGGCTCTTCTTATAGTCCAGGGTGATCATGGGCTATTTAATGATAATTCCCATGTGCGCAAGCTGGCCCTTTAAGGCCAGGCACGAGCGTGCACGCGCACCCTATGGGACACAGTGGACTGGAGGTGAGCGCTTGTGTCTCCTGGGTAGGAGATGCGGGCCAGCGCTCACAGATCCATGGCTGTGGCCGCCGGGGAGTGAGTAATCCCGATGGTCTGTGGCCATGGACGCTACAGCTATCAGGAACTATTCTGGGATAGTGACATTGGGATTCCCTCTGGAAAAGTCCATACCTCCGTGAGGGGGTTCAAGGTGAAGCCGGAAAATTTCTTAGATCAGTGGCGGTCTACACAAATATTGTTTGCTCTATAGTTTTTTATTTAGATAAAAACAGGTTTGGACTCTTTACAAAACAGATCTAAGATTTGCTTGTTTTTGGTAAAATCCATACAGAAGGAACACAGACTACAAGCAAATATAAAAAAAAAAAAGCCCATACAGTACATAGATACACATACATAAGCATACATAAGACACAACTGTGGGGAGATGGGAAAGGTACCACAGTGACCCATAAATGAGGAGCTCTCCTGTTTTTAGGTTTTGGTGAGCACTCTGGTCTGATTGGTATCATGGGGAAGGCGGCTTTGCTATATGAAATAACCTTCCCCTGAGGTATGTAATGGCCACATATGGCCCTTGGGCTGCGAGTTTAGCATCAATCAACATCATTTGAATGGGACAATTCTGCAATACCTTGCAAAGCCGCTACAAAAGTATCGGCATGTGCAAGTACGAACAAAAGTTAAACCGATGTAAACAATGAAGAGGCTACAGCACTTGTACCAGCGCTGCTGCCCCTTCAAACAGCTGATCGGTGGTGTTGCCAAGAGTCTGACCCCCACCGATCTAATATTGATGGTCTAACCTAAGGATAGGTCATCTAAAAATCCCGGATAACCCCTTTATAACTTCCAAGCGTGATAAGATTTACATGATACGCTATGTCCATAAAAAAAAAAGTACTAGTAGGGAACATATGTGAAAAAAACATACAGTAGATAAAAATGCCAATAAATTACATGGCAAGTAATATAGCTATATATAATACAAAGAACATACCTTCCTGTGAGCAGTTCATACAATAGTATGCCAAGTGACCAGAAATCCACACTAAAACTGTGACCCTTGTTTAAAATTACTTCTGGAGCCACATATTCTGGTGTACCACAGAATGTCCATGTTTTTTGGCCTGGAAAGATTTTCTTGGCAAATCCAAAATCAACCTAAAATATAAAACACATAATTTAATCTAATAATAATATTAATAATAAGTTGATAATAAGTTAATAATAAGTCAATTATAAACATTTGTCACCTTTTTTTATATTCATATGGTGCACCCTAATTCAACTAAGTCTCTCTTGTTTCATGAGTGCTTATAGTGGAGTTGCACTGCGTTACAGGATGCATATTGCTCAATGTAATCATATAGGTTAGTCAATGTCAATGTTTAACCCCTTCCCGCCGCAGCCAGTTTTCAGATTTCCATTTTCGTTTTTCCCTTCCCATCTTCCAAAAGCCATAACTTTTTTATTTTTCCGTCGATATAATCCTATGAGGGCTTGATTTTTGCGGGAGGAGTTGTAGTTTTTTGTAGCACGATTTATCGTGCCACATAATGTACTAGGAAACAGGAAAAAAATTATTTGTGGGGTAGAAAATGAAAAAAACAGCGATTCCTCCATTGTCTTTTGCGCTTCGTTTTTATGGAATTCACTGTGCAATTAAAACAACATGTTAACTCTATTCTGTGGGTCAATACGATTACGACGATACCAAATATATATAGTTTTTTTCTATATTTTACTACTTTTACAAGTAAAAACCTAAGTGTAAAAAAGAAAATTTATTTTGTGTCGCCAAATTCTGAGAGCCATAACTTTTTTATTTTTCCGTTGATTATGTGGTATGAGGGCGTATGTTTTGTGGGATAAGCTGTCGTTTTTAATGATACCATTTTGGTGTACATGCAACATTTTGATCACTTTTTAGTTAATTTTTGTGGGAGATTAGGTGACCAAAAAATAGAGATTCTGGCGTTTACATTTTTATTTACGGTGTTCACCGTGCGGGTTTAATAATGATATATTGTAATAGTTCCGATTTTTACAGACCAGGCGATACCAATTATGTTTATTTTTTTTACTATGCTCTAGGGGGAAAATGGGAAAAGGTTTTTTTTTTGAACTTCTACTTTTTTTTACATAAAAGAACAACAACTTTAATTGACTAATTTTTACTTTTTTTATTATTCCCCCTAGGGGACTTCAACCAGCGATGGTTAGATCGCTTGCACGATATACTGCAATACTAATGTATTGCAGTATATTGTGATTCTGACAGGCTTCTATTAAGCCCTGCCTGAGGCAAGGCTTGATAGATGCACAAAGATGGCGGACCTGGGGGCTTTCATTAGGCCCCCAGGCAGCCATGGCAACCATCGCCACCCCGCAATCGCATTGCGGGGGCGCGATGAGCTGTTAGAGGGGGTCGCCCCCTCTTTCTAACGATTTAAATGCTGCGGCCGGCATCCTATGGAGTGGGTTCACTCCGTGAGCCCGTTCCATACTTCCCCTACCCGACTTTGGCGTATGGATACGTCAAATGTTGGGAAGGGGTTAAAGGGGTTGTATGAGATATGAAAAAAAGCTTTTGTCCACACTGGTTTTGCATCTCAGCCCTAATCAAGTGAATGTGGGCAAGTGCATTACCAGACACAGCCTATGGATAAAAGTGACACTGTTTTTGAAAAAGAGGAGGCCTTTTTTTTAGAAAGCTCATACATCCCCTTTAACTACTTCAGGACTTCCCACTGTAAATTTACTTTCTTATTTGCTGGGCTTTGTGCAGCACGGATGTATATATCCTTCTGATGAAAATTGGATCGCCACAGCAGCACTAACACCCAGATCGGAATGCTAATAAAAGTCTCTGGTCCTGGTGACATCATCAATACCTGATTGATTCAGGTCCCAATCATGTGATCACCATGACAACCAATCATTACTCTCACAGGAAAAGTTTCTTGTAAATTTTTTTTAGTGCTGTATAAAATGCTCTCTCTCCTTCTGTCTCCTGTCACAGTGAGATCGGGGGAGGGAAATAAGCTGTTACACAGAACTCACATAAATGTAGTTAAAATGTATTAGCTATTAACCCCTGTCTGCCTCTCCCTCATACACCGTGTTCCAAATTATTATGCACATTGGATTTATGTGTCATAAACATTTAATTATTAGTTTTTCAATTAAACTCATGGAGGGTATTGTGTCTGAGGGCTCTTTGGATCATTGTAATCAATCTCAGACACCTGTGATAATTAGTTTGCCAGGTGTGCCCAATCAAAGGAAAGCTACTTAAGAAGGACGTTCCACATTATTAAGCAGGCCACAGGTTTCAAGCAATATGGGAAAGAAATAGGATCTCTCTGCTGCCGAAAAGCGTGAAATAGTGCAATACCTTGGACAAGGTATGAAAACATTGGATATTTCAAGAAAACTTAAGCGTGACGATCGTACTGTGAAAAGATTTGTGGCTGATTCAGAGCACAGACGGGTTCATTCAGATAAAGGCATAATGAGGAAGGTTTCTGCCAGACAAATTAATAGGATTAGGAGAGCAGCTGCTAAAATGCCATTGCAAAGCAGCAAACAGTTATTTGAAGCCGCTGGTGCCTCTGGAGTCCCGCGAACCTCAAGGTGTAGGATCCTCCAGAGGTTTGCAAGTGTGCATAGAGCTATTATTCGGCCACCCCTAAACAATGCTCACAAGCAGAAACAGTTGCAGTGGGCTCAGAAATACATGAAGACTAATTTTCAAACCGTGTTGTTTACTGATGAGTGCCGTGCAACCCTGGATGGTCCAGATGGATGGAGTAGTGAATGGTTGGTGAATGGCCACCATGTCCCAACAAGGCTGCAACATCAGCAAGGAGGTGGCGGAGTCATGTTTTGGGCTGGAATCATGGGGAGAGAGCTGGTAGGCCCCTTTAGGATCCCTGACGGTGTGAAAATGACCTCTGCAAAGTACGTAGAGTTTATGACTGACCACTTTCTTCCGTGGTACAATAAGAAGAACCGTGCCTTCCGTAGCAAAATTATCTTCATGCATGACAATGCACCATCTCATGCTGCAAAGAATACCTCTGTCATTGGCTGCTATGGGCATAAAAGGAGAGAAACTCATGGTGTGGCCCCCATGTTTCCCTGACCTCAACCCTATTGAGAACCTTTGGAGCATCCTCAAGCAAAATATCTATGAGGCAGTTCACATCAAAACAGAAGCTCTGGGAGGCTATTCTGACATGCGGCAAAGATATTCAAGCAGAAACTGTCCAAATACTCACAAATTCAATGGATGCAAGAATTGTGAAGGTGATATCAAAGAAGGGGTCCTATGTTAACATGTAACTTGGCCTGCTAAGTTTTTTGATTGAAAGAGCTTTTGGATTTCTGTAAATATGACCTCCTGATGCTGCAAATTCAACAAATTACCATTTTAGTTCTCTTTACAACCTCTAAAATGTTTTGATCTCTGTTGTGCATAATAATTTGAAACAGTGCATTTTGAGTTTTTTACTTCTAAAAAAAAATCTATTATCATTAGGAGATTTGTTCAATAAAATTTGCATTATACTCCAACGGTTAATGGCTTGAAGATTATACCGACTGTCATTTGCATCGACTATTTAGGAAAATCGGTGAAAAATAACATTTGCATAATAATTTGGAACACGGTGTAAAATAACAGGCTAATGCTGCAGTTCGAGTTAAATCAGGAAAGGAAAAGGGGGAACAGCATGTGGTCTATGAATAAATTAATAAATAACTTTTATTGTTTTTACATTAAAAGGAACAATTGATTAAAAGGTCCAGTGGTGCAAAATGGTATGTGTGAGTGACCCCTCAGTCCACACACCCTTGGCTATAAATTAATGATAAGGTAGTATATAATATGGCTGTCAGTATGCTCCGTTAGCAGTATTGGTGATTAGACTGTAACTGCCACAAATTGCAATGCAGATGAAGCTATTGAGCTATGAATTATACCAATCACTCTGTCTTGAAATTGAGACTGACTGTGTAACTTAGATTGAAGTTATGTCTGTTGCACTATGCAGCGATTAGCGCAGCTGGGCTGGTGTTGAAATGCCCTGCTGCGTGTTGGGAAGAAAATTAGTGATATAATGTAGTAAGCGAGGTAAGGCCCCGCAACCCTGCGTTAATGTTAGTGCAACAATGTGAACAGTCACTTAACCGCACCCTCACGCTGGTGTCCCTGCGAGTCAGAGCAGCAGCGTGGGGAACGGCCGTGTGTGTAAATAAGAATACTCTCAGCTGTCAGCTAAGAGGCAATGAGTCATTCACAATAATGACTCTGCTATTGTGACAGTCGCCGTCCTCAGCTGTCAGCCGAGGGGCAATGTCACATTAAACGCCTGCAAATTGCCTATGTGCTAAAGCAGAGTATGCCTCAGCACAAACCAGGGCAAAAGCAGAGCGGCAAGGGCTGAGGTCCGGGACCGAACCTCACCCCGAGAGCGACTAAATGTGTGCGGCGGGGCTGCTGTCAGTACCCGCCGGTGAATGTGAAACACCACCGGGAGCCGGCACTAAGCCAGACAGAATTCAACCCAGCTGGTTGGAAGCAACAGCAGGGCGCACTGCAGCCTCGAGCACGGACGACCAGCAAGCAGCTAGCAGCCGTGAACGCACATGAGAGGATCGTGGAGCGAATGGTGAAGCCTAGACAGCTAGGGCCAAGTATTGCACCAAGGATTGGTTAAAAGTTGTTGCTAAGCACCCGACGCGCGTTTCGCCAGAATTCTGGCTTCTTCTAGGGGTGAAAAGCCGCCATTAAACCACCCTATAAATAGGGTTCTTGGTTGAGTGACAGCCCCATGAGCCAATCAGAGACCTTGGTCTCGATTGGTATGGAAATACAAGTATTAGTCATAAAAAATTAGAAGAGAACATATGGCAGCAGCTATAGTACACTATGGATATATGAGTTCAAATTGAATTGCAGGCATGTTATAAGCCTTGCAAATATGTAGATGTTCATTAACTCTAGAGGATGAGTGAGAGATTGGGGGTTTTTTTTATCATCCTTGGTCCCCAAAGTCTTGTAAGAAACAACATTTTAGAGAGGTTTTATAAGAGGATTTTCATATATAATTTTTACTTATATTTTTATTACTTTATTTTCTTAATCTGATTCTAATAAGAGGCAGCCAAAACCGAGGTGCCTCTTTATTATAAAAAGCAGCCAAAACCAAAATTTTCATTTAGTCCCATGGGACTCACTGTCTTCATGTGGAAGATCCATTCGCTCTCCTTTTTAAGGAGTGCCTGATCTAGATTGCCCCTTCTGATGCCCAGATGTATTTGGCACAGGGCCCATCCCTTCAAGGAGGTCCAGTCAGAATTGTGTACGTCCCCAAAGTGTCTAGCTATTGGGGTCGGATTAAATTGCTTGTTCTTGGTCTTACAATCCTTCATGTTTTTTTCAAAGTTGATTATTGAATTGATATGCTCGCGAATTCGTATGCGCAATTCTCTCTTAGTTTTCCCAATATATTTCAGGCCACACGGACATTCGAGGCAGTAAATCACACCAGGAGTTGAGCATCTTATGTGATCTGTAATTCGATGGAGATTACCAAGGGCATCCACAAAGTCTTTTTTACCCACTAGTACCCGACAGGCTCTGCACATCCTACACGGGTAAAAGCCAGGACTGAGTACCTTATTAGCTCTGTTCTTTCTTGAAAAGTGACTTTGTACCAAGATATTTGAGATGGTCTTACATTTTCTGTATCCCAAGGAAACTTTGTTACCGAGAAGGTTTTTAAGTACTGGGTCACTAAGTAAGATGTTCCAATGGTGGTTCAGGATATGCGTCATTTCATCCCAGTTTTCATTGTAATCTGTAATGAATCGTGGTTGTGGTTGTGCTGTGTTGGCCCTAATTTTAGGGGTCAGCAAGCTGTCACGATCAGTCCTCAGCGCCCAGTTATAGGCTTTTTTAATATTTCTGTTGCTGTAATTCCTGCTTAACAGCCTGTTTTTTAATTCTGTTGCCCGCATTTTGAAAAGCTGGAAGGTGGAACAATTCCGTCTAAGGCGCAGGAACTCTCCCTTCGGTATGCCTCTAATGGTGTTAACAGAGTGTGCACTTGTTGCATCCAAAAGGCTATTTGTAGCTGTTTTCTTGCGGTAGAGGTCTGTCTCAATTGTGCCTTGCTCGTTGGTGAACAGCCTCACATCCAGGAAAGGGATTGAATGTTGGTCATATGTAAGGGTTAATCTAAGATTAAAATTGTTGGTGTTCAGAACCCTTATAAACTCTTCAAGTTCCAAGGAGGGGCCGTTCCAGATGAGTAATATGTCATCTATGAATCTTCGCCAAATGTTGATCCTAGATGTAAATTTGTCCATTTCGGCGCAGAAAACGTGACATTCTTCCCACCAGCCCAGGTATAAATTGGCAAAGGTGGGTGCCACTGCCGCTCCCATAGCTGTTCCGCGTAGCTGCAGGTAGAATCTACCATCAAAAAGAAAATAATTGTGCTTCAAAATGAACATAAGTGCACGTAAGACAAAGTCTCTACGGGATAAATTGTAGCCTTCCCTTCTCTGCAGAAAGAATTCCACCGCTGTGCAGCCCACCTTATGATCTATGCTCGTATAGAGGGACTCCACATCACATGTGGTGAGCCATTCATTATCCTCCAGGGAGCTACCATTAAGGTCTTTGAGGACCTGCATGGTATCCCTGGTGTGGGAGGGCAACTGGTATACCAATTCGCGTAGTTCTTCATCTAACCAGTGATTACATTTCTCAGTCAAATTCCCCACACCAGAGACGATAGGCCTCCCTGGAGGATTAGTGGAGTTCTTGTGCACTTTTGGAAGGAGGTAGAACGTGGCAATTCTAGGGTGTTGTACCCTCATATAGTCTCGCTCTTTGGCGGCATTGGGGTAAAAAGAGATCCCTGAGGTTCCCAAGTGGCAAACCAACTAATATAAGAACTTACCCAGAGTCAACGGACCCACATGAATTTTCTGACACAGGGACAGATGGGACAGATGCTTCAGACTCAGATATGGACCCACAACCAACTCAGGGTAGACAATCGAGTAGAAACAGAAATTCTAATAGGAAAATTGACAATACCACCACCGAAGTCCCTTTTTTACGGGACAGAGGGAGGTGGGGCTTCAGGGGCTCCCAACAGTGGAGGAAAGAATCTCAGAGACCCTACAAAAAATAAATCCCAGTAATGTAAATCCCAGTGAGGAATGCCTGAGGGTCATTAATCTCTCTAGACATGTCCTCACGGAATTTCAAACCTCAGTCCTCAAAAAAGGTTTTAACTTCTGCCTAACAACTAAATTAAACAAATTCACCGTCATTAAAGATCTTCACCTCTTTGGACGTAAATTGTTCTATCAGAAACTGTACAATAGACAAATTAAAAACGCAAACAACGAACAGCCTAATACTGCCGGCATAGAGTGCCTCTCAGAAACAGAACTCAATACATTGGAAGACCTGGAGGAACTTTTGTTCGAAAATTCTACACAGTCTGTTGAGCCTGGTCCTGGCCCCCTTACTTCAACCTCTCATAAAAAATCTAAAGTCAAATCTAAGACCTCACTTATGCCATCTTTAGATGGTTGTCCAGCAATCAAAGTCTTCATTGACCTGGTGTCACAGGACCTACTGTCACTCTCTGGCCAATGGCCATCTCACAACCTTAGCCCAGATGAAGAACGGGCACTTTATGAAATGCGGAAATGGGATGATGTTGTTTTTAAAAATTCCGATAAGGGGGGTAACGTTGTCATCTGGTCCAAAGAAAAATATGTACAGGAGGCAAAAAAGCAATTATTGGATAAAGCTTGTTATCGGCCACTCTGGGGAGACCCAACAGAACAATTCCTTATGGAATATAATAACATGATACAGGATGGTTTTGAAGGAGGGGCTATAACCGCCAAAGAGCGAGACTATATGAGGGTACAACACCCTAGAATTGCCACGTTCTACCTCCTTCCAAAAGTGCACAAGAACTCCACTAATCCTCCAGGGAGGCCTATCGTCTCTGGTGTGGGGAATTTGACTGAGAAATGTAATCACTGGTTAGATGAAGAACTACGCGAATTGGTATACCAGTTGCCCTCCCACACCAGGGATACCATGCAGGTCCTCAAAGACCTTAATGGTAGCTCCCTGGAGGATAATGAATGGCTCACCACATGTGATGTGGAGTCCCTCTATACGAGCATAGATCATAAGGTGGGCTGCACAGCGGTGGAATTCTTTCTGCAGAGAAGGGAAGGCTACAATTTATCCCGTAGAGACTTTGTCTTACGTGCACTTATGTTCATTTTGAAGCACAATTATTTTCTTTTTGATGGTAGATTCTACCTGCAGCTACGCGGAACAGCTATGGGAGCGGCAGTGGCACCCACCTTTGCCAATTTATACCTGGGCTGGTGGGAAGAATGTCACGTTTTCTGCCCCGAAATGGACAAATTTACATCTAGGATCAACATTTGGCGAAGATTCATAGATGACATATTACTCATCTGGAACGGCCCCTCCTTGGAACTTGAAGAGTTTATAAGGGTTCTGAACACCAACAATTTTAATCTTAGATTAACCCTTACATATGACCAACATTCAATCCCTTTCCTGGATGTGAGGCTGTTCACCAACGAGCAAGGCACAATTGAGACAGACCTCTACCGCAAGAAAACAGCTACAAATAGCCTTTTGGATGCAACAAGTGCACACTCTGTTAACACCATTAGAGGCATACCGAAGGGAGAGTTCCTGCGCCTTAGACGGAATTGTTCCACCTTCCAGCTTTTCAAAATGCGGGCAACAGAATTAAAAAACAGGCTGTTAAGCAGGAATTACAGCAACAGAAATATTAAAAAAGCCTATAACTGGGCGCTGAGGACTGATCGTGACAGCTTGCTGACCCCTAAAATTAGGGCCAACACAGCACAACCACAACCACGATTCATTACAGATTACAATGAAAACTGGGATGAAATGACGCATATCCTGAACCACCATTGGAACATCTTACTTAGTGACCCAGTACTTAAAAACCTTCTCGGTAACAAAGTTTCCTTGGGATACAGAAAATGTAAGACCATCTCAAATATCTTGGTACAAAGTCACTTTTCAAGAAAGAACAGAGCTAATAAGGTACTCAGTCCTGGCTTTTACCCGTGTAGGATGTGCAGAGCCTGTCGGGTACTAGTGGGTAAAAAAGACTTTGTGGATGCCCTTGGTAATCTCCATCGAATTACAGATCACATAAGATGCTCAACTCCTGGTGTGATTTACTGCCTCGAATGTCCGTGTGGCCTGAAATATATTGGGAAAACTAAGAGAGAATTGCGCATACGAATTCGCGAGCATATCAATTCAATAATCAACTTTGAAAAAAACATGAAGGATTGTAAGACCAAGAACAAGCAATTTAATCCGACCCCAATAGCTAGACACTTTGGGGACGTACACAATTCTGACTGGACCTCCTTGAAGGGATGGGCCCTGTGCCAAATACATCTGGGCATCAGAAGGGGCAATCTAGATCAGGCACTCCTTAAAAAGGAGAGCGAATGGATCTTCCACATGAAGACAGTGAGTCCCATGGGACTAAATGAAAATTTTGGTTTTGGCTGCTTTTTATAATAAAGAGGCACCTCGGTTTTGGCTGCCTCTTATTAGAATCAGATTAAGAAAATAAAGTAATAAAAATATAAGTAAAAATTATATATGAAAATCCTCTTATAAAACCTCTCTAAAATGTTGTTTCTTACAAGACTTTGGGGACCAAGGATGATAAAAAACCCCCCCAATCTCTCACTCATCCTCTAGAGTTAATGAACATCTACATATTTGCAAGGCTTATAACATGCCTGCAATTCAATTTGAACTCATATATCCATAGTGTACTATAGCTGCTGCCATATGTTCTCTTCTAATTTTTTATGACTAATACTTGTATTTCCATACCAATCGAGACCAAGGTCTCTGATTGGCTCATGGGGCTGTCACTCAACCAAGAACCCTATTTATAGGGTGGTTTAATGGCGGCTTTTCACCCCTAGAAGAAGCCAGAATTCTGGCGAAACGCGCGTCGGGTGCTTAGCAACAACTTTTAACCAATCCTTGGTGCAATACTTGGCCCTAGCTGTCTAGGCTTCACCATTCGCTCCACGATCCTCTCATGTGCGTTCACGGCTGCTAGCTGCTTGCTGGTCGTCCGTGCTCGAGGCTGCAGTGCGCCCTGCTGTTGCTTCCAACCAGCTGGGTTGAATTCTGTCTGGCTTAGTGCCGGCTCCCGGTGGTGTTTCACATTCACCGGCGGGTACTGACAGCAGCCCCGCCGCACACATTTAGTCGCTCTCGGGGTGAGGTTCGGTCCCGGACCTCAGCCCTTGCCGCTCTGCTCTTGCCCTGGTTTGTGCTGAGGCATACTCTGCTTTAGCACATAGGCAATTTGCAGGCGTTTAATGTGACATTGCCCCTCGGCTGACAGCTGAGGACGGCGACTGTCACAATAGCAGAGTCATTATTGTGAATGACTCATTGCCTCTTAGCTGACAGCTGAGAGTATTCTTATTTACACACACGGCCGTTCCCCACGCTGCTGCTCTGACTCGCAGGGACACCAGCGTGAGGGTGCGGTTAAGTGACTGTTCACATTGTTGCACTAACATTAACGCAGGGTTGCGGGGCCTTACCTCGCTTACTACATTATATCACTAATTTTCTTCCCAACACGCAGCAGGGCATTTCAACACCAGCCCAGCTGCGCTAATCGCTGCATAGTGCAACAGACATAACTTCAATCTAAGTTACACAGTCAGTCTCAATTTCAAGACAGAGTGATTGGTATAATTCATAGCTCAATAGCTTCATCTGCATTGCAATTTGTGGCAGTTACAGTCTAATCACCAATACTGCTAACGGAGCATACTGACAGCCATATTATATACTACCTTATCATTAATTTATAGCCAAGGGTGTGTGGACTGAGGGGTCACTCACACATACCATTTTGCACCACTGGACCTTTTAATCAATTGTTCCTTTTAATGTAAAAACAATAAAAGTTATTTATTAATTTATTCATAGACCACATGCTGTTCCCCCTTTTCCTTTCCTGATTTAACTCAAATTAACTTGGTGGTGCACACCAATGTGGTCTCTCGGACACGATATAATATTGTGTAACAGGTGATCCACACCAATCTTTTAATGCTGCAGTTCACATCATTTTACATGCACTGTTTTATTGCACTGCTCGCTCCTGCACACAGTGCCATCAACTGGTTCCGGATGTCATTTTGACAGCCCAACTCTGCACGTGACAGTGAACAGAAGTATATTTTCATTGTTTGTAAAACACCCGGAGAGAGTGCTATGCGGGCTTTGTTGTTATAACGTTATAGCAACATCATATGTTGTATGATGTACATATATTTAGCATCATCTATGCAGGACAATTACAGGATTCTTTTTTGGGGTAAATACTATTAATCGCAACTACCTTAGAATAGAATATAAAGATAATTAGAAAAAGTGTATTTTTTTTTTCTTGTTTCCGACCATTTTTCTTTACATGAGACTAAATAAAAAGATGTTAACTCCAGCTTGACCGAAAAATAAAAATCACCTTAGAATGCATCATTCCAAATTGTGACATTTTGCTGTGGGCATCAAGGCCTAAAACATACAGTAGCACCGGCAGCATGGCTATCTATATTTCCAACTCTTAATCAATTCTATAAATTTGACATGGCAATTTTACCAGTTTGACGTAGCCTTCAGTGTCTAGCAGCAAGTTCTCTGGCTTTAAATCACGATACATTACACCTATCTGATGCAGATACTCAAAAGCTTCAGCCACACATCCAATGCAGAATTTAGCAGTAGTCTCATCGAAACTGCCTCTGGGAAAAAAAAGTTGACATTTTGCTTTTTAGTGCAAAATGGTTTCAATTTTCAGGATTATTTTAACATTCCACACGTGCTAGATAAGTGTTAAATTATGCCAAATGTAATTTCGGTCAGATCTTAGAATCTGTTTGTTCACTCTTCCAATGAAATGACATTTAATAAATAAAGGCCCCTTTGATCAATCATAAGTGGCTGCGTTGGTTGCTTCTCAGTCTTTTGTGTCTAAGTCTACATATTGGGCTATTATAATTATTATATTACCATAATAATGAATAAATGTACACATCATTAGATACATTATCAACATGTATACACTGACTAAGGTAAAGTAAAAGTGTAATTACAAGAGAATTTTACCTATCTCTCAAGATGCTCCATAGTTCTCCTCCCAGACATGCTTCAAGCAGCATGTATACATATTTTGTGTCTTTGAAAGTGCGGTATAACCTAAAATAAGATATTTTTAGATCAACAATATGGTAACACAGCATTGCTCAAGATACAATATGCACAGAGTAGATCAGTTCTGCCTTCCGTCTCCCATAGTGGAGACTGGGGAATGGGAAATACCCCAGAAAAATAATGGATATGAGTACAGTACTTTAAAAGAAAAAGCAGAAGCTATGGAATCCAGCATTATCATCACTGTCCTGTATATGTGCAACTTATTTTGTCTTCCACTAGTGATAAATATTCATAATCATAGGGGCAGATTTACTAAGTCTGGCATTTCATTCGCCAATCTTAACTTTCTGATCCGCTGGAGTAAGATGTGACAGATTTATTAAGAGGCGCCTTCTTAATAAATCTGTTACATCTTTTGCTGGCTGTGTGCCATCCACTCCACCCCCATCAGACATAAAATAAATTTATACTCACCTCATCGCTCTGTTTCGCTCCTTCCCTTCGGTTCCCCTCACACTCAACATGCCACGGCTCATACAAGGTGCTGATGGCGAGCAGCATCAGGGCCTTATATACAACGCAGCACTCAACGTCCTGAGTGCTGCATCACATACGATGTTCTGATACTGCCTGGCACCAGTACGTTGCATGCTGAGGGAGGCTGAGGGGACCCGCAGGGGAGAAGCAAAGAGGAGCGGTGAGGTGAGTATACTTTTTTTTTAAATTGTCTGATGGGTAAGAGAGTGTAGTCTGATTTGGGGGGCAGGGTACGAACTACCTTGCTACACCCCACAGAGTAAAATCTACACCAGCTAGGAGATAATTTGTTAGGCCGCTGCAGCCTTGCCCCCTTTGGGAGACCACACCCCTTTTTTTTATAAAAGTGCCAAGAGCAGCGTAAAAAGCCCAAATGTAGCAATTTTCAATGCAAATGATGATTTTTGGGTCCTTTTGTGACTATTTTACTTCAGAAGACTAAAAAAGTCACTGGCGTTGAACAGGAGTTTTGTAATAAAATTGAACTTTTTCTTGAGCATAATATAAAAATAGTGAGAACAAGAAATATATGCATGGTGAACAAAAGAGAATGAATATATGTGTTTACATCCTTGATACATTATGTAAAAAATGACGGAGTGTATATTATATCTCTTATAGACAGGGTTCCCATATTTCATTTATCTACAACATTATTTAGAGCTGTAGTTTGTATATGTAATAACCCCCCTTACCCGTTCCTGTTGAAGATCGCTCCCAGTATTTTCTGTTTGTTTTAAGGGGAATCCCGTCCGCACTCCTGAGTCAAAAATTTCTCCCAACGCGTTTCTTCTATGCTTTGGAATCATCAGGGGAGATTAGGCCTTTTTAAAGGTTATTTTAGAGCATACTTCTGGTTGTGGCTTCCAGTTTCAAAGGTACCCGCTGTTGGAAAAGAACCATGGCAGAGTGGTGCAGAGTTCAGCAGCACATGTTCCGCTCCATGCGCTCATGTCGAGCGTCAGGGATTGTCAAACAAGCATGTATTACTATCGCTTCTAAAAAGCCGATTTTTCTCCCTCCCATAGTACACACCCCCATAACGTATGGGGGTGTGTCTAAGCAAACGGTCATGTTCATTGGTTGGCAGCGTGGAGTTCTCGGACATCAAGTTTGCTGATGTCAAGATCGTGAAATGATGCACAGCTGATCTTGTCCCACGTAACACTCATCCCAAAAGATCACTCCGTGCTGTTTCCTAATCGAAGCGAGGCACGCTTGCGCTGTCGCTAATACAGACTGTTTTTAAAGATGGAAGTGAAAGACATAGTTGTCCCCAACATAATGTTAAACTAAATGTCAACCATAATATTAGGGTGTGTGTTACTCTAACGTACTGTACTAGATCAGTTTAGTTGAATAAATACTACAGTATGGAGGTTTGATTAGACGTTCCAGATCATGATTTATTTAGAACCTCTACTTGTCCATCCTTAGTTAAAATGTGGACTAACAGTTGTTGTATATTAAATGGATATTTTATTGGCAGAAAAGCCAGAGTATATTAGCCCTATAACGGCCCTATACTTTCATTATACTAACTTTTTGATGATCTATTAAGGCATATTTTGGTGAAGTGGAATATTTTTATGTAAAGTTTAATATTTCTTTTAGACACTACGCTTTTAGGTTTATATCGATTTTAAATTTAATATTTCTTTTGAATATTATACTTTTTGGTTTGATATTTCATTTAGAACATTTTACTAACTATGCCCTAAGATTTGTGTTGAGCTTATTTCAGTGAAATTGAGATGTTTGGATCTAATATCGCCCCGAGATATTTAAATTTCAGGTCTATTATTGCATAGAAACATCCAATATTCCACATGACCATGGGACACTGGATGTTTACCTGCAATTCTAAAAAACACAATAAACAGTAAACAATAAAAAAAAACTAGTTGCTTACAAAGAGGACACCTCTTCTAGCTATATATAAAGAAAAACTGTGTTATGTTTAGGGAAAAGAAAGCAAAATTTTGATGTTCATTAAGACCATTGGGCATTGTGGAGTCTAATTTTAAGATCGGTCCTGAGTAAAGGCCTTTCTCATGTACCAATGACTTCTTATGATGTATTCAACTGGATAAAATATGTCAATCTATTTACCAGAAAATTAAAGTGGCATAAAGTATTTAAAACAAAAGACAAAAAGGAATGTGAAGAATTAGGCCTCACTATGGCAGTTAAAAGATCTAGCGGAATAAGTTGCTATTATTGAAAAAGCGAGATGGGAGGGTGCCTTTACCTCCTGCAGACTGAAGAGTAAAAAGATGCCCCCAATGGGAGATATCTCAGTAATAGATGTATTTTAGAACCTAGTAGTTCAAGATCTGACAAATTTGGACATTACAGGTGGAGCTTCAAACCTAACTGGAAGTGAAAACCTTGCCCTGCTGTCCCTGGAAAAAGATACAAGTATTATAATTAAAGCTTCCGATAAGGGTGGGGGGGGGGGGAATAGTCATCCTCAATAAAGACTACATTGAATGTGCGACAACATCATGAGAGACCGGGACAATTATGAAATCCTCAAAGAAGACCCTACTAAAAAATTTAAAGGAGAACTCTTCAAAGCTTTAAATTATGCAAAAGAGAAAAAGTGAATAGATTTGAATGAATACAGATTTATGGCGATAGAGAAATCACAGACCGCCAGGTTCCATGCCATACCCAACATACATAAGGGCTTAACCCCCCTTAAAGGTC
Source organism: Rhinoderma darwinii (assembly GCF_050947455.1). NCBI lineage: Eukaryota > Metazoa > Chordata > Amphibia > Anura > Rhinodermatidae > Rhinoderma > Rhinoderma darwinii. The sequence continues at coordinate 210,817,715 of NC_134687.1, read as the reverse complement.
GTCCAATCGTGTCTGGAATAGACGGCTTGGCACAGAACGTGGGTGTCTATATCGACAGAGCTCTGAGGGGCTTTGTTGAAGCATTAACTTCCTATACGAGGGACACGATGGACCTTCTGTCCAAAATAGATGATCTCACCCTAAAACAGGGGTCTCAAACTCGGCCGGGTAAATGGGCCGCACATAGAAAAAATGTGAAGTTGACGGGCCACATTACATTCAAATTTGAAACAATACAAAATTAATGTTAATCAATTAGTTATTTGAACTACTATAACAATACTACATTACATTACTATAATAATACTACATGACTATAATAATACATTACTTTAATAATACTACTATGACAATACTACATTACAATAACAATACTACATTACTATAATAATACATTACTATAATAATATTATATTACTATAATAATACTACATTACTATAACAATACTACATTACTAATATTTTTACATTACTATAATAACTACTACTATAATACTACAAAACTACATTACTATAAAAATACTACATTACTATAACAATCCTACATTACTATAATACTACTATATTACTAGAAAAATACTACATTACTATAATATTACTACATTACTATAGCAATACTACATTAATATAATAATACTACATTACTATAATACTACTCCATTACTAGAACAATACTACATTACTATAATAATACTACATTACTATAACAATACTACATTACTATAATACTAGATTACTATAACAATACTACATTACTATAATAATACTACATTACTATAATACTACATTACTATAATAATACTACATTACTATAATAATACTACATTACTATAATACTACATTACTATAATAATACATTACTATAACAATCCTACGTTACTATAATACTACATTACTATAATAATACTACATTACTATAAAAATACAATATTACTAGCACAATACTACATTAATATAATAATACTACATTAGTATAATATTACTACATTACTATAACCATACTACATTACTATAATAATACTACATTACTACACCAATACTACATTACTATAATAATACTACATTACTATAAAAATACTACATTACTAGAACAATACTACATTAGTATAATATTACTATATTACTATAACCATACTACATTACTATAATACTACTACATTACTTTAACAGTACTACACTACTATAATACATTACTATAATAATACTACATTACTATAATACCACATTATTGTTGTAATACTACGTTACTATAACAATACTACATTACTATAACAATACTACATTACTATACCAATACTACATTACTATAATAATACATTACTATAATAATTAATACTACATTACTATAATACTACTACACTACTATAACAATACTACATTACTATAATATTACTACATTACTATAATAATACTGCATTACAATAACAATATTACATAGTTACATAGTTCGTACGGTTGAAAAAAGACACATGTCCATCAAGTTCAACCAAGAGATGGGAAAGAGGAAGTAAAAAATGTCTACAAATAGGAGCTAATATTTTTTGTTCTAGGAAATTATCTAACCCTTTTTTAAAGCTATCTACTGTCCCTGCTGTGACCAGCTCCTGCGGTAGACTATTCCATAGATTCACAGTTCTCACAGTAAAGAAGACTTGTCGCCTCTGCAGGTTGAACCTTTTTTTCCAGACGGAGGGAGTGCCCCCTTGTTTTTTGAGGGGGTTTTACATGGAACAGGATTTCACCATATTTTTTGTATGTGCCATTAATATATTTATATACGTTAATCATGTCCCCCCTTGGTCGTCTTTTTTCAAGGCTAAATAGGTTTAGTTCTTTTAATTTCTCCCCATACTTAGATTCTCGATGCCCCTTATTAGCTTCGTTGCTCTTTGTATTTTTTCCAACTCCAGGGCATCCTTTCTATGAACTGGAGCCCAGAACTAAACTGCATATTCTAGATGAGGCCTCACTAATGCTTTGTAAAGTGGTAATATTATATCCCTTTCCCGCGAGTCCATGCCTCTTTTAATACACAACAATATCTTGCTGGCCTTTGAAGGAGCTGATTGACATTGCATGCTGTTATTTAGTTTATGATCAACAAGTACACCCAGATCCTTCTCAACAAGTGACTCCCCCAGTATAGCTCCCCCTAGGACATATGATGCATGCAGGTTGTTCGTACCCAGGTGCATAACTTTACATTTATGTACATTAAACCTCATTTGCCAAGTGGACGCCCAAACACTCAGTTTGTTTAAATCCGCTTGCAATTCACGTACATCTTCCATAGACTGAACATTACTACATAGCTTGGTGTCATCTGCAAAAATAAAAATAGTGCCATTAATCCCATCCTCTATATCATTAATAAATAAGTTGAATAATAGTTGTCCCAGCACAGAACCCTGGGGTACACCACTTAGAACCGGGGACCATTCAGAGTAGGAATCATTGACCACAACTCTCTGGATACGGTCCTTGAGCCAATTCTCAATCCAATTACAAACTATATTTTCTAAACCTATATTCCTTAATTTATCCATTAGACGTCTATGAGGGACAGTGTCAAATGCCTTTGCAAAGTCCAAAAACACTATATCCACAGCGGCCCCTCTGTCTAGGCTTCTGCTCACCTCTTCATAAAAACAAATCAAGTTGGTTTGACAGCTTCTGTCCTTAGTAAAACCGTACTGGCTGTCACTTGTAATACTATTTTTTGTCACATAATTCTGCATATAGTCCCTTAATAGCCGCTCAAACATTTTCCCCTCAATGGATGTTAAGCTTACTGGTCTATAATTACCCGGGGAAGACCTAGAGCCCTTTTTAGAAAATAGGCACCACATTTGCCCTGCGCCAGTCCCTTGGCACTATACCAGTCACTAGAAAATAAGTATAGTATAAACTAACAACTGTTAGTCCACTTTTTAACTAAGGATGGACAAGTAGAGGTTCTAAATAAATCGTGATCTGGAACGTCTAATCAAACCTCCATACTGTAGTATTTATTCAACTAAATTGATCTAGTACAGTACGTTAGAGCAACACACACACTAATATTATGGTTGACATTTAGTTTAACATTATGTTGGGGATAACTATGTCTTTCACTTCCGTCTTTAAAAACAGTCTGTATTAGCGACAGCGCATGCGTGCCTCGCTTAGATCAGGAAACAGCACGGAGCGATCTTTTGGGATGAGTGTTACGTGGGACAAGATCAGCTGTGCATCATTTCACGATCTTGACATCAGAAAACTTGATGTCGGAGAACTCCACGCTGCCAACCAATGAACACGACCATTTGCTTAGACACACCCCCATACGTCATCCCTGACGCTCGACATGAGCTCATGGAGCGGAACATGTGCTGCTGAACTCTGCACCACTCTGCCATGGTTCTTTTCCAACAGCGCGTACCTTTGAATCTGGAAGCCACAACTAGAAGTATGCTCTAAAATAACCTCTTTAAAAAGGCCTAAACTCCCCTGATGATTCCAAAGCCTAGGGAAACATTTGGGAGAAATTTTTGACTCAGGAGTGCGGACGGGATTCCCCTTAAAACAAACAGAAAATACTGGGAGCGATCCTCAATCGGAACGGGTAAGGGGGGTTATTACATATACAAAGGGGGGTTATTACATATACAAACTACAGCTCTAAATAATGTTGTAGATAAATGAAATATGGGAACCCTGTCTATAAGAGATATAATATACACTCCGTCATTTTTTTACATAATGTATCATGTGGCAATCAAACTCATATTGCAAGGGCAGCAACTTTTGAAAAGTCTACAAACTGAGAGCTCTTATGTATATTTTTTCTATTTATAGAGGATGTAAACACATATATTCATTCTCTTTTGTTCATCACGCATGTATTTCTTGTTCTCACTATTTTTATATCATGCGCAAGTAAAAGTTTAATTTTATCACAAAACTCCTGTTCAACGCCAGTGATTTTTTTTCTATTTTTTGTGGAGTATTCATCGGTGGAAACTAATCCCTGTGGTGAGGGAATATCGCCATCTACACTATTTATACCTCAGAAGTCTAGCAAAGACAGGTCGATAAATTCCCAACCTATTTTGTAAGGCTGAAAAAAGACATATGTCCATCAAGTTCAGCCTATTATTCTGCAATGTTGATTAAGAGGAAGGTAACAACCCCATCAGGCAAAATCCAATTGTCATCATTTTAGGGGACAAAAATCCTTCCCGACACTAATATGGCAATTAGAATAAATCCCTTGGTCAACGACTTATCTCCAGTAATTTAGTAACATAACATGTAATACTGTTACACTCAAGAAAGGCATGCAGGACCTTCTTGCACTCATTTAGTACATTCACCATAATAACTTCCTCTGGCAGAGAGTTCCATAGTCTCACTGCTCTTACAGTAAAGAATCTACACTACCGTTCAAAAGTTTGGGGTCACCCAGACAATTTTGTGTTTTCCATGAAAACTCACACTTATATTTATCAAATGAGTTGCAAAATGACAAGAAAATATAGTCAAGACATTGACAAGGTTAGAAATAATGATTTTTATTTGAAATAATAATTTTCTCCTTCAAACTTTGCTTTCGTCAAAGAATGCTCCATTTTCAGCAATTAAAGCATTGCAGACCTTTGGCATTCTAGCTGTTAATTTGCTGAGGTAATCGGGAGAAATTTCACCCCATGCTTCCAGAAGGCCCTCCCACAAGTTGGATTGCTTGATGGGCACTTCTTGCGTACCATACGGTCAAGCTGCTCCCACAACAGCTCTATGGGGTTGAGATCTAGTGACTGCGCTGGCCACTCCATTACAGATAGAATACCAGCTGCCTGCTTCTTCCCTCAATAGTTCTTGCATAATTTGGAGGTGTGCTTTGGGTGATTGTCCTGTTGTAGGATGAAATTGGCTCCAATCAAGCGCTGTCCACAGGGTATGGCATGGCGTTGCAAAATGGAGTGATAGCCTTCCTTATTCAAAATCCCTTTTACCTTGTACAAATCTCCCACTTTACCAGCACCAAAGCAACCCCAGACCATCACATTACCTCCACCATGCTTGACAGATGGCGTCAGGCACTCTTCCAGCATCTTTTCAGTTGTTCTGTGTCTCACAAATGTTCTTCTGTGTGATCCAGACACCTCAAACTTCGATTTGTCTGTCCATAACACTTTTTTCCAATCTTCCTCTGTCCAATATCTGTGTGCTTTTGCCCATATTAATCTTTTCCTTTTATTAGCCAGTCTCAGATATGGCTTTTTCTTTGCCACTCTGCCCTGAAGGCCAGCATCCCGGAGTCGCCTCTTCACTGTAGACGTTGACACTCGCGTTTTGCGGGTACTATTTAATTAAGCTGCCAGTTGAGGACCTGTGAGGCGTCTATTTCTCAAACTAGAGACTCTGATGTACTTGTCTTGTTGCTCAGTTGTGCAGCGGGGCCTCCCACCTCTTTCTACTCTGGTTAGAGCCTGTGTGTGCTGTCCTCTGAAGGGAGTAGTACACACCGTTGTAGGAAATCTTCAGTTTCTTGGCAATTTCTCGCATGGAATAGCCTTCATTTCTAAGAACAAGAATAGACTGTCGAGTTTCACATGAAAGCTCTCTTTTTCTAGCCATTTTGAGAGTTTAATCGAACCCACAATTGTAATGCTCCAGATTCTCAACTAGCTCAAAGGAAGGTCAGTTTTATAGATCCTCTAAACAGCAAAACTGTTTACAGCGGTGCTACCATAATTGCGCAAGGGTTTTCAAGTGTTTTCTAATCATCCATTAGCCTTCTAACACAGTTAGCAAACACAATGTACCATTAGAACACTGGAGTGATGGTTGCTGGAAATGGGCCTCTATACACCTATGTAGATATTGCATTAAAAACCAGACGTTTGCAGCTAGAATAGTCATTTAGCACATTAACAATGTATAGAGTGTATTTCTGATTAATTTAATGAAATTGAAAAAAACTGCTTTTCTTTCAAAAATAAGGAAATTTCTAAGTGACCCTAAACTTTTGAACGGCAGTGTATGTTGGTCTAGAAACCTTGTTTCCTCCATACGTAGAGGATCCGCTCTTGTTATAGTTACAGTCCTGTGTATAAATAGATCATGAGAGAGATCTCTGTTTTGACCTTTGATATATTTATACATTGTTATTAGGTCACCTCCCAGCCGTCTTTTTTCTAAACTAAATAACCTTAATTTTGATAATATTTTTGGGTACTGTAGTCCATCCATTCCATTTGTTACTTTAGTTTCCCACCTTTGAACATGCTCAAGCTCTATTATGTTTTTCTTGTGCACTGGTGCCCAAAATTGTACACAATATTCCATGTGCGGCCTGACTAGTGATTTAAAACCATGTTCCATGCTCTAGAACTATAGTTTTTGAGCGCTTCTTCACTGCCTTCCGGTTTTAGCAATTGAAATGCTTTATTTTTATCATCTATTGCCCCCTTTCCATTTTCATTCATCCACAAAAATGTAAAGGCATTATAACGCTGGTTTAAATTTACCAACTAATGTGTTATGGTATTAAGCAAACCAAGGATGTGGCTTTCCTCAGTCTCATTTTAGACATGCAGGTGTTAAGAATCTTGAGATTTATGGTGTAATTTATACCTTTTGGTAATCCACCACATCATACAACTGGGTAGGGACAGGGGACAATCGCAGTGGGTACCAGTGGTTGGGCGCCCACTTATTTGACATTTCTCGCCTATCCCATGGATAGCTGATAAATGCTAACGGCTGACCACCCCTTTAAAGGACAATGCTTTCATAAGATTTTTCTTTATTGTTCCAGCATCTAATATGAAAAAATGTAAGCAACTTGCAAATAATCCTAATAAAAAATGCTACTATGGAGACCTGCGTGTTCCCATGGTAACACATTACCAACAAACCCTGTGCAGTCTGATCCGGGAGCCATACTTAGGACCGTAAATACTGATGAAAAATACAGTCGTGTGCATGGGGCCTAATGAAGATTTTTTTTTTTCAATTCAGATTCATTAGAACAATGAAAAAAACTGGTTGCGAAGATGGACAGTAATATGATATCTTAACTTACACTATTTCTTTAAAAAAGTTATTTATCTCTAATTAAAGAAATGGCTCTAAATCAGCCATCTTATAGCAAGATAATATTTATTATCAGTTACCTTCAGTTTTATAAGGGTGTAATTTATACCTTTCAGGGCTACAAAGATGTATGAACTAAACACCATTTTTGATCATATTTCATTCTGCTAAAATAAAAAAAACCTTGTTTTTGTGAATTCTGTCCTACACAAAATCCTACCAAACATCTCACATTCTACTATTAGTACAATCATGTCTGGAATATGCGGCATTACTGTTCACAAAGAAATATCTTGATTCATGTTAAACATACATAGTCCAATCTTTATAGTGGTTTTAGACTGATTGCTATCTCATACTTACTTTACTATAAACGGAGAACGAGCTTCTTGTAAAATGTTCTTTTCTGAGTGTATATGTTCTTGTTGCCTATTATCCACAATGTGTCTCTTCTTAATACATTTTATGGCAAACACCAAGTTGCCATTTTTCACTTTCACCTACACAAAAAAACACTGATCATTTGTATCACTACATAAATAAATAATGATACATAAAACTCATATAAAAAAAAAATATATATATATATACACTCCTCAACATTAAAATCACAGCACCAAGAAGGGCAAGCCATGCAGTTATGCAAATCGAGGAAGTAGCAAGTGTCGCTAAGACCTGCAAATGATCGCATTTCAAGCACCTAGCTCCAATCTGTGGCATGTGGGATGCATAAGGCCACGTTTAGACGTGGCGGAATTGCTGTTGAATTCCGCTGTGGACAGTCCCCAGTGGAATTCTGCAGCAGCTGTTTTTACATTTGTTTCTATACATTTTTAGGAAACTTAGTTCAGATGTTGCGGAAAATAACTGTGCAGAAATTAGACTGCAGTGCAGAATTTTCCCTCCGCAGCATGCACATTATGTTGTGGAGAAGCAGCGGAATTTCACTTCGGATTTCAGCCATTGCAATGCAAAAACTGAAATCTGTGTCAAATCCGCTGTGATATCTGCAACGTCTGAATTACCTGTCAAATATGCAAATGTTGGTGCAAATTCGTTGCGTAATTGCCCCGAATCTGCACCAACATTTGCAGCGGAAAAATTATGCCACGTATAAACATGGCCTAAAAGTCAGATTAAAAGCAAACTTTTTTAGCTACATGAAACCTCAAAAATCGGATCTAGTGGTGTGAGATGATTGTGCGATGCCGCCTGTTAATCGACGTGCCAGTTACTGCCACATGTTGCAAACTGAGAGGGACAGAATCCTTGAACTGAGAGACCTTGGTTTATAACTCCTACACTGCTAAGCTGAGATGTTAGCAATGTTCAACGTTGCGTGTCTCGGCGGTTGGGAGAACTCCAACGAATGGGAATGACAGCAAGAGGTGTGCGTAGGCGAACCTGTGCACAGACGGCTCATCTGATTGGAAGAACGGTGCATACTGATCCATTCTGTACTGCAAGTGAAATTGGACATCACATCCCATGCCTAAGGCTGCTACTAGTGTCGACACAAACCATCAGAAAGCGTTTGCAAGACATTGGGCTACGAGTCAAACGTCCAGCTACAGGTGTTCCATTAACCACACGCCAAAGGCTATCATGGTGCACAGGAAAACCTCAATAAAGGCTGGAATGGAGGTCTATCCTCTTCAGCCAGAGTCCCACTTTTGTCTCAGATGCAATGATAGCCGGAGATTGGTCAGGAGAACCTATGGGCAATGGCATAAAGAGGCCTTCACAAGGGACCGTCATACCGGTCCTACTCTCGGGAGTATGGCGTGGGGTGGCATAATATACGCTAGCCGGACATTTATAGTCTTCTTTTCAACTACACTAATAGCTCGGTGTTACATTGATTTGGTCGTGGAACCAGTGGTACAACCATTTCTCCAAAGTGTCCCAGAAGACGTTTTTTAACAGGACAACGCCAGGCCGCATGTTGCTTGTGCTACTGTGAACAGCCTGCGTGGCCTATACGTGCTAGCATGGTCTGCAGCGTCTCTGGACTTTTTTTTCCCATCGAGCACATCTGGGATGTCATAGGTCAGCAATTGCAAATGGAGCTGCCAGCAGCCAATTTTAATGATTTCCATGCCCAAGTGCATTCAGCGTGGCATAACATTCCGCAGTCAACCATTCATAACCTCATTGATTGCATGCTAAGGCGTGTAAGTGCGTGTATTTCTGCGTGTGGTGCTCATACTCGATACTGCATAAATCAAGATGTTTGAAATATTTTGTTGCCATTTTTTTATCATTTGCATATCATGGACATGTCTATCGAACCTGTGATTTCCACAATTCCAAAACTTTTCCTTCTTAGTGTTGCAATTTCAATGTTAAGGAGTGTATATATATCTATATATAGATATATATTCATATATACCGAGCAACAATAACATTAAAACCACCTGGTGGTACGTGTCAAAGTACCATTAACATGAAGGCCAGGACCCAAAGTTTCCCAGCAGAACATTGTCCAGAACATCAGAGTGCCTCCACCAACTTGCCTTATTCCCATAGTGTATCTTAGTGCCATCTGTTCCCCAGGTGTGCGACGCACACGCACTGTTTCGTCCACATGATGTAAAAAAAAAATCTTGATTCATCAGACCAGGCCACCTTCTTCTATTGCGCCATCGTCTAGTTTTGATGCTCACGTGCTTATTTTAGGCTCTTTTGATGGTGCACAGGGGTCAGCATGGACAATCTGACCAGTCTGCAGCTACGCAGCGCCACACACAGCAAGCTGTGATGCACTTTGTGCTCTGACACCTTTCTATCATAGCCAGCATTAACTTATTTCGAAATTTTTGCTACAGTAGGAGGGATGAGATCAGACGGGCATAGCTTTCTCTCCCTATGTGCATGAATGAGCCTTTTGCACCCATGACCCTGTTGCTGGTTCACCAATTTCAACCTCAGCGAACAACTTCCCATTCATTGACAGCAAACTAACATTTTGGAAGAGATAAAGGGCAGGATTTGGTGTCAACTGGCGTAAATTATGGTGCAAATCTTCTGCTGCACTGCCACGGCGCGGGGTGTGGACCCACTGGGCCGTACTGCGTATCGGGATAGCAGCTGGCCAAACAGGTACAGTACAAAGTCTATAGTCCAGAAAGGGTACCTGAGGCAATGTAGACAGTAGCCATGATTCAGGCTGAAGATAAGGCTCCGGCAGTAGAAGGACACCCGGCGGGGTGTGACACAGTAGATGCAGCGGAAGACACAACTTGACTTCAACTGTAGATGGCACAGAGGCACGGTAGCACGGGATACATGGTACAGGCAGCAGGAACGGGTAACACTGGGAACTGGAAAACACTAGGAGACCATTTGCTAGACAAACTTAGGTACACAACAATGCTCAGGCACTGATCAAGAGGGCAGAGCCCTTTTTATAGTCCAGCAGCACTCTGGGCTTGATTGCAGATTTCCTGCAATTGTGCGCGCACTGGCCCTTTATGGCCGTGCACGCGTGGGCACGCACGCCCTGCGGGAGAGAGTCTCTGGACCAGGAAGTGAGTGCCGCTGTCTCTCAAGACGGAGATGCCGCCTCACTCACACGTCCATGGCCGCGGCCGTCAGAGGGTAAGTCAGAACGACGGGCCGCGAACATAGACGTTACAGTATCCCCCCTCTTACGCCCCCTCTTCTTGGGACCAGAGCAGGAGAGAAACTTCACGAGGACAGGAACATCGATGTTCTAATCTGGCTCCCAAGACCTCTCTTTTGGACCAAATCCCCTCCAATCCACCAAATAAAACGTCCTTCTTCCCACTTTCTTGGTGGCCAGGATCTCCCTTACTTCGAAAGTCTCTGACGAGCCGCCAGAGCCACTGCGGAACTAGGAGGCCTGGAGTAGCGTTTCAGGACCACAGGCTTCAGCAGGGAGACATGGAAGGAGTTAGGGATCTTGAGAGTAGGAGGCAGCCGAAGCTTGTAAGACACAGGGTTAATTTGTAGCAGAATTTCAAAGGGTCCGAGGAACCTGGGAGCAAACTTGCAAGACGGCACCCTCATCCGGATATTCCTGGAAAACAGCCAGACCTTTGTACCTGGAAGAAACTGGGGAGGCTCTTGTCTTCTGGTGTCTGCCTTTTTCTTCATGCGGTCCACTGCTAGCAGAATAGAAGATCGGGTCGCTGCCATATCTGTAGAAAGTCCCTGAAGGTAGAGTCAGCTGCAGGCACCTGGGACATAGTAGAGACAGGTAGAGGAATTCGAGGATGTTGGCCGTAGACGATGAAGAATGGGCTGGAGGTGGTGGACTCACTAGTATGGTTATTGTAGGAGAACTCAGCCCACGGGAGCAGCTGCACCCAGTCATCATGCCGCCTAGAGATAAAGTGCCACAGATAGTTCTCCATAATCTGGTTAACCCTCTCGACTTGACCATTTGACTGGGGATGGTAGGCCGAGGAGAAGTCCAACTTTACATCGAGGAGACCGCAGAGTGCTCTCCAAAACTTTGAGGTGAACTGGACCCCTCGATCCGAGACAATATGCAGAGGCAAGCCAAGCAGATGGAAGATGTGTTGAACGAAGAGATCGGCTAGACGAGCAGCAGAGGGCAGACCAGTCAGGGGGACAAAATGAGCCATCTTGGAAAACCGATCCACCACCACCCAGATCACACTGCATCCAGCAGAGAGAGGCAGATCAGTCACAAAGTCCATTGCAATATGTTGCCAGGGGGCATCGGGCACAGGCAGTGGTTGGAGCAGGCCAGCTGGTCTGGAGTGGGCAACTTTATTTGCTGCGCATACCGTACAGGAGGAGACAAAGTCCATGACATCTTTGGGCAGCGTGGGCCACCAGAACTGACGGGCAATTAGGTCTCGGGTTTTACGGGCACCCGTGTGACCTGCCAGCTTGGAACTCTGGCCCCAGCGAAGGATTCTTCCTCTGTCAGCCAGACGTACAAAAGTCCTTCCCGGGGGAATGTCTCTAACTTGCAAAGTGTTGACAAATAAGATACAGGAAGGATCAATAATATTCTGTGCGGACTTCACAGTATCCTCTGTCTCAAAGGACCTAGACAAGGCATCAGCCCTCACATTCTTGTCGGCAGGTCGGTAGTGGAGTTCGAACCGAAACCGAGCAAAGAACAGCAACCACCTAGCTTGGCGAGGATTCAGCCGTTGAGCCGTCTGAAGATAAGTCAGGTTCTTGTGGTCCGTGAAGACCAGGATAGGATGAGCTGCGCCTTCTAGTAGGTGCCTCCACTCCTCCAGGGCCAACTTAATGGGCAGTAACACCTGATCCCCAATCGAGTAGTTGCGCTCTGCGGGAGAAAACAGCTTAGAATAGTAGCCACATACCACCGTCTTGCCTTTCGAACCTCTCTGGAACAAAAGTGCACCAGCACCAACAGAGGAGGCGTCCACCTCTAACAAAAACTGTAGAGACACATCAGGGTGATGAAGAATAGAGGCTGACGTGAAGGCTTTTTTTAAGGTTTTAAATGCGGCTTCTGCTTCCAGAGTCCACACCTTGGCATTCATGCCCTTTTTGGTGAGAGTAGAGATGGGAGGTGTCAATGAAGAGAAGTTGGGAATGAACAGCCGGTAGAAGTTGGCGAATCCAAGGAAGCATTGTATGGCCCTTAAGCCTTGGGGGCGTGGCCATTCCAGGACAGCCTTTATCTTCTCAGGGTCCATTTTGAGACCATGATCAGAGATGATATAGCCCAGGAAAGGTAGAGACTTTTTTTCAAACACGCACTTCTCCAGTTTGGCATAAAGATGATTATCCCTTAATCGCAACAAAACCTGGCGGACATGACTGATGCGTTACAAGATCTGGGGAGAAAATCAAAATGTCATTGAGATACACCACAACACAGACATAGAGGAGATGACGAAAAATGGCATTGACAAATTCTTGAAACACCGCGGGGGCGTTACACAGGCCGAAGGGCATGACCAGGTATTCGTAGTGCCCATCACGTGTATTAAATGCAGTCTTCCACTCGTCACCCTGACGAATCTGGATTAGATTGTAGGCCCCCCGCAGATCTAATTTAGAAAAAAAAAATTGCCCCCCGTATGCGATCAAACAGTTCCAAAATCAAAGGCAATGGGTACCTGTTCTTCACCATGATCTGGTTGAGACCTCGGTAGTTAATGCGGAGTCAGAGGGATCCATCTTTTTTCTTGACAAAGAAAAACCTGGCTCCGACCGGGGATGAGGATTTACGTATGAAGTCCCTCTCCAGATTCTCCTTAATGTAGGCCGACATAGACTGAGTCTCTGGTAAGGAGAGAAGGTATACTCTGCTTCGAGGAGGGGATGAATCAGGAATAAAGTTGATAGGACAATCATAGGCTCGATGTGGTGGCAACGTCTCTGCTTCCTTCTTGTCGAAGACATCTGAGAACAGAGAGTAACAAGGAGGCAACCCTGCCAATGACTGATGCGGATGAGACTGAGGCGGATGGATATGCCACAGACAGCGGTTGAGACACTTGGGACCCCACGGGAGAACCTCTCTGGAGTTCCAATCCAGGACTGGGGCGTGTAGACGGAGCCAAGGCAAACCCAGTGGCACAGGGTTGACGGCCTCGGGCAGGACAAACAGGGAGATGAGTTCAGAGTGAAGAGCTCCCACTTGAAGTCTCAACGGCTTGGTCATCGACAAAACTGGGTCAGGCAGCGGCAGTCCATCTACCGAGGCAACGATCAACGGCCTTTCCAGCAGAACAGTGGGCAACTGAAGAAGATCCACAAGGTCTTGGCAGATGAAATTGGCTGCAGAGCCAGAGTCCAGGTAGGCAGAGACCGGATTGGGCCTCTCGCCGGCGACGATGGTCACAGGAATAAACTGTTTGGAGGAGAGTTCTCTATTTAAATGCGTTGGGGTTTTTGGGCTTCACATGACATCACTTTGACGTGTCTATAGGTAGGGAAAGCAGTTTTCTCCATGTAGCAATACTGTGTTGTCATGCAAGCAGAAAACAAGAAACGACACATATTCAGCCTTTCCTGACTCTGAATGGAACTTTGAGAAGCCGCGGATTTTGGTACTGGAGGTAAATTATGAGAAGATTTACTTTTTAAAGATAGGTTAGGAGGAATCTAATTTTTAGTGGCCGGAAAAAGCCTTTAAGCCTTATTTATATAAAACAGAAAATAAATTTTAACCTCAAAAATGGAAAGATTAGGTTTTACTGCAGTTAATACCAATATCTCACTCCCTCTAGGTCATACTTAGGCTAGATGATTCATTTAACATTGCATTGCACTAACTTAGGCTCTATTCATATCTGCATTGTGGCTTCTGTTTGTAACGGAAGCCACGTCGAAGTACAGGATCCGGCAAAGAAAATAGCAGCGCCTGACTAACTCCATTGATTTACAATGGAGTCCATCGTATTCTGCCAAAGTACTTTTCTACCAGTACTTTTTTAAGGCAAAACTAGCTATTTTTGCCATCAAATTTGAGGGAATCTGCAACGGAGGGTCTGAACGGAGCCTTGAACGCAGATGTGAACATAGCCTTAGACAGTTGTTTAACCCCTTAACAACTGCTGTATAGCCTTTTTATGGCGGCCGTTCAGGGTAGTTCTTCTGAAGTACCGCCTTTTTACGACAGCACTTCAGAAGAGCTTTTCCCACATCGTGCAGCGATCTCCTGAAGAACGGGCTGTTGCTAACAGAGCACTAACAGTGGTCTCCGATCATATTTAACCCCTCAGATACAGCGCTCAAGAGCGAGCACCGCATCTAAGTGGTTTTAGAGGGAGGGGGCACGTATTTGGTATCGCCGTGTCCGTAATGACCCCAACTATAAAACAATTACATTATTTAACCTGCACGGTGAACGCTGTAAAAAATAAAATAAAGAACAGAATTGCTGTTTTCTGTTCATCCCACCTTCATAAAAATTTGATATAAAGTGATTAAAAAGTCGCATGTACCCAAAAATGGTACCAATAAAAACTACAAGTCATCCCGCAAAAAAACTCTTCATACAGCTACATCGGTGGAAAAATAAAAAAGTTATGGCCCTTAAAAATGGTGACACAAAAACAAATAATTTAAAAAAAAAAGTGTTTTTACTGTGTAAAAGTAGTGAAACATAAAAAAACTATACAAATATGGTATCGCCGCAATCGTAACGACCCACTAAATAAAGTTATTATGTTATTTATACCACACGGTAAACGGCATAAAATTAAGATGCAAAAAAGAATGGCGAAATTTCAGTTTATTTCCAGTACCCCACTAAAAAAGTTAATAAAAGTTAATGAATACATTATATATACCCCAAAATGGTGCTATTAAAAAATACAACTTGTCCCGCAAAACAAAAGTCCTAATACAGCTATGTCAACGTAAAAATAAAAAAGTTATAGCTCTTTGAATGCGACGATGGAAAAACTGAAAAAATTGCTCGGTTATTAAGGTTTAAAATACCTTCGGTATTAGGGTAACGCCACACGGAGCAGCCCTGACACGGTCGCAACGTGGCTAACAACCGCTCCGGCACCATGTTCGGTGCGGCTGTCGAACAGCCTGTTAGTTGCCGCATATTAACGCGGGTAAACCGTCCCTTTATCTGCAAAAACGTGCGGCCATGAAATATTACACCCTTTATGGCTGCACGATTTTGCAGGTTACAACAAGTTACCCCTTATTCATTCTCTATGGCAGTGCCGGAAAAAGCCAAACACTGCACTCGGCTATCTCCGGCGCTCCCATAGAGAATGAATGGAGCGGCAGTGCGCCTGAGCATGTAACCGGAATACCCCTTAACAAGGTATTTGACAGAAAATCACGGACTGTCTGAACGGCCCCATTCACTAACATAGGTCCGTGCGACGCGCGTGAAAATCACCGACATAATACACGTTCGTGTGAATAAGGCCTTAAGGGGTTAAAAGGCAATAAAATATCTTACAAGCTCCACTCTCCCGAACCCACCGACACCCAATGTGGTGATAATCTCGAGGTCATGGAATGGTGAAGAAGAGGAAAATTTTGAAACGGTTTCCATCATCTGAATCATTTCCAGTGACACCATCTTGTCAATATGTCGTTCTGTGGATTTCCTAGAGAAAGTAAAATCACACATTTACACATAGTTACAATTATCAGAGAGGAGCTATCACTATATAGTGGAGGTTGTATTTACATAGTAAGGCCCTGTTCACACGGAGGAATATGCAGGCAGAAAAAATCCGCCTCAAAATTCCTTCATGATCTTTGAGGCTAATTTTGACCTGCCTGCACTTTCCTGCTCTGGTTTTCGTGGCGTTTTCGCCCACGGCAATTGAGCGAAAATCCCTTTCTCTGCCTCCCAATGATTTCAATGGGCGGTCAGAGGCGGAACCGCGGCAAGAACATGCCACTTTTTTTCCCCGCCAGCGGCTAAAATCTGTTGTGGAAAAAAACGCCTCCGCCACCCTATGAAATCAATGGGAGACGGCTTTGGATAGTTTTTGGGGCTGATTCCGACGTGGTTTCCATGTCAAAGTCAGCTTCAAATAACTCTGTGTGAACTGGCCCTAAGGGGAAGAAATACATTTATTAAATAGAAAATAATTTACGGCACAAGCATCCATTTGTAATTTGGCCCATTTCATGCAAATGAGGTAACCTGATAGAGAAGTCGCTGCTGGGCTGCCCCAACATGTTCCCAACATCCTTTGCATTAGTAACATTAATTTCCATTGAACCATAGCCCCATCTCATGAGATTGCCTAATTTTACCAGCAGTGAGCAATGTAATCAATAGAATGTATTTTATTCTTGTTACTATGGCTACAATTTCCCTCTAGTCTATACTTGATATACTTATATACAGATGCGCTATATTATGTTTGTGTTGTTTAGTAAGCATGCAGATTATTTTTTTTATGAAGACAACACAATCACAGTGGAATTATTTTTCCCTAGACGTAGCCATAGCATCTAGAATAAAACCATCCACTGCTGGCTGCATTCAGGTACGTGGAAAATGTACGTACAATAAAAAGAAGGTTTTACTGCAAAGTAGTGTGGTTCTCAAATTAATTGTCAATAGCTGCGCGGTTTTGTAGGTAGAACTGCAGGTTATCTGCATAACCCCGCGTCCATTAATAATCGCGTGCAAGGGGAGACAAAGTTAACGCTACCGTTGTATAATAGGAGTAGTTTCACCAAGTTTTTTTGTCCCTATCAGGGGTTTCACTATCACTTTGGTGGTGCTCAGCATATAAAATAGTATTTGTAATGTAAAAGTAGTGAGGGGGGGGGGGGGGACATGCAGCACTCACCATATCAATAAAAACTTCATTTCTTTAGTATGGCATCTTTAAAAATTGAAATTTCTTAGGAAGGACAAAGCAGACAGCAAATAAGTAACAACCTGTTTCACGCTAAATAGCGCTTCTTCTGACCTAACTTACCTGGTGTCCCTGACATAATTTTGAAGCCCCGCTCAGCGCCATCACCAACACAACCACTCAAACTTCCTGCGCGCACCAGCCAATTGTAGAGCAATTGAGCCAGTGCGTCATTGAACTGGTCACGTGACGGCGAGATGAGAACATTGCGCCAGTCACCTGACCGCTCGGCCAAGATCTATGCTAATTCTAAGGGAGGAACCTACAAAAAGGTGGGCCATGTCTATTACTACCCCGTCATCCCACTCTGTCACATGACTCATAGGAGATCAACAGAGAGGAGATGACGATTGAACGCCTATTAGGCGGTAGAAATTACTTTTTCAGACCTCCCATAAAGAAAGGTATGCAATTAACTTCTGCCGATACGGAAAGGAGTTTTCAGGTCCGGAACATAGAGGAGACCGTATATTTATTTATACATGACAACTAGGGGTAATTAGTGGATGCTTTACTTAAGTATATCCACAAACAAATTTACTATTTATCCCCCTCTTTCCTACCCTCTGTACTACATGACTAAGTAGTACATTAAAACAAAAACCACAATCCCTATAAAAAAAGGGGGTCTCCTCTATGTTCTGGACCCAAAAACTCCTTTCCGCACCGGGAGAGCTTTCTTTATGCTTTCTCCTTCTAAGAAATGTCCAATTTTAAAGATGCCATAATAAAGAAATTAAGTTTTTATCAATATGGTGAGTCGCATGTTCCTCTCTCCCTTCTCCCCATTAATAATCAATATGAAAAACAAGCATTCGGCAGCATCGTGGCTGAGTCTCGGCCGCCCAGGGGCCACTAAGTCTGGCCTTACCATAATCTTACAACGTTTTAAGAGCTTTTATAGAATTGATTACATTTAGGGTATGTTCACACAGCCTATTTACGGACGTAAATCGGGCGTTTTTGCCCCGAATTACGCCCGAAAATAGCGCCTCAATAGCGCTGACAAACATCTGCCCATTGAAAGCAATGGGCAGACGTTTGTCTGTTCACACGAGGCGTAAATTTACGGGCCGCTGTCAAATGACGGCGCGTAAATAGACGCCCGCGTAGAAGAAGTGACCTGTCACTTCTTTGGCCGTAATTAGAGCCGCTATTCATTGACTCCAATGAATAGCAGCGCTAATTACGGCCGTAATTGACGCGGCGTTCAAGCGCCTGCACATGCCGGTACGGCTGAATTTACGGGGATGTTTTCAGGCTGAAACATCCCCGTAATTTCAGCCGTTACGGACCCCCGCCGTGTGAACATACCCTTATAGTGTCTGTGTACACCTTTGCACCTAATTTATTTTCATTGCTCTAATGCATCTGAACTAAAAAATAAGGCCCCTCCATGGTTTCAGACTACAAACAAGCCCTGTGTAATCTGATCCTGCATTTATATGTTAAGCTGGCCATACACTAAAGTTTTTGACTAGCCACAAAGGCCAATCTGCTGTGTTGGATTTTTTTCCGTAGTTGCCGAGTACAGTAGTTGGAACATCATTCGGGCTATATGATAGATCATCATCCCATTGATATCAAAGTGTACAGATCAAGGCAGCGATTGATTGGTAATATGTCCTTTAACTTGGTGTTGTCATCCAAAATAAGAACCAACCATAAACAACAAGTCGTTCAGAAAATAAATGGCCAGCTTTATACTCTTCCAACTGTCCCCTACTTATTGCTAACCTACTGAATATGTTATCAAAAAGTTGCAGACAGATGGAAGTATGACTGCAGGATCAGACTTTACTGAGATGCTTCTGTCTTTTTCTTGTATACCACAATACATCACAAGCAAGATCTGTTGACACTCATGTTTGTGTAATCTCACATTGAAGCAGCAAGTCTTTACATGCATGATCCTCCACAACTGTTACTTCTAATTGTTGCATAAGACATTACACTTGCCAACTTTTTATTTTGTTTGTAAGAGTTCTTTTTTTCAGTAGCCAGATGTTACATTTTTGCGAATGCGATTTTCGAAATTTTTAATTTATCTTTTTTAAAACTCTGCTCTTGCATTTTTGTTGCATTTTTCCTCCTTGATTCAGTTACGCAAAAGCACATGTAAAGAATTCAGTCATGGTTTCTATATGCAATGCCCAGGAACTTTTGTCAGGATTTTTTTTTTCCTTTAGTGCATCTGTAGGTGCCAACAGCCTGAGAGACACATGTCAGGGATTAAAGGAATTGTATAGTCAAAAATATTGGTGGCATATCTCAGTCAAGATTATGCCACCAATGTCTGAATAGCGGGGGTCCAACCGTTGTGTCTACCACCGTTCGAGAGAACAAAGTGGCAGCGATCAGACCTCTACTGATCAGACATTGGTGGAATTTGGGAAGAGAAAAGTACTTGATCCAGCGCTATTAAAAGGAAAATTCTTCCAACTTTATTGTACGTTTCATTTAAAAATGCAATGAGCACAAACCAATGCAGCAAACCTACGCGTGTCTCGCCATGATTAAGAACGAGTTATTCCTTTGAAACGCGTAGGCTTGATGCATTCACCCCTTCTAGACCTTAAGAGGTTATGAGCCACATGTGGCTCATGAGCTACTGGTTTAGGAACACATTATTATTTTTTTCAGTTATGTTTTTTTTTTCTTTTTGGAACTGTAAATGAATGAATCTTTAGAAAATGTGCAAAAAAATTATTGCAAATATTAATCTTGTATATTTTTGTATTGTGGCAATTTTAGCAAATTTAGCCTTTTGATTATATATTTTCTAGAACAGATGAGTTTCCTTACAATGGAAACAGTTAATAAAGAACTGTTGCATTTTTTAATGTTTTATATATATCCTGAAACTCCAATTATGTTACTTTTACAGATATAACCTGCCATGGTATAAACCAGTTTTACAAACATTGTCAAAAGAAGCTTACTTGGCATGGCGTCTTTCATCATCCAGTGTCAGGTTGGCCACATAGCCCTCAAGGTACTTTTGAAGTTCTTCATAAGTTCCAACTGTCTGATTAAAAGTTCTTAAGCAAAAAATGTTACATTGTTAAGTAATGGAGAGAATCTGCCTCATGTCATGTAACCAAGAGGTGCAGTAAGAGTTCTTACAGGATTACGTAAGGTATGTGTAGCTGAGGACCCCCCTCTTTGTACACTAGCTTGTAAATCAAGGTAATAACAACATGTTTATTGACAAAGAGACATTATACATGCCCTTTAACTTTGTTTCCTTTCAGCCATCTTATATAATTCTGTGATTTTTGTGTTTTGTTTTTTAATAAACTGTAAAGATATATTTAATCTTAGAGAATATGACCCTATACCAACGTTTGCTCCTTGAGTAAGTTCATATTCTACTAGTTACTTTATTTTAGTTACCCAATTGTGTGCTTTAAAATGTTTCAATAAAAACTGAACTTGCAAAAAGTACAAAATATTGCATGTTTGCTTGTAGGGGAATAGGTAAGTTAATAAAGGGGGTCCCTAGTTCAGGACCCTCATCAATTAGACAAAGTGTAGAGTGACTACAAGTAAGGTCACTCATTCTAGAGCTGTGATCAGCGTAATTCAGGGAACTCTTCTAAAAAAAAGGCTATGGTAAAAAGCACACAAGTCCCTTTAAATTGATATGGATCAAAACATTATGGGCAGATTTACTAAGACTGGCATTTCATATGCCAATCTTAGCTTTCTGCTCCGCTGCAGTAAGATGCACAGATTTTTTAGGAGGCGCACACCTCTTAATAAATTTGTTACATTTTTCTACTGGCCATGTGCCACAATCCCTTTCCCCCCCTCCCGATTGTACATAAAATGGAAAAAATGTACTCACCTCACTGCTCGCTTCTCCCGCACCAAATTTTCCCAGGCTTCCACATTAGGCTGCGGCACATACAAGTTCCTGACGGAGCGTCAGTATAATATATGCAATGCAGGCATTCAGCACAAGACATCCAGCGCCAGGATGTTGTGTGCTGCATTACATATAAAGCCCTAACGCTGCCCAACATCAAGACGTTGTATGCGCCACGGCCTGGCGTGGGCGCCTAAGAACATCCTGGGGGAGAAGCGGAGTGGTGAGCAGAGTAATTTACATTTTTTTTATTTAATTTAATTTTTTTTTTACGATCATGGGGGTGGGGCGGTACAGGGCCTGCCTGTACACCACTTCATAGTGAAATCTACGCCAGCCAGCTAATTTGTCGCACCCCCTTTTACTAAAATCCACCCACTTTTTAGAAAGGGGGTGTGAGTGGCAATTTTCTACACGACTTTTCTACGCCAGAAAACGGGCATTGGATAGTTGATAAATTCCCCCCTATGTGTATACTTTCAAACTCACATTCTAGCATACATTTCAGTTCATTCTATACATCACACGTTTTAAACAATCATATTTGCGATATAATAAATATCAATTATTCTTTATATATAAGCAGCACAGGTATTTATTGGAAATAAATCTTTAAATAAACACAACATTGTAAGGCTCAATGCACACGTTGCGTATTACGTGCGTTTTTTCCACGCGGATTTGCGTGCGGCAAATCCGCAGCGTAATACAGTACCAGCATAGTCAATGGAATTCCAGGAAGTCTCATGTATACGCTGCAGTATTTTTCGGGATGGAAATTGATCTGCCGTGCGTTTTTTAGAATCTGCAGCATGTCAATTTATCTTCCGTTTCCGCTTGCGAATTGTATCTGCCCAGTGCTGTGGAAAATCGGACCATTCCCGCAGCATGAAAACACGCCGAAAAACACATAAAAACGTAAAAAAATGCATCAAAGAACGCTCGATCCGGTGCGGTTTTTTACCTGCGAATTTCCTGCGTATCGATGCGGTTTTGGTGTGTATTTTCCGCACCAAAATATTCAACATGTGCATGTAGCCTAAAGGTCTGAACCAACTTTTCAAAGTGTTTATAATACATCATTATTCTTTATGATTTAAGTTTGTTTTTTGCTACCTCCCTTCCCCACTGAGGCTCATTTGAACAAATATTTTAATTTCCAAGAAACTGTTAACAGTTGATATTAAACTATAGGAAAACAAGAGTAAGGAAAGAGTTTGCACTACTCACTCTCTATCCATGACTAGGCACTCCACCTCATTGTCATCTGCGATAATATTAGCTGATCTGACATCATCACTGCATGCAAAACAGATGACGTAAATTAGGATTAAGAATCTCGTTAGTAAATGTATTATTTTTATTGTTACTCATATTATTACTATAATCATAAACCGTTAGTTTATATTCATGTAAGGAGATGAAAGGAATCATGTAAAAGCTACTATATTACTCCAGCTACTGCAGATTTGCAGAATTGGATCAACAAAAAGCATGTATAAAGCTTTCCTTTATATTTCTCCTCTAGTCATGATCAACTCCTGAGATAGATAGATAGATAGATAGATAGATAGATAGATAGATAGATAGATAGATAGATAGATAGATAGATAGATAGATAGATAGATAGATATGATTGCCTATGTTCACTTTTATGAAACATTGGCCAAATCCAAGATATCAATTTTCCAAAGTTTAACCAAACATTATATCAAATTATCGTTGTGGTGTATAAAGGCACGTAGAAGATAATACACAATTTCTGACCTGATTAGGGCCTTTTCACCGAAGTACTCCCCTTTTTCTAGTGTTTTAATTAGCTGCGACTCGTCAAACCCTTCAGTACCTTGTGTGACTTTCACCTAAAATGGATACACATTTAATAGAAAAAATATTACACAGAAACAAATACAGATTGTAGTAGCTGTACTTAAAGGGTAAGCTAGCCATTAGATGAGTGGGGGTTCAAAGGCTGGGACCCTACTGATTGTCCTTCCCTACGAGCATGTCTGCGGTGGGAAGGAGTTGTATGGAGCAATGGCCGAGCATGTGTAATGCCAGACATTACAATATTACGGGAGGTGTGGTAACTGCTGTTTCTTTATATTGTTACCTTTTGCTTTTGTATAAATTGTAGAAGTCCTAGTTTTAATTTTCTTTATTCATATACTTTCTTTACACCTTAAAGGGGTATTCCAGCCTCCAGCATTTTTCAACTATCCAGTGGATAAGTGAAAAATGCTGAAGGGTGGAATACCCCTTTAAGCTCTCTTCACATCTGCTATGGATACCAACGAAGCCCGACAGACCCCATTGACTTATAATGGAGACCATCGGGTTCTGTCGTCCGTCATCCGTCTGTATTTCTCCCATCAAATTTGATGGAATCTACAACAGAGGCTCCAAACAGAGCCCTCATTTTGTGCTGCAAGAACAGCTGTATTGAGTAGATCCTTGGGTCTCACCTTCCTGGGAATTCTTGCTCCACTGGGAGCTCCAATTACTGGGCACGGATTGGATGATGGGTAATAATTGCTATTTCAGATTTGGCTAGATTTTGTGATTTGACTTTATTTTGCCGTGCCACATCTGTCACAGGCAGATAAACTTTGTATACATTTTTGCCTATACAATGCTGTGAAATTTATTTGCTCCACACCCAATTTATTAGATTTTTGCCAATTTGTCACACAAGACACCACAATTAAACACAAAATGCAGCTTTAAAATGATCATTCCATTTATTGAATATAAAGATTTATTTAAAACTTACAGTATATCACCCATGGAAAAAAGTAATTGCACCGTAAACCTAATAACTGGTTGTCGCACACTTGGCAATAACAACTGAAATCAAACATTTACGATAACTTACCATGAGTCTTTTACATCTCTGTGGATGACTTTTGGTCCACTTTTCTTTGCAGAATTGTTGTAATTCGGTTACATTGGAGAGTTTGAGCATGAACTGCCTGTTTAAGGTTTTGCCACTACATCTCTATGAGATATAAGTCAGGACTTTGACTCGGCCGCTCAAAAAAAACCTTAATATTGTTTCTTTTGAGTCATTCAGAGGTGGATTTTCTTGTGTGCCTCGGATCATTGACCTTCTACATAATCCAACTGCGCTTGAGCTTTAGCTCACAAGTTGACAGGCGGACCTTCTCCTTCAGGATTTTCTGATAGGGAGAAGAATTCATGGCTCCATCAATTATGACACGTCGTCCAGGTCCTGCAGAAGCAAAGCAGCCCCAGACCATCACATTATCACCACCATGATTGACTGTTGGTATGATGTTCTTATGGTGGAATTAGCTTTACGCCAGATGTAACGAGATCCATGTCTTCCAAAAAGTTCCATCTTTGACTCATCAGTCCACAGATTATTATCCCAAAAGTCTTGGGTCCATCTAAATTATTATTTTTTGGACAAATGCGAGATGAGTCTTTGTGGTTTTTTTGGTCAGCAATTGTTTGTGCCTTACAACTCTTCCATGGATGCCATTTTTGCTTAGGGGCCTTTCTTATTGTGGCATCGTGTACATTGACCTTAATTGAGGTAAGTTCTTTGGATTTTTATCTGGTTTCTTTTGTGGATTTTTCTGGGATGAGTTGTCGATGCACTCTTAGTGAGACTTTGTTAAGTCGGCCACTCCTGGAAAGGTTTATCACTGTTCAAAGTGTTCTCCATTTGTGGATAATGGCTCTCACTGTGGTTCAGTGGAGTCCCAGAGCCTTAGCAATGGCTTTGTAATCCGTTTCCAGACTAGTAGTAATGACTTTATTTTGCATCTGTATTTGAATCTCTTTAGAAAGTGGCATTATGTGCTGCTTTTTGAGACATTCTATCCTGCTTCCCATTGCCGGACACGTTCTATTTAAGTGATGTTTAGATTCAACATGTCTGGCAGTAATCATGCCTGGGTGTAGTTAGTGAAATTTAACCCAATTGTTAAAGAGGACCTGTCGCTAGGTCATATAAATTGAACTGGTTAACTGATCTGAATAGAGCTGTCTCCCTGATTTCAGCACTGTTTATTTTGTTTTTTCCTAGACCCCCATTCCAGAGATATGGCCCACTGTTGTGTTGGCTCCACATAAGCTAATTTTCTGTAGTTAGCCAACAGGGCGTGAACTACCCACTGCCTTGTGCTGATTGGTCAGCATCAGAGGCAGAGAAATTAGCTCCACCCCATTGGTTAACTATAGCAAATTAACATATAGAGAGCCAACACAACAGTGGGCCATATCTCTGGAAAGAGGGGGTGGTCTAGAAAAAAAAACCAGCACTGGAATCAGGGAGACAGCGATATTCAGGTCAGTTAACCAGTTCAACTTATATGACCTAGTGACAGGTCCTCTTTAACTCAATTTGATTAAGGCCTCATGCACACTTCCGTCGGCCGTTGAACGGCCGTTATTGATGGTCCCGTCACGCACCGGCTGCACACGGATGGCTTCCATGTGCAGCCCGTTGTTTCACGGACCAAATTCAATGAGAAGGCCGAGACTGTTCTGTCAAAAACGGGCAGGAGTAGGACCTGCTCTACTTTTGATGGAATGGCCGCACGGTTCCGTTAAAACAACGGAAGTGTGCATGGCCCCATTGAAATGAATGGGTTCAGGGTGCTATCCGTGACAACAACGGATAGCACCCTGAAGGAAAAAACTGACGTGGGCATGGGGCCTAACTGGTTGATTTTGTTGATTTTCAGGTAGGGCTGAACTGCATTTTCCATCATTTAAAAACTGCATTTTGTGTTTACTCGGGTTATCTTTGTCTAATATTAAAAGTAGTTTGATCATCTGAAACATTTAATTGTGACAAATATGCAAAAATAGAAGACATTTTTACAGCACTGTATAAAATTCTTCCGCGTCTTGCAGCTCTTTAACAGTTAGCCTTCTTCACTCTCCAGGAGAGAGAAGAAGACTAAAGAGTTAAAGCAAAACTTTTAGTACCTTATCTGCCGAGAAAAACTAGCACACTGGCTCTGTTATCTCTGGGCAGAAGCTAACGGAGGGAGGAGGAGGGGGGAGGTGCCGACACACGTGGGGGAGAGAGAAAAGTGCAGACTGCTTCATTGTGAGCAGAGCTGCACTTGTAACTTTAGCTTCATAAAAAAAACACGTTTGTTTTATGAAACTAAGTCAAAGAGGTGTCGGCACTTGTAAAGAGAGCCGACACATAGATTAGTGCAGAGCTGCTCACGCTGAAGCAGCCTGCACTCATTAAACCCTGATGCACGCTGCAAACGCCTATAAACGTGCTAACTGCACAGTTAAAAGGTATATAGCCATATGGCCGTCGTGAAGAGGGGGCCCCGGTGCTAGCGACAGCCACCCCCTTTTGCAGTAATTGTACCTGCGTCTATAGCACGCAGGCACAAATACATGCATTAGTGCTGGATAGCTGGGCACGATCCGTGCCCGACCATTCAGCACCTTGCAATGACACTGTTTGGCGGAGCAAAATTACTTGTCCCGCCAATCAGCTCCTTTCAACGACGCTATCGCGCCGTTCCGTGCTTGAAAGGCGCTGATTGACGGGGCAAGTCATTCTGCCCTGCCAATCAGCACCTTTGAACGACGCGCTGCTTGCGTCGTTCAGCTCCAGCAGACCTGCTCAGAAGAGAGCAGATCTGCATTGCCACCGGACAGTGTGGGAACGGGATCAGGGTGAGTATGTAATTATTTTTCTACTAAAACTGTGAGTGGCGTTATCTACAGTGGGGGGCTCTATCTACAGGGGGGGTCGTCTATATGTGGGGATTATGGCCACTATAAACAAGGGGGGTCTGTATGTGGGGCATTATCTACAGCGGAGGTCTATATGTGGGGATGTGGGGCACTATATAAAGGGGGGGTCTATATGTGGGGCACTATCCCCTATATACATTGGGGGTCTATATGTGGTGCACTATATACAGGGCGTCTATATGTGGGGCACTATATACAGGGTGTCTATATGTGGGGATGTGGGCCACTATATACAGGGGGGGTCTATATGTGGGGCACTATATACAGGGGGGTCTATATGTGGGTATGTGGGCCACCCTATACAGGGGGGGCCTATATGTGGAGATGTGGGGCATTATCTACAGGGGGGGCTATATGTAGGGCACTGTCTACAGGGATGGGCTAAATGTTGGACACTATAGACAGGGGGAGCTATATGTGAGGTACTATCTACAGACACAGTGTATGATAGTATTATAATCAGGGACACGGTGTATTATAGTTAGAGGTGCAGTGTATGGCGCTTTATTATATTTAGAGGTGTTGAGACTTTTAAATTTGCTTATAGGTGCAGAAATGTTTTAAAAGTGAGAAGCTGAAGACATCTGAGGGGAAAACTGCAGAAATGGGTCATGGCCGGGAGAAATCCATCATAAAGGTCTGGACCAGAGGGAGAAAACTAGAACTAGAATCTGAAACGTCACCGGTGAGTCACTTAATGTAAATGTTTATTCTGCCTCTGTTCAGTAATGTAGTCACTGTGTGATCTGCAGCGAAATGATGGGCGGCATGATATTTTTTTGTGAAATAGCATCTCCCAGTATATCCTTACCATTGTTCGGGCCATGCTGGGAGCTGTAGTTTTACGCCGTACAAACCTATACGGCAGGGGTTGCACTAAATTGAGCTGTATTTGTTCTGGTGTTGTATATATGTACTGAGCTTGGTTCTGGGGATGTATATATGTACTGAGCTTTGTTCTGGTGTTGTATATATGTACTGAGCTTGGTTCTGATGCTGTATTTAAGTACTGAGCTTTGTTCTGGTGCTGTATATATATGCAATGAGCTTGGTTCTGGGACTGTATATATAAGTACTGAGCTTTGTTCTGGTGCTGTATATATATGCAATGAGCTTGGTTCTGGGACTGTATATATAAGTACTGTGCTTTGTTCTGGGGATGTATATATGTACTGAGCTTGGTTATGGTGCTGTATATATGTATTGAGCTTGGCTCTCGTGCCGTATATATGTATGAGGTTGGTTCTAGTGCTGTATTTATGTACTGAGCTTGGTTGTGGTACTGTATATATGTCAGAGCTTGGTTCTGGATCTGTAATTATATAGGATATATTTTCAATAACAAAATTGCAGGGCATATGGAATTGTTCTCAATTCATTGAATATTTCCTGGGAACCCGTCTGGTAGTTTTAACCCCTTGAACCGCCACCATGCGGTAATACATGACCTGACAATATTTCCAAATGCATGTTTTTTTCAGAAAAATCGTTAAAATCCACTCTTAAAACGGCGCGCACTATATGCTAATTACTCATTAAAGGGTCATGTTGCGGTGCCGCTATCCTGAAGAGTCACATTGTCCTGCCTCCAAACCCACCTTTCCATGTTTGATTGACATCCCCCTGGCTGATACAACTTTCTCGAATGCGCCATTGCCTTGTGGCACGATACACAAGGGAGGGCTGTGTGGCACTATACACAAGGGGGCTGTGTGGCACTATACACAAGGGGGAGCCTGGTGGCACTATACAAAGGGCTGTGTGGCACTACTAAGGGGGGGCTGTGTGGCACTATTTACTAGGGGGGCTGTATGGCACTATTTACAAGAGGGAGGGCTGTGGCTCTATCTACAGGGGTCTGTGTGTGGTGCAATCTACAGGGGTCTGTGTGTGGCACTATCTACTAAGGGGGGGCTGTGTGGCACTATCTACTAAGGGGGGCTGTGTGGCACTATATACAAGGGAGGGGGTTGTGTGGCACTACATACAGTGGGAGCTGTATAGCGCTATATACAGAGGGGCTTTATGGCGATATCTACTGGGGGGCTGTATGGCACTAGCTACAAGGGGGAGGTGGGGGGCGCTATCTACAAGTGAAGTGTGACGCTGTCTATAGGGGGGCTGCTTGTGGCACCTGGCGGGCCCCAGTCAAGAGTTTGCTATGGGGCCCAGTCTTTCCTAGTTACGCCCCTGTTCCTGGACTTTTGGTCACATTTCAATATTACATTTAATTGTGTTCAGAATAGTACCTGTGAACTTATATTACATTGAATACTAGAACTCCATTTTCACGTGTTCTGACAAATTTTGTTACAATTAGCTTTTTGCTGATATTTGCCAAAGAATATAAAATGGGGAAGCTTGTTACACAAATGCAAGCTAAGAAAACATTATCAATAAGCCTAAAATGAAAAGCTGTGGGTGGCTTTATTATTAAACTCAATTTCACTTCATAAACACCAACTTTTGCCTTTACTTCAACTTATATAACTTTAATGTTGTTCTCATTTTTAAAGTAATGTCCTTTTAATAATTTCATTATTTGCTGTATAATGTTAACCCCTTCCCTAAAAATCGCTGCGCCAGTAATCAGCTGATCGCCGCAGTTATGACTCTTAGAACCCCCTGCAATCAGCTATTATAGCCAGGTAAGCTCCCACTGACCATACATGTAGTATTACATGCCAGTCATTCAAATGAATGCCCGACCATGTAATACATGAATGAGTGGGTCCACCAGATTGGTATCCGCTATTATTTTGCAGCTCTCTGCAGTAAATCATAGAACGGGAGCCAAAGCAGGGGGCCCCCCTCTATGACGTGCATATGCACTAATAGGACATATGGACAGCGGGTGGTCTTTATCAGACAACTTTTTAATGGAAATTTCTAGTATTTTATATACTATATATCAAAAAAATAACAGAGTAGGACACCTTTTTACAGTGTTTTAAAAATATTCTGTTAAAATTTGGTCCCTGAATACATATCATCCATAAGATTCTTATATGTGAGGTACTTCCACACATACCTATCTTCAGATACTGCCTATAGAGGATATACTCAATTTACATTAAACGCATAACATGTTAAGAAATTATATAAATTTAAATGCAAAAATGTTCCCAGATAAGTAACATTTGGACATTTAGAAACATTACCACACCCAATAAAAAAAGATAGGAGTATATGCTCAGCACTAAAGAACAAGCCAAAATATCAATCTTTGAAGTCAAGTGAACGTGAACTTCAAGGGAATGTATTAATTTTTATTTTATTTTTTTACTAATTAAAACCAGAAACTGAAACATATATAATCATAACATTACATATATAATCTGCTTTTATTATCTGATTGTAAATTATTTTTTTATTTTTTTTTGTACATGATTATGGGGCAGCCATCTTGCCTGAGCTGGTGTTAACAGCATTTAGAGATATGCTTTACAGCAGCCATGGACCAAAAGAAACAATAGACTGGAGCTGACCTTTTGATTTCTATGGGAAAGTTTTCTATGTATGTGACGTGTGCAGAGGTCATGGGGCAGGAGGTGAGCCGTGTCTATAACCTATTGTCAATGGTGGATCCTGTGTTACCTGTCTCCAGTTTTCATTGTAAGGGTATGTGCACACATGCTATTTTCAGCCGTTTTTCGGGCCATAAACGTCCCGAAAAATGGCTGAAAAATCGGTAGCAGAACGCCTCCAAACTTCTGCCTATTGATTTCAATGGGAGATACAGCATTCTGTTCCTACGGGGCATTTTTTTACGCCTCATTGAAAAAAAAAAGCGCATAAAAAGCCGTTTTTGGAGCCATTTTTCATTGACTATAGAAAAACAGCTCCAAAAACGGCCGTAAAAAACGCAGCGAAAAACGCAAGTTGCTAAAAAAAACGGCTGAAAATAAGGAGCTATTTTCCCTTGAAAGTCCTAAAAAAAGGTCATTATTTTGCATAAAATATATTTTGTTGCCCCCTACATTACATAAAAACAAAAAACCTACACATATTAGGTATTTACATGACCATAATAACCTGAAGAATTCATTTAAAGGGGCTCTGTCACCAGATTATAAGTGCCCTATCTCCTACATAATCTGATAGGCACTGTAATGTAGATAACAACAGTGTTTTTTATTTTCAAAAACTGTAATTTTTTAGCAAGTTATGAGCAATTTTAGATTTATGCTAATTACTTTCTTAATGCTCAACTGGCCGTTTTTTAACTTTTGACCAAGTGGGCGTTGTTAAGAGAAGTGTATGACGCTGACCAATCAGTGACCAATCAGCCAGGACGCGATGTCTATTCAGTCTCCTGACACTTTGGTAAAGTTTGTGTGGGACTTAATCACAGCACAGCGTGATCTCACAAGATCACGCTGTGCAAGATCACGCTGTGCTGTGTGAGTAAGTCCCACAGTAACTTTACCGAAGTGTCGGGAGTCTGAACAGACATTGCGTCCTTGCTGGAGGCAATGTCTATTCACTCTCAAAAGATATGTAAAGGAGAAAAAAGAGGGGGTGGAGGAAAAACAATGGCGCTCCTCTAAGGTATTATTGTATGGAAATGGATTGAGGCAATGAAGGCACATGTAGGCACAACGCTACTGCTTTGCATGTATGACGTAGAAGATCTCTTTCGTGGAGTCGGCTGCCACCCGCTGCTATCCCACGGGTAAAAGCCTCTATACCCGGGGAAAATGAAGACTGAAGATTGGTAGAAAAACGGTTGCAGTTTTCGGGACACGGCGCCAGACCGGTAAGTAGTCAAGTCGATGTATATATTTTGCAATATCTTTAATTGTTAAAACACTACACGTTTCAGGACCGGACAGGTCCCTTCGTCAGGTTCATACAATGGTTTACAAAGGTAGACTCCCTTTTATACAAAAAAGACCGGGAAAAAAACAATGGGATCGTTTCTTTCAGATAACAGTCGTGCTTCAATTAAAAAAACCAGGAAATCAGAAAAATGTGGGTTTCCTTATCTGCGGACGTCAGATGGCAGAATTAAAATCTCTCGTAGTGCATATTTTATCATGAAGAATAATGGGATAAATAGTAGCATAAATAATCACATAACTAAATCTATAAAAGTGATGGGAAGGGGGGGGGGGACTACATCCTTCCCCACACTATTATTTGGATTTTCTAATTGGGAGCAGGGTTTTTATGTATGCTTATTATAAGGGATTATAAATGTTAAAAACCCTGTTGTATTTTTTGGGTAGTAAAATATAGATCCACTACAATAACATTCAATAGGTATTCTCATTAGTCTCATTAAGTCCGTCTGGGGAGAGGCTGTTATATTTATATATCCAAAAGGATTCCCTATTCTTGAGTGAAGAGAACCTATTGTTTGACTCAATTGGGATTTGTTCTAATAGTGTTATTTTTACCTCAAAACGTCCCCCATGATGTTGATGTAAGTGTCTAGATTCACTGTGTTTGAGAAAATGATTGATTGTATTACACCTATGTTTATTAATTCTGGTCCTCAACATTTGCTTGGTCCTACCTATGTACTGTAGTCCACAGGTGCACTCAAGAAGGTATATTACAAAGTTGGATGAGCAGTTAAAAAATTGCTTAATTGGGAATATCTCTCCCGTTATGTTACATTTGGATGTTAATTATCTGTGCTGAATGTTGTCGCAGCACTGGCATCTAGTGTTGTTGCATCTATAGGATCCCATTATTCTAGGGAGAAAACAGATTCCTACTATTTTCCTAGGGGCTTTATCCCTCAGCCTACTTGGTGCGACAATATTCTTTATGTTCCGACCTCTCCGATAGGTAAAACTAGGTTTACTGGGTAGGTTTCTTTTCAGCACCGGGTCATTTCTCAGAATTCCCGAGTGTAATCGTAATCCGTAATGAAGTTGTGTTTTCTTTTATTGGCTACCAGTAATTTATTGGCTACTTTTCTTAAGGATATTTGCCTGTTGTCTATAGAGTTTCAGAGTTTCTGCAATTTTTCCTAATTTGTTGAAATTTGTTATTCGGTATATTTGTAATCCACGGTTTATAATGTGCACTAGAGAAGTGTATGTAGCTATTTACATCAACATCTTTAAAATGTGTTCAGCTGCTGATTTTATTGTTCTTTATTGATAATGTGAGGTCCAGAAAATCTATTATAGTATCAGAAATATTCAGTGTGAACTGTAAGCCCCAATCATTAGTGTTCAAGAAACTGACAAACCCCAACGCCTCTTCCTCATCCCCGTTCCACATAAAGAACAAATCATCTATGTATCTTTTATAGTAAAGTATCTTTTCTTTATATGTGATGTTGGTGCAAATGAAGAATTCCTCAAACTGTACCATAAAGATGTTTGCGTATCTAGGTGCGAAATGGCTACCCATCGCCGTACCCCTAATCTGTCTATAAATGTTCTTTTGGAACGAAAATATATTGTGGGTTAAAATGAATTACAGTGAAGGAAATAAGTATTTGATCCCTTGCTGATTTTGTAAGTTTGCCCACTGTCAAAGACATGAACAGTCTAGAATTTTTAGGCTAGGTTAATTTTACCAGTGAGAGATAGATTATATTTAAAAAAAAACAGAAAATCACATTGTCAAAATTATATATATTTATTTGCATTGTGCACAGAGAAATAAGTATTTGATCCCTTTGGCAAACAAGACTTAATACTTGGTGGCAAAACCCTTGTTGGCAAGCACAGCAGTCAGACGTTTTTAGTAGTTGATGATGAGGTTTGCACACATGTTAGATGGAATTTTGGCCCACTCCTCTTTGCAGATCATCTGTAAATCATTAAGATTTCGAGGCTGTCGCTTGGCAACTCGGATCTTCAGCTCCCTCCATAAGTTTTCGATGGGATTAAGGTATGGAGACTGGCTAGGCCACTCCATGACCTTAATGTGCTTCTTTTTGAGCCACTCCTTTGTTGCCTTGGCTGTATGTTTCGGGTCATTGTCGTGCTGGAAGACCCAGCCACGAGCCATTTTTAATGTCCTGGTGGAGGGAAGGAGGTTGTCACTCAGGATTTGACGGTACATGGCTCCATCCATTCTCCCATTGATGCGGTGAAGTAGTCCTGTGCCCTTAGCAGAGAAACACCCCCAAAACATAATGTTTCCACCTCCATGCTTGACAGTGGGTCGGTGTTCTTTGGGTCATAGGCAGCATTTCTCTTCCTCCAAACACGGCGAGTTGAGTTAATGCCAAAGAGCTCAATTTTAGTCTCATCTGACCACAGCACCTTCTCCCAATCACTCTCAGAATCATCCAGATGTTCATTTGCAAACTTCAGACGGGCCTGTACATGTGCCTTCTTGAGCAGGGGGACCATGCGGGTACTGCAGGATTTTAATCCATTACGGCGTAATGTGTTACCAATGGTTTTCTTGGTGGCTGTGGTCCCAGCTGCCTTGAGATCATTAACAAGTTCCCCCTGTGTAGTTTTCGGCTGAGCTCTAACCTTCCTCAGGATCAAGGATACCCCACGAGGTGAGATTTTGCATGGAGCCCCAGATCGATGTCGATTGACAGTCATTTTGTATGTCTTCCATTTTCTTACTATTGCACCAACAGTTGTCTCCTTCTCACCCAGCGTCTTACTTATGGTTTTGTAGCCCATTCCAGCCTTGTGCAGGTCTATGATCTTATCCCTGACATCCTTAGAAAGCTCTTTGGTCTTGCCCATGTTGTAGAGGTTAGAGTCAGACTGATTAATTGAGTCTGTGGACAGGAGTCTTTTATACAGGTGACCATTTAAGACAGCTGTCTTTAATGCAGGCACCAAGTTGATTTGGAGCGTGTAACTGGTCTGGAGGAGGCTGAACTCTTAGTGGTTGGTAGGGGATCAAATACTTATTTCTCTGTGCACAATGCAAATAAATATATATAATTTTGACTATGTGATTTTCTTTTTTTTTATATATATAATCTATCTCTCACTGGTAAAATTAAGCTAGCCTAAAAATTCTAGACTGTTCATGACTTTGACAGTGGGCAAACTTACAAAATCAGCAAGGGATCAAATACTTATTTCCTCCACTGTAAATTGTTTGAATTATAAAGTTTATTTGGGTTGGTTCCATAGACCCTCCAGTGGATAATGTACTATATACAGCCTCTAATCCTTTGGAGTGTGGAATATTAGAATAATGTGAGTAGTTTGCAATTATTAGGGATCGACATTGGTTCTAGTTCTTGAAGTAATTGCGTGGAGTCTAACAAATAAGATGGTAGGGATGTGACATAAGGTTGTAAGTGAAGGTCAACGAAATGGGATTAGTTTGAGGTGAGAGAATCAATCCCGGAAATGATGGGACTTCCAGGGGGGTTCTGAAGATTTTTGTATATTTTCAGGAGATGATAGAAATAAGGTAGCTGGGGTTCTTGTTTAAGTATAAAATCCCTCTCTTTTTTATTTAAAAATTCCTTTTCAAATGCCTTTTTCACAATATCATTGAGTTCTTTTTGGAAAGCTAAACTAGGATCTCATAGTAAGTGGGGTTGGAAAGGATGTGGTTGGCTTCCCTGATGTAATTAGATCTATCTTGTATGACTATCCCCCCTCCCTTGTTGGCAGCCCTTATCACTATTTCTTTGTTATTCTTAAGGTTCCCTAATGCCTTATTTTCGCTCCTAGTTAAATTCCCTCTGGTCTTATTGCTAGCGGATGGTTTAGATTTATTGCCTGCCTCTCTAAATTCATTAGAGACAAGGGAGAAAAAAGTTTCTAAATAATGTCCCCTACTATAAGTAGGGTATAATTTGGATCTACGTTTAACGTTGACGTGCTGATGTGTATTTACGGGATTTTATTCCCCATCTCCCGTTTTGATGTTACCTGGTAGTAAAAAATGTCTCTCTAGTGTCAATCTTCTTATAAAATTGTTAAGGTCTAAAAATAGTCTAAAATCATTTGGTTCTGAGGTCGGGCAAAATGAAAGACCCCTTGCTAGGACCTCAATTTTTACCATTCATGATGAGATATCTCTGTCCCAACCTATCTCATCGACTAATAATCTTGTGACAATACCAAATAATCTGGACTATACTATCCATGAACAGCCCCCATTAAACTATGAACACATCTTTACCCAATATGAATATGTCCCTATCAAACATAAGCATGTCTTTTTTAGGGCTTCCCTCCCAAATAGAAACCCCGTCAATACCCTCAGGACCAATACCATCGGGACCCCCATTAGAGACGGTATTACCAATCATTACAACGAAGTCCATAGTTCAGTACTTCAGTCCAAAACCCAGGGAAGCATTGACCCCACGGTTAAAAAGAAAGGGCATAGGAGCGGAAAAAGGGGGTCACAGACACACCAAAAACAAATATGAGAGAAGGGAACAACAGTATGAGGACCAGAAAAATGAAGATAAAACAGAAGAACCAGTAGAACAACCTAAAAATATTCAACTTTTTAATTTATCCCAATATATCCTCAAAGAGGAGGAAATTGAGGTCCTAGCAAGGGGTCTTTCATTTTGCCTGACCTCAGAATCAAATGATTTTAGACTATTTTTAGACCTTAACAATTTTATAAGAAGATTGACACTAGAGAGACATTTTTACTACCAGGTAACATCAAAACGGGAGATAGGGAATATAATCCCGTAAATACACATCAGCACGTCAACGTTAAACCTAGATCCAAATTCTACCCTACTTATAGTAGGGGACATCATTTAGAAACTTTTTTCTCCCTTGTCTCTAATGAATTTAGAGAAGCAGGCAATAAATGTAAACCATCCGCTAGCAATAAGACCACAGGGAATTTAACTAGGAGCAAAAATAAGGCATTAGGGAACCTTAAAGAGGCTCTGTCACCAGATTTTGCAACCCCTATCTGCTATTGCAGCAGATAGGCGCTGCAATGTAGACTACAGTAACGTTTTTATTTTAAAAAAACGAGCATTTTTGCCAAGTTATGACCATATTTGTATTTATGCAAATGAGGCTTGCAAAAGTCCAAGTGGGTGTGTTTAACGTAAAAGTCCAAGTGGGCGTGTATTATGTGCGTACATCGGGGCGTTTTTACTACTTTTACTAGCTGGGCGTTCTGACGAGAAGTATCATCCACTTCTCTTCACAACGCCCAGCTTCTGGCAGTGCAGACACAGCCGTGTTCTCGAGAGATCACGCTGTGTCGTCACTCACAGGTCCTGCATCGTGTCGGACGAGCGAGGACACATCGGCACCAGAGGCTACAGTTGATTCTGCAGCAGCATCGGCGTTTGCGGGTAAGTCGATGTAGCTACTTACCTGCAAACGCTGATGCTGCTGCAGAATCAACTGTAGCCTCTGGTGCCGATGTGGCCGACATGATGCAGGACCTGTGAGTGACGACACAGCGTGATCTCTCTTTCTTTTATCAAATTAATGCTTTTTGGTTTTAATTGCGCAGATCAGCGCTTGTTTACACATTTACTTATATAAGTACATATATATAATTGTCTTTCTATATATATTATCTTTTATATGTTGTTATGCATTTTTAAATGAATGGATATGTGATAGTGTTCATCAAGTTTCACCAATATGCACTACAAGAGATTTTAATTCTGCCATCTGACGTCCGCAGATAAGGAAACCCACATTTTTCTGATTTCCTGTTTTTTTTAATTGAAGCACGACTGTTATCTGAAAGAAACGATCCCATTGTTTTTTTCCCGGTTCTTTTGTGTATAAAAGGGAGTCTCCCTTTGTAAACCATTGTAGCAACCTGACGAAAGGACCTGTCCGGTCCTTAAACGCGTAGTGTTTTAACAATTAAAAATACTGCAAAATATATACATCGACTTGACTACTTACCGGTCTGGTGCCGTGTCCCGAAAACTGCAACCCTTTTGCTTCCAATCTTCAGTATTCACTCTCAAGACACTTCAGTAAAGTTAATGTGGGTATATGTGAGTACAAAGGGACATGAGTGGAGAGAAGTGTATGACGCTGATTTGTCAAAAGTTTAAAAACACCCAGTTGGGCATTAAGAAACTAATTAGAATAAATCTAAAATTGCTCATAACTTGCTGAAAAATGATTGCTGTTGTTAGGCCTCATGCACACGACAATAGCCATGTGCACGGCAATGATTTTACGGTCGGATGGCCGTGGAGTGTCACCTGCGAGCCGCCCGCAAACCGCGGGCCATGCACATGGCCGTGTGCATTAATCTCTATGAGCCTGTCTTATTACGGCTGTGTTCTGCGGTCCAGGCTCCTGGGGCATGCACAGACTGTGGAAACCACGGTCGTGTGCATGGGCCCATAGAAATTAATGGGGCTGCAATTCTCCCGTGGATTTTCGGGGGAATTGTGGCCGCAAAAGTACGTTCGTGTGCATGGGGCCTTATCTACATTACAGTGCCGATCAGATTATGCAGGAGATAGGGCACTTATAATGTGGTGACAGAGCCTCTTTAACAGGTTATATAGCATGAAACATGAACGGGATAAAAAATAAACAAGAAAATCTATGCAGAGAATCGCTTTTTCCTTTATTGACGCCATAAAAATTATTTTTTTCTACCCCCAAACTGCGAAATATTTTTTTACTATTTCCCCTGCATAAAACAAGGCCTCATACAGCCACGTCACTGAAAAAATAAACAAGTTATGGCTACTGAAATGCAGAGAGGCAAAAAGAGAAAAATGTAGCTGGTCATTAAGGCACTTTCAGACCCGGACATTAAGGGGTTAACATAAAAACTTGATTTAAATAGGTTATTTTCTAAAGACAATTTCCCTTTAAATCATTATTTGTAATGGCCGGCTTGTTTCACCTTTCCTTTAGCAATGATAAAGAATGTACTTCCTTCCTCTCCTTCACGAATAATATAATCTCCTTTATCATAGCGTTCCTGTCAACAAAAAAGAAATGTTACTATAAATAGATTTACTTACATTTTTAAAACTGAATATTACAAATATTAAAAATGTCACAGTTAAAAAGTATATAAACATTAGCGTAACTTTCAAGTCATATCATGTTGTTTACCTCATTCATGTACATAGATTCTTTCTACACTTATTTTGTCCAGACAGCAGTTTAGCTCCATTCTACTGTCTGACATGTGACCTAACAGTTCTAAGGCCTTATTCACACGAACATATTTCAAGTCCATGTGCTGTCACTTTAAATAACTGACAGTATACTGACCAATGCAATTCAATGGGGCTATTCACACATTCCTGCTTATTCATGGAGCGTGTTTTTGTTGCATGAAACTCGCCGCATGTTCTATTCTAATCCATTCTTGCGTATCAGAGTCCTCTGAGTCATCTGAGCTCCGACAATGCACTGCTCTATGGTAACAGGGAATCTGCAGAATTCTAAATTTAGCTTTCTGTCTTAAAGGAGCACTAAACCTAGAAAATACACACAAAAAATAAAAATAAATAAAATCCCAGCAATTCCTCCCTCATTCTCATTTACTCTTTTGATCATATTTTGTCTCATATTGCAAATAATACTGAGTAATATATAAAGAAATCTGCGTCCCCGGAGATAAGCCATGTTCTGGCTGGCTACAGCAGGAGCCTTCTCCTATCTGTCCTGTCTGCAGTAGGACACAAGGATTCGAGAGCCCGCCACTTTGGCTTAGCCCACTTAGTCGTTCATCAGCTGAAAATAGAATAGACTAGTAAAATCTTAAACATTGAACTGTATTCTCTGCAACCTTTCCACAATTTCAGGAACATGCAGATTGACAAACACTATGGTCAAGTTTATCTCCTGTTTAATTTTATTATTAATTTCTAGGTTTAGTGTCCGTTTAACTGCTAAAACATTTGTAATTAAAAAGCAATACAGATATATAAAAAAAAGTATTTACAAAGTTGCTCCAATTTTCATGTACAGATTCAGACGGAATGGAAATGCTGAGGCGTTACATGCGGATTTTGCTGTGGATTTCACCCCTTCCACATTGAAAAGAATAGAACACAATGAGCATACTGCGGATTTGTCCAAATATCATCCGCATGGCTGGGACTGTAATCTGCTGCAGATTTTCCACATTTAAAATCTGCAGCATTTCCGTCCCGTGTGAATCCAGCCTCAGGCCCTGGTCACATAGAGTGTTTTGCAGGCAGAAAAAGTCTGTGTCAAAATTCCTTCAGGAATTTTGAGGCAGATTTTGATCTGCCTGCACTCTCTTGCTGCGGTTTTCGCAGCGTTTTTCAGCCGTGGCCATTGAGTGCCGCGGGCAAAAAAAAGCAGAGTAAAATGCTTTCTCTGCCTCCCATTGATTTCAATGGGAGGTCAGAGACAGAACCGCGAGAAAAAAGAGGATGTCAATGGGAGGTGGTTTTGGGTGTCTTTTTACACTGATTCTGACGTGGTTTCCGCATCAGAATCAGAGCCAAAAAATTCTGTGTGGACAGGGCCTTAAACTGTATAAAAATGTTGAATGTCACTCAAGAGCAGATTTTTTTTCTTGAAGTTGCATATAAGATTTGTGTTTTGAAAATGAAAGACTTAGGGCATGACCACACGTGGCGGATTTCCTCCGCAACTGTCCGCATCAATGCCGCACAGAATCTGCGTTGCAGATTCTGCTGCGGATCTGCACAAAATGTGCAGAAAATTGATGCGGACTAGCTGCTGCGGACTGCGGGAAAAGTGCTTCCCTTCTCCCTATCAGTGCAGGATAGAGAGAAGGGACAGCACTTTCCCTAGTGAAAGTAAAAGATTTTCATACTTACCGCCCGTTGTCTTGGTGACGCGTCCCTCTTTCGGCATCCAGCCCGACCTCCCTGGATGACGCGCCAGTCCATGTGACCGCTGCAGCCTGTGCTTGGCCTGTGATTGGCTGCAGCCGTCACTTACACTGAAACGTCATCCTGGGAGGCCGGACTGGAGACAGACGCAGGGAGTTCTCGGTAAGTATGAACTTATATGTTTTTTTACAG
Organism: Rhinoderma darwinii; assembly: GCF_050947455.1. Taxonomy (NCBI): domain Eukaryota; kingdom Metazoa; phylum Chordata; class Amphibia; order Anura; family Rhinodermatidae; genus Rhinoderma; species Rhinoderma darwinii. The sequence goes on along the minus strand of NC_134687.1, from coordinate 210,776,755 downwards.
ATACATGTATATTGAGATCGGTAGTCACTGTCCCGGGTGCAGAAACAGTTACTGCCGATCGCTTAACTCTTTCAGCACCCTGGACAGTGACTATTTACAGACGTCTCCTAGCAACGCTCCCGTCATTACGGGAGCCCCATTGACTTCCTCAGTCTGGCTGTAGACCTAGAAATACATAGGTCCAGCCAGAATGAAGAAATGTCATGGTAGTAAAACCAATACGCTCCGCAGCACACATAAGATCTGCGGACTTCATTGCGGAATTTTGACTCTCCATTGAAGTCAATGGAGAAATTCCGCCATGAGTCCGCCACTGCTCCGCAACAGACAGAGCATGCTGCGGACACCAAATTCCGCTCCGCAGCCTATGCTCCGCAGCGGAATTTTACGCCTCGTCTAAACGAACACTGCTAAATTAAAGTGTAAGTCAATGGACAAACGGCACCGCTGCGGATTAACGCTGCGGAGTGTCCGCAGCGGAATTTAAGTGAAATTCCGCCACGTGTGAACCCGCCCTAAGGCTCTGTTCACATTTGCGTTGGGGTCCCGTTCTGACGTTCCGTCTGAGGTTTCCGTCAGAACAGGACCCTGAGCAGACACAAACTGACACCGATGGAAATCAGAGGTTTCCATTTCCATCACCATTGATTTCAATGGTGACGGAGCCGGTGCCCGTGGTTTCCGTTTGTGTCTTTTGTGCACCGGATCAGTCGACTACGCTATTGCTTCTAGCAAAATGACGGATCTGGTGCACAAAAGAGACAAACGGAAACCACGGGCACCGGCTCCGTCACCATTGAAATTAATGGTGATGGAAACGGAAACCTCTGGTTTCCATCGGAGTCAGTTTGTGTCTGTCCAGGGTCCCGTTCTGACAGAAACCTCCGACAGAAAGTCAGAACGGGACCCCAACGCAGATGTGAACAGAGCCTAAGGCTCTGTTTACATCTGCCGAAACTGTTGTACGACAAATACTCTGCCTTCCTTAATACAAAGCTAAAATCTTGGCTTGCTGCAGACGCTATGAGGGGGAGCGCACAGAGCTCCTAAGTTCCCTCTTTTAGTGGCTGCAGGCTTATTCTCTAGGACTGTGTAAGGGCTTGTCCACACGTAATTGGTGCGTATTTTGCTGCGCAATTCCGGTCAGAAAATATGCAGTGGAATACAGTAGCAGCAAAATGGGTGTGATTTAACAAATGTCATCCACACACTGCGGAAAAATTCCGTCCGAAAATTCACCTGTGGTCCATAATTTTTATTCCGCAGCATGTCAATTATTGCGGTGGAAAATGGCCTGATTTCCTGCGTTTTTCCCTATGGAACTCAATGAGGCACAACAATTCCACAGCAAACTACAATGTACTGTGTAAATTGCTGCTGAAACACTGCAGAATTTCTTACAAGGGGTGGAAATGACATCACAGGAAGAAGAAATATCATCATCACAGAGCCCTTGAGAAAACGCAACAAAAAACGCAACAAAAATCTGCACTATTTTCCGCAGTAAAATAACGCATGAAATGGTGCGGATTTTCCGCAGCGGATTGTCTGCTAGTTGATGCGTAAATGCTGCGGAAATTTTCAGCAGCAAATACGTTACATGTTGACAAGCCCTATAGGGAAGGGGGGAATCAAAGCTTTGTAACAGAAACACGGAGCTTCGACCTGTATAAAGATGCATCAATAAATCAATCAGCACAAGCTGATGATCGTGATAGTGTGAGATGTTTCTATAGTACCTGGTCTAGATGGATCTCCTTAAGGGACAGTGCAGATATTGCCAATTGACTTTTATAAAAAGATTTCCAACTTTTGTTAGGCAGATGGGAAATCTTTGTCCAGAGTTAGGTTTTCTACCTCGCCTCTTGTGACCTCCTTACCTTTTTTCACATCCCATTCCCCCCACCCTTTTTTCTCTTCTCTCTCTAATTATTTTAACCCGTTAGTGACCGGCCCATCGTGTTTCTACGTCGGTCACTAACGGGCCTTATTCCGATGCCATAGACTTTTTACGTCGCGGCATCGGAATAAGTTTACAGAGCAGGGAGCTGTCAAATCTCCCTGCTCTCAGCTGCTAGAGGCAGCTGAGGGCTGGGAGCGTCCCTGCTCTGCCGTGTGAGATCGATATTAGTATCGATCTCACACGTTTAACCCCTCAGATGCAGTGCTCAATAGCGAGCACCGCATCTGAGTGGTTTTGGAGAGAGGGAGGGAGCTCCCTCTCTCCCCCACCGACACCCGGCGATACGATCGCCGAGAGTCTGTGTCTCTAATGGCAGCCGGGGGTCTAATAAAGGCCCCCAGGCTGCCTGGAGTGAATGCCTGCTAGATCATGCCGCAGGCATGACCTAGCAGATGCCTGTCCGTGTTAAACGGACAGGCAGTAATACACTGCAATACAAAAGTATTGCAGTGTATTATAAATGCGATCGCAGAATCGCATATTATAGTCCCCTAGTGGGACTAGTAAAAAAGTGAAAAAAAAGTTTAATAAAGTTAATTTAAAAAAAAATGTGAAAAAAAATGAAAAACCCAGCTTTTCCCCTTACAAAATGCTTTACTATTAAAAAAACAAAATAAAGTTAAAAAGTTACACATATTTGGTATCGCCGCGTCCGTAACGACCCGAACTATAAATCTATTACATTATTTAACCCGCACGGTGAACGCCGTAAAAAAAATAATAAAAAACTATGGAAAAATTGCTGTTTTCTGTGAATACTGACTTAAAAAAAATGTAATAAAAAGTGATCAAAAAGTCGCATCTACTCCAAAATGGTACCAATAAAAACTACAAGTCGTCCCGCAAAAAAAAAGCCCTCATATGACCGAATCGGCGAAAAAATAAAAACGTTACGGCTCTTCAAATATGGAGACACAAAAACAAATAATTTTGAAAAAAAAGCGTTTTTACTGTGTAAAAGTAGTAAAACATACAAAAACTATACAAATTTGGTATCGTTGCAATCGTAACAACCCGCTGAATACAGTTATTGTGTTATTTATACCACACGGTAAACGGCGTAGATTTAGGACGCAAAAAAGAGTGGCGAAATTTCTGATTTTTTTCTATTCCCCCCCAAAAAAAAGTTAATAAAAGTTAATCAATAAATAATATGTACCTAAAAATGGTGCTATTAAAAAGTGCAACTTGTCCCGCAAAAAACAAGACCTTATAGAGCTATGTCGACGCAAAAATAAGAAGGTTATAGCTCTTGGAATGCGACGATTGAAAAACGTAAAAAATAGCTTGGTCATTAAGGTCCAAAATAGGCCGGTCATTAAGGGGTTAATGTATTTAAATGTTTATCATTGCTAGAGCTTTTCTCTTTTTTTTGTACTGTCTCTTTGACTTTTCTTGTTAATTTGATCAAAACTTTAAGTTTATGCCAAAAAAATAAATACAAATTATTCAGCTCAGTATTTGGGACCTATTCAGAAAAACCAAAAAATAAATGATAGGTGCACTTTACGGTTGTAGAGTATTCAAGTCTCGTATTAATTGTAATTCTATACAATATAATGCATTCATTCTATATTATTCTTGAAAAGCCAATAATTGCAAGCACTGCTCCAATAGAATATATACTATATCAGTTTTAGCTCTTACATACTTTTATGTAAATTCTATATAGCCATAAAATGTACAGAGAAATTTATAAAATAAGAAAGGAAATTAAACCCTCTGGCTTCACCTCTAACTTTTGCAAATGAAAGTCGTTTTTTTTTTTGGAGTGAGCAGATTTTTAACCACAGTGAAGGACATGTAATGCACAACTGTAAAACTATTGTTTACCACATACATTAACCCCTTTAGGACGCAGCCTGTTTTGGCCTTGTGGACACAGATGATTTTTTCAAATCTGATGTGTCACTTTATGTGGTAATAACTCCGGAATGCTTTTACCTATCCAAGCGATTCTGAGATTGTTTTCTCGTGACATATTGTACTTTATGTTAGTGAAAAAATTTGGTCGATAAATTCAATATTTATTTGTGAAAAACTTCAAATTTTAGCGAAAATGTGCAAAAATTTGCATTTTTCTAAATTTAAATGTATTTGCTTGTAAAACAGATCGTAATACCACACAAAATAGTTACTAGTTAACATCCCCCATATGTCTACTTTATGTTTGCATCATTTTTTTCACGTCCTTTTATTTTTCTAGGACGTTACAAGGCTAAGAACTTTAGCAGCAATTTCTCATATTTTCAAGAAAGTTTCGAAAGGCTATTTTTTCAGGGACCAGTTCAGTTCTGAAGTGGCTTTGAGGGCCTTCTGTATTCGAAAATCCCCATAAATCACCCCATTTTGAAAACTGCACCCCTCAATGTATTCAAAACCACATTCAGAAAGTATTTTAACCCTTTAGGCGTTTCACAGGAATTAAGGCAAAGTAGAGGTGAAATTTACAAATTTCATTTTTGTTTGCCGAAATTCATTTGTAATAAAAAAAAATCTGTAACACAGAAGGTTTTATCAGCTCAATATTGATTGCCCAGATTCTGCCGTTTTTAGAAATATCCAACATGTGGCCCTAGTGTCCTAATGGACTGAAGCACCGGCCTCAGAAGCAAAGGAGCACCTAGTGGATTTTGGGGCCTCCTTTTTTTAGGAATATATGTTAGGCACCATGTCAGATTTGAAGAGGTCTTGTGGTACCTAAACAGTCGAAATCCCCCAAATGTGACCCCATTTTGGAAACTACACCCTTCAAGGCATTTTTCTATGGGTATAGTTAGCATTTTGACCTCACAGTTTTTTTTGCAGAATTTAGTGGAATTAGTCTGTGAAGATGAAAATCACCTTTTTTTCTGTGGAAACATAGAGTTTTTTCATTTTTACAAGAAATAAAAGAGAAAAAGCACGCCAACATATTTAAAGCAATTTCTCCCGATTACGGCAATACCCCATATGTGGTCATAAACTGATGTTTGGACCCACAGCAGGGCTCAGGAGGGAAGGAGCACCATTTGGATTTTGGAGCGCAGATTTTGCTGGATTGGTTTTCAGTGCCATGTCTGGCTTGCAATGCCCATGAGGGACCAAAACAGTGGAAACCCCCCAAAAGTGAGCCTATTTTGGTAACTACACCCCTCAAGGAATTTTTCTAGGGGTATAGTGAGCATTTTGACCCCACACGATCTTTTTTAGAGCTAAGGTGACCGCGCTTTAAAATCTTTATTTCTTACAACATCCACCGTGCGCAATAAAGTTTTACTTTATTCTGCGGGTCGGTACAATTACGGCGATACCATATGTGTATAATTTTTTTTTACGTTTTGCAGCGTTTGCACAATAAAATTACGTTTCTATAAAATAATTTATTTTCTGAGACCATATTCTGAGCCGTAACTTTTTTATTTTTTCGTCAAAAAAGCTGTGGGAGGTTTTGTTTTTTGCGGGACGGGTTATAGTTTATATTGGTACTATTTTGGGGTAAATGCGACTTTTTGATCACTTTTTATTCTATATCTTGGGAGGGGTGGTGACTAGAAAATAGCGATGCTGACATAGTTTTTCGTTTATTTTGTTTGCGGCGTTCACCGTGCGGAAAAAATTACTTTATAGTTTCATAGTTTGGGTCGTTACGAACCCGGTGATATCAAATATGTGTACTTTTTTTAACGTTTCCCTTTTTTTCTTATAATAAATTACTTATTATAGGAAAACAAAAACTTTTATTTTTACACTTTTATAAAACATTTTTATTAACTTTTTTTTTTCTTTTTACACTTTATTTTTTTCTTTATTAACTTTTTTTTACTTTTTACACTTTATTTTTTTTACCTGCAGCTCTGATCGCTGCTAGAATACATTACACTACCTAGTAGTGTAATGTATTCCAACTGTCAGTGTGACGTCACAGTCACTCTGACAGTAAGTCTACGAGTGCCAGCCAGAGACTGGTCCTCATAGGCTTCCATACATGGCAGACCCGTAGGCCGTTGCCTGGCCTCCGGATACCATCACAAGCATCAGCAGCCCCAATTGCATGGGGGCTGCTGATGTGCTACAAACCCCCTAAATGTGGCGATCGAATCGAGCACCATATTTATCGGGTCAATTGCCGAAATCAGCAGCGATGAGCCGCTGATTGGCAACACTGGGGACAGCTGATCTTCCAGTTCCCGATGCACACCTTGTCGCCGACAACGGCACAGTGACTTCCTGTCACTCTGACAGGAAGCCTATCAGGACCAGCCAAAGATTGGTCATGATGGGCTTCCATCCATGGCAGACACGAAAGCCATTGTTTGGCTTCCATTTGCCATGCTAACTATCGGCAATCCCAGCAATTTTGGACCGGGGTCTGCCAATATGCTAGAAACCCCTAAAATTCGGCGATTGCAACCGATCGCCGAATTTAAGGGGTTAATTCACCTAAATCAGTGGCAAAGGACCGCTGGCCGGCAAGAGTGGAGTGTCAGCTGTAGGCGACAACTGACCTCCCGGTTCCCGGTGCAAACTGTCGCCGACAGTGTGCACCGGAAACAACTCAGTAACTATACGTCCTCGTGTGGGAAGTAACCTCCCGCGACGACGTATAGTTACTTACTCATAACGGGTAGGGGTTAAATTGTTCCAGGTTTACTAACTGTTATTAAAATATATATTATGTTGTTAAAATATTATCTATATCATTTTTAATTTCAATATTAAATGATCGGAAAGCAAATATATATTGCAAACATAGTAGAGGCATAACTTGAAGCTCCTGGGCATCAATGTAAAATATGTAACAGGGCCCCACCTATCATGTGCCATTTAAAATATTTGTGCCTTCTTATCTGGCAAAAGGGCCTTTTGGCCCATTTAGGCACTAGGACCCATGAAAGACTGCTACCTCTCCTCTCCCTATAGCTACAGCCCTGAAACTAGGTAGTAGTAGTAGTAATAATAATAATAATAATAATAATAATAATATTAATAATAAAAATAATTCAATAATCATGGTAGGAATTATGTATCAGCAATCGGAATGTAAATCAGACTCCTGGCAAGAGTTTTATGAGCAATGGTTTAAATCAGTTTTTTAAAAGTAAAAACAAAAACAAACATAAATAAAGACAAACAAGCAAACTAAACAATCTTGAAGCATCCTATTCTAAATACTGAAAGGTGAAGATGTAACAGGCAAAGTGCACTCCAATTAATCCGCATACCTCCAGATTTAATATCTGGGATCGGAATGGAATTCTCTTGTGGTTATTACGTCTGCTCTCCAAATACTCTATTAGAAACACATTTTGTCTTTTAAAGAAAAATGACTGTGCTCTTCGGTAAATTACGCTGAATTATTAATTTGTAACATCTGTGTCAGTGTTACGTTACATGGCCAACCCTCTGGAGGGAGCAGATCCAAGAAGACCTGTTCAGAATAATTTCATCATCAAAACCCTGGGAAATGGGAGAGCAAACACTGTATCATCATGGCATGGAATTAATAAATGACACCAGGGAATTTCTATGAAATACTCATTGATACATTGGCGGTGTAATTTACACTTAAGTGCAAAGTGCTCTTTGACTGCATTTCAATAGAAGGTTGCTTTTCTTCTAGTTAAATTATATGATGAACACAGGACTGACATAAAGTCAACACCTTGAAAATAGTTTCTTTCTGTTAAATCTTTCAGAAATGGAGTGTGATTCCTCCGCACGTATTTGAAGTGGCCACCTTCCATATAATGTTTCTGCCCAAGAAAATAAACTAGCTGGGCCCTCTTTTCAGTTTGTTTTGTGCACACATAGAACTCTTTTAATGAGCTCTCTTGTGCTTTGGTAAAATAGTTTTACGTGTCTCACTTTCTTCTATTTTAGAGGCACATGGAACATAGTTTCTGGTATTCCTTGTCCTGAGATTTGACATTTCAAAAATGTTAAAAAAAAAATTACAAGGTTTAGTTTCTGAATGTTCGTCACCTATCTTGAACATGTTCCAAGGGTCTTTCCATAGTACACCAAACTTTGAAAAACATTTGCTACAAATTGAGATGGGTAAGGTTTTAAGCTTTTAACTGTATATCCCTTTTTCTCCAGGTAATTCACATATTTCTTCTAATGTATATGTTTCGTTAAATATCCCTTTCAAAAGTAGCTAGAAAACATGTTACTATTATTTATATTTTTACTAAAACATATTATTAATAATTTAATTATTTTATAATTAAATTTGTACTAAAGGTGAGCCTTCTACAAAACAGACAGATAGGCTCAGACACACAAGTGGCAAGCGGCACAGTGTCCCTAGGATTTTAGTTTTTTCGTTAGTTGGCACACTTTAAAAATAAACTTCTGTCTGTTTTATATGGCCTTACCAGTTCTAAGCAGTCGGCGATCTTCATCAACTTGTCTTCTGGAAGCTCCTTCAGCAGAAATACACTTTTGAAAAAGAGACATTTATTTAAGCATGATTTATTATGCATTCACGAGGATAGATGCGTCAGAACATACATGCCAATGAAGTGTTCTACACACCCACATTATGTACAAAATATTATTCATACAGTATATGTAAATTTCCCACAGCAGATGCCATTTCCTATCCAAGGTTGTGTTATGGAGGTGGAGAACCGCTTTAACAAAATCATTCAATAATTTTTAACTGAAGAACATATAATGTACTGAGATTTTCAACAAATGTCTTATTACCTTTTTAAAAAATTCTGATGTTCCTCATGTCTTGTTTGAGCTGTCTTTCTCATGATATTTTGAAACGCTTCTCTGTCAAGAGCCCATGTCCTGACATTAGTGATTGCTTTGAACAAAAATAAAATCAATCAAATTGTTGATACAAAACAAAATAAAACTTTTCTAAAGTTGACAAATGTACAAATTTTACCAAGCATCTTAATAAAATTGTTTCATAGACTATGCATATCATTCTCTTTAGGCCAAATTCAGACGAATGTGGTATACGTACGTGTGACGGCCGTTAAAACAATGGATTTCAATGGGGCCGTTCACACAGCCGTTGCTTCAATGGACCATGTGAAGGGTCCATTGAAAAATAGAACATGTCCTATTTTGTTCCAATTTCACGGATCCTTCAATAGACTCAAGTCTATGGGGATCCGTGAAAATGGGACCCGTATGGGGGCAATTCGGACGTGAAGAACAGCCGTTTTTCACGTCCGAGTTTCCCCACGTTCGTCTGAATTCGGCCTTAGAGTCATGCAAAATAGAATAATATATGTCTTGCTTGATATCATTTATCATTGTCATAACTGATGTCTTACTTTTCAGGTGTTTACTATTGACCAACAATCTAAAAGGGATACCGCATATTCCCAATAGATGATAATAGAGATTTAACTCAATCAATTCTGGAATTCTAACTCTATTCTTGATCCCTTATGACCATAACTGTGTTATATTGCTGGCAGCTACATTAGAGGAAGACATTAATGGGGCTGTAACCTTTTCAGAAATGGTCCTGACCATAGTAGCCGCTATCAGAGACATGAGATGAATAAGCTGTATACTAAAAGGTTTGAGTACTCAAAATGTTGATTGCAAAAGTTACTAACATTTTTCAGGAATTGGAGAAATAAGTTATTAGAACAAAGTAAGATGCAACAGTATACATGTATTTCTCTCTCTCTCTTTCTCTCTCTCTCTCTCTCTCTCTCTCTCTCTCATTCACTCACTATCATATATATATATTTTTTATTTTTTTTATCCTGACATAAGTTCTCTTTAGCTCATCTTGCCACTACTTGCATGTCACAATGCATAGCACACACATAGTACACACTATTATGTCAAATTCTAGAGACACACACCAAACCTTTGAAAAATAAGTAGTAAAGGTGTTTTTGTAAAATTTTCTGGCAAAGCTTCACAGGCTTCGAATCGAAGCTGTATAAATTTACCTTTGACTGAGGCAGTTCTTGTACAGTTATAAAGTATTGCTAACTCTCCAAATGTTGTCCACACTGGGATGGAAGCTAGAAGCTTGTTCTGCTGGAAAACTTCAGTTTTACCCTCTGGAAAAAATAATATTTTTACCCATTAAATTCTGTTGGAAAACTTTGAGAAACACGTTAAGACTTCTTGACATGATTTCCTACAATTATTGGACAACTATACTGTACTATACTGTTCTATGCTATACTGTATTATACTATACTCTACTATACTATTCATTGTAACTTACTTCATTACATTACCATTATACCTTTTAAATGCTACATATTTATTAATATGACACTTAAAATCACCAGGTATTGTTTTCTACAGTATGAGTTCTACTACACAATTTACTATTATTTAGGATGGAGGTCACACCAAGACACTTTTATTCAGCAACGTACCTGGAAGCTCCCAGGCCTGAAGCAAAATCTATAACTGGTCTCCTAAAGCATTATGGGACATTTAGGGCATGGCCCCACGTGGCGGTTTTCCTCCGCAGCTGTCCGCATCAATGCCGCACAGAATCTGCGTTGTAGATTCTGCGGCGGATCTGCCCAAAATGTGCAGTAAATTGATGCGGACTAGCTGCTGCGTACTGCGGTAAAAGTGCTTCCCTTCTCTCTATCAGTGCAGGATAGAGAGAAGGGACAGCACTTTCCCTAGTGAAAGTAAACAAATTTCATACTTACCGGCCGTTGTCTTGGTGACGCGTCCCTCTTTCGGCATCCAGCCCGACCTCCCTGGATGACGCGGCAGTCCATGTGACCGCTGCAGCCTGTGATTGGCTGCAGCCGTCACTTAGACTGAAACGTCATCCTGGGAAGCCGGACTGGAGACAGATGCAGGGAGTTCTCGGTAAGTATGAAATTCTATTTTTTTTACAGGTTGCTGTATATTGGGATCGGTAGTCACTGTCCAGGGTGCAGAAACAGTTACTGCCGATCGCTTAACTCTTTCAGCACCCTGGACAGTGACTATTTACTGACGTCTCCTAGCAACGCTCCCGTAATTACAGGAGCCCCATTGAGTTCCTCAGTCTGGCTGTAGACTTAGAAATACATAGGTCCAGCCAGAATGAAGAAATGTCATGTCCAAAAAGCAAGACGCATCCGCAGCACACATAACATGTGCATGACAGCTGCGGACTTCATTGCGGAATTTAGAATCTCCATTGAAGTCAATGGAGAACTTCCGCAATGAGTCCGCAACCAGTCCGCCACTGGTCCGCAACATCCATTGTATGCTGCGGACACCAAATTCCGCACCGCAGCCTATGCTCCGCAGCGGAATTTTCAGCCTCGTCTAAACGAAGCCTACTAAAAAGAAGTGGGAGGCAATGGAGAAACGGGTCCGCTGCGGATTAACGCTGCGGAGTGTCCGCAGCGGAATTCAAGAGCAATTCCGCCACATGGGGCTTTGCCCTTAAACCCTTTCAAGGCCTTGATGCCTGAATGTCCACAGCAAAATTGCCCCTTTTGGAGTGCTAAATCCTAAGGCCTAATTCACACAACCGTGTTCGGTCCGTACGTCGGTCTCATTTCCCGGACCGAATAGAGTGCAGGAAGCCGAGCTCCTAGCATCATAGTTTTCTATGATGCTAGGTGTCCCTGCCTCCCCGCGGAACTACTGTCCCGTGCCAAAAACATGATTACAGTACGGGACAGTTTTCTCACAGCGAGGCAGGGACTCCTGGCATCGTACATAACTATGATGCTAGTAGCGTTCCTCCCTGCACTGGGTTCAGTCCAGGAAATACTGCCGACATACGGTCCGTATATCACATACCGAACATGCTCGTGTGAATTAGGCCTTAGGGTGAAAAACCTATTTATTTTATACTTTGACTAATATTTTTTTTCTTTTTTGGGAAACAGATGTGACTTTAATGTGATAACAAAACACAACCAGTATCTTTTCATTCTAATTAGGTTTTATATCAAGGGAAATGGGAAAAATAGGGGTTAGAGATGCTAATTTTCTTCTTGTTTCCTTTTGTAATTTAATGTTATTACTTAAACCAGACAAATTAATTTTCCAAAATGATCCTCTCTCTCTCACGTGTATAGTGATACCAAATACACATACTTTGCTCTACCTACATCAACATAACATAAACAGATAGCACGGGTCTCCATTTCCACTGCCGCGCCACCTTCCTTTAGGTGGTATGTAGGGTCTGTAAAATGGACGCAACGCTTCTGTGTACAGAAAATGTTATTGTAGGTAGAAAAGCAAATTGGGGCAGGGCTAGGGAGACCAAAAACAAGCGACAGTTAAAATTTTGTGTGGATTTGACATAATATATTCTGTAATATGGACGCATTATTATATGGGTCCATGATATCCATGTAAAATGCTTCCATGTCACAGAGGACAGTCCGTTGCAGAGCAGGTGGCCTGGGCTAGTGGTTAGATTTATTATTTTTATTGTTTTATTGTATTTGTTTTTTTTACTTTTTCATTTTTTTTTACAGTTACTTTTTTTTTTCCTAGGTTCGGAGGAATCAGGGAAAGCATAATATATGTTATCCCAGCATTCCTCTTTATGTAGCTTACAGATAATAGTGGTCTATCGCCTGCTAGCCATTATATCACTATTAGCAGTGATCCATGTCTTCCCAGAATGCTCCTTTCACCCACTTGAGAGTTGTAAGCAACAGCCTGAATGCAGGAAGGAAGCGTCCTGCATTTGGATCCTACATGTCCCCGCATCACTAAGGCAAGCTCTATGTAGACAATGCACATGCATAGAATGCAGGAAGGTTGGAAATCTGCAACCTATAAAACTGTAAATACATAAATATTCAATCTCGAATATTGAGTACATGGTGAATTGTCTATTGGCAGATAATCACATTTACTTTCAATATATGAAATACCTGTTGAAATACGAATAATAATAATAATAATAATAATAATAATAATGCCATTTATTATACATGTTTATGAACAGGGAAAAAGGTAAAAAAAAAAGATCACACAGATAAAAATATAAATGAAAGTCCAAAACAACAAGACCTTTTGCCGTGTCTTTGTGCCATATCTGGTGCACATAAACATTTCTTACCACACATGATCCATAGTAAACATTCTGCAGTCATGAATACAGATTTATCATACAATGCTATTGTTAACAAACCTATTCTAGGAAGACAAGTTCAAATCCGTAAATTAAATATTTGGGTTTATATTCCATTTATAATCTATTTGTTATTTGGTGAAGTCTTTAACGGGCACAAGATACATTTGGAAATGTCTATGGACGTCAGATGTTTGCTGAGGTTAGGATTTGCATACATAATGCAGGCACACCAGTGAAATGATAGCTCTTAAGAGTATTGGGATACCAAGTGTGGTCTCTTAAGGCTCCAGAAATAGTGTGGGTATAACAAGTTTTTATGTCTAAAGACAGTATTTCGTTGTTGGCTTCCAGCTTCCATTTTTGCAGATATGTTTATTTAAGTACACATTGAATGCAGCCTGTAAGTTCTTGACCACATCACCTGCTCTATTTATCTCCATGACTAGATGCAGTCACAGCTGAACTTTAACTAAAGTGTATAAGCAATAATAAAGACAGGTCCCATCCAGCCAATGTTCAAGTCAGAGATAAACACCTACCAGCTAATACAAAGATATGGCTGCCGGGTTCACCTTGCTTGATAATATATTCTTCTTGAGCGTATCTTCTCTCATACATGCATTCTACTATGTCCCGGATTTGATGAGGATCTAAGTTCTTTAGAAATTGATTCTTGTTTAAGGCATCTATTATTAGTTTTTTCTCACTTAAAAAAAAGAAACATCAAATATTTAAATGGATAGAAAGAACTGGCCAAACATTATTAATCCCTTATTTGTAAACAGTAATTGGGATTAATAATATATCACCTTCAATATAGCAACACAAAATTACTGAAACATCTTGAGCAAAAGAATACAAAGATTCTCTGTGTCAATTGTAAGTATCCGCCTGTGTTATTTCATACATGACCACCTGGTGCTATGTTACATGAACTCAACTGATCTATTATAATTATGTTGCCATATGCTACTGAGAGAAAAGAAAAGATTGACCTAAACATAGTGGGTGTAAATAGCTGTCAATGACTAAATCAGGCATTGTAAGCACCATCGCATGGCTGTATTCCAGCTCGGAGTTGTACAGATCCACAATACGGCACCCATAGCTTGCCATGGGCCTCTAGCTGTATTACAGAGGTATTCTACCCGTAAAGTAATGGGAAAAATACGGTGCCACACAAAGGACCCATATGGCATCACGTAGAGTGACTACAGCTTCCTAATATGAAACTGTAGGATCTCCGTGTGCTGTGAGTCCATGCAAATCTTTCTCTTGTCCCAAACTCTAGGATATCTTTTATTTGTAGTGATACATGGTAACACACTGTCACTTTTGTGAGCGTTACTAGGTCAGGATTGCTTTTCAGCCCCTAAATGTAATAAGCATCTCCATTAACTAAAAGTCAGCAGAGATCTTGAAAATTGTGAGATGTTGAAACATTAATCTGCAAGTTGCAAAAGCTTTCATTATACAATGACTAAAGAGAACCAGTCAGCTCTCCTGAAATATCTTTTTTTTTAGTAAATACTTGAATTCCCTATGAAATAATGATGGTGGAGCACCTTTTCTTAGAACTCCTTGTTGCACCACTCCCTTGTTATTCCTCCTGGAAATGTATGAGTAAATTGACAACTTACCATTCCCTTTGTCAATAGGCTGCGTCCTTACACTGTCTAACATGGTCAGCACTGATTGGACAGGATCAGAATGTGCTGCGATTTAATGATATATTTCCAGGAGGACTAACAGAGGAATGGAACAATGCAGTATTCGGTCAAACAGTAAGAGGTGAGAGTGAGTCAGGAGTACTAATGGCTTTTTAAGCTTTAATTACTTAAGACAGGTCAACCCTTTAAGGTAAGTACTTAAATAAGAGTCCTAGTTCTCCTCTGTTGTAGAATTAGCAATATGTTACCAGAACGGAGTGATATACTGTAATGGCTTTCATTACATCTGCATGTCATTGATATGTCTGTGCTGCATTAAAAAAAAAAAAATTGATGCATAATTTATGGATTACTTTTATACCATGAATGGTTTCCTGATCATGTATAATTGCCATTTTGCATAAATCATATGACATCACACAGGGATTATTATTCCACTGGGAGTGAGGAAAAGCAACGATGCTCAAATCTCTACGTAATTGCCATGACCGAAATGAATGAACATACCACACACTCTTGGACAACTTTGTGGTTTGTATATTCCACAAAACTTTAAGCCTTGGAATAAGTCTGACTGTAGACCAATTAAAACTATATGGCTGAAGGCAAAAATATCGATAAAGTCACAAATAATCCTTTTAACCCATAAGGCAAATGGTGTATTCATTACTAATTGCCATGTGACTTGTGCAACCTGCTACTATATTCCCTGAGCAACACTAACTGCTAATGAGGCTGGAGGTCACGCAGCAACACATATGGGGAGCACTTAAAAAAGAGCCTATGTCCTGCACATATATTTGTTGGGTGTGTAATATAAGAATTCTGCAGTGAAAAATTAGTATCCATTCAACTCTAGATCACAAAATTAAAGATTTTAGCCCTTTATCGCTTATTACAGGAAATAATCATTAAATATTAATCGGAGAAAACATTGATTCTTCACTAGAACCAAGAGCACAAAGTGTCTTGAAAGAGAAAAACCAATTAGAGAACACAGTAAAGCCCTTTTATTGATTGAGAATGCAGACCTACTACATTCTGAACAGTTGGCGGACTACATATCCTATCCTGGTACGATATTTCTCTACATTATGGATAATATTTCACAGTAAGAATCCTGCATTCAATCTCCAGTGTCTAGCGGCATACTATTTTAGCAATATAAAGAGAATCTGCTGTGAATAAATATCCTTTTAGAATAAATTTAGAATAAATTGTGATTTCTGCTCTTTTTAAAAGGGTTGTCCTTTTTTTTACTTCTATGATTTGATATGATAGGTGGCATTCTAAACTCTGGTACTCCCATTGTTATGGAGAACAAGGGGGACGATTATATAATTAGGTAAAAAAAAAAGGAGAAAAGGGTTTTGTTATGACAACAGCTTTAAGGGTATGTTCACATGCTAAAGTAAAAACGGCTGTAAAATATGGAGCTGTTTTCAAGGGAAAACAGCCTCTGGTTTTCAGCCGTTTTTAAAGCAGCAAACGTTAAAAAAAAGGCCCGTCTGAACGAAACGCTGTTTTTCCCATTGAAACCAATGGGCAGATGTTTGGAGGCGTTCATCTTCCGTTTTTCCAGGCCTTTTTCGAGGCGTTTACGCCCCCGAAAAATGTCTGAAAGCACTGCGTGTGAACATACCCTAAAGAGTAACTTTACTTTCAGAAAACATTTGATATGTCATAGCAACACATCCAAGGAAGGTTTCTATTTGGAACAACATGTAGGAACAAGTCACAATGTCAAGAACACCATTAGTAGAGGTGGACTTGAACATGATCAACATATCCGATAAATACGTACCTGTAGACTAAGCTTACCTTGAATCTTTTCTAACACAAGCTTTTTCAAATGAAAACTTTTGTGAGTTACTTTGGTCATATGTTCTTGTGGTGGGTTCTGCAGAGACTCCCTCCTTAGCACCTTTTCGCTTACTATTATTGAAAAACCCTGAGAGTGTCTTAAATGGCGATGTCTGTAAAGCTCTTGAAGGCGATATATGGCGATTTGTGGTTGGCGAAGCGTGCAACATTTTAAAAGTGGGTGTTAAGGAGTTTCCACTATGCAAAGTGATAACGTCCTGCAGTTTGTTAAGTTGGATGCACTTGTTTTGAAGCTCCTCTGTGATTTCTGCAATGACTTGAGTCTGTTTGGTAAACTTGTCCTGCAATTCGTGAACTATGTGTTCTTTCTTTATTAGCTCCTCATCTTTCATCTTTAGTTGTCTTTCCAGTTCCCAAGATCTTCCTTTCCCAGCATCAGTATTACGGACTTTGCTGCAGGAACTAATAGAAAGGTTCACCAGTTGTCCATCTGGCTGCCTCAGTGGCTTGGGTTTCATGGACCCATTTCCCATTTCCCTTGATACCCTAAACGAAAAACACAAAATGTATTAATCAGTTTTCCCAAATCAGCAGTATGACAGCAAACTCTGCTTTAAGCATTTGTCTTCCACTTAAAATGAAGGTACATTGATTTTCTTCGAATTCCTTTTGAGGTAAACATGATACTTCAGCAGTCATTTTCCTCAATGTTTTTTGCTTATAATCTGTTACTCTTAGATTGTGTTCTGATATTGCTTTTAATACTTTTTAATCTGGCTGTTAACAAAATTCCCTCAATTAACACTGCATATAAAAAACATACACAAAGTATCCATTCATTGTGCGTTTACCCTTTAAAAATGCTCAGTTTTATTATTACACAATAAATTGTACACATAAATACATGCCTATATTTTATACTGTAACCATACTGTTTTCAGTTGATGAGCACAATCCCTTATAGAACTGTTTCCAAGTGAAAACTGAAAAAATGGTAACACTATGGTATTGGTGACAATATGAGAGCTTACTATAGTACATCATATTGTTGAATGGTTTATAGATAATACTTTAACTTATGTAGAATTTTATATAGACTGCTCATGCTGAGCCCCTGAGGATACTGATACAACTTCTATTCACTCCAATATTAAAGAGTTATTCCCATCTCATAAAGAGATTGCATATTGCAATCTGTGGGAGTTTGACCTCTTGGACCCCCACTTATCCTGACAATGGAGCGGCCACAACGCTTCAAAGTTTTCCCTGCACAGCAACGCTGCCGACCACCTGCTGGGCAGGGAGCTATAGTATGGCAGAATTTATTTGAATGGGGCCATGCTGCATTTCCCTTCGCAGTGGGTGGCTGGAAGCGCTGCTTTGCAGAGAAAAGCTTCAGCGCTAAACCAGTACTGCCGCCCATTCATTCTGGGAATCGGTGTGGTTTTTAGAGGTGGAACACACACTGATCAGAAAGTGATGGCATATCCTAGCAGTATACCATCATCTTATGGGATGGGAATAACTCTTTAATCCGTTCCCACCCTGCACCATAATATTACGTTGTGGTTCGCAGTTAGTTAACACAGTTAGTTTAGAGTCGATCCCGGCTGTTCAAACCCTTAGATGCCGCAGTCAATTCTGACCATGGCAGCAAGTGGTTAGACAGAGAGAGGGAGTTTCCTCTGTCACGCCATCAGCGCAAATGGCTTACTGTAGCAGCCGGGCAGGTCTGCCATACACGGAAGCTTATTAGGCCCTGCCAGATGTATTGCAATGTATAATATGAGTGATCAGAAAGTTAGATGTTCAAGCCCCATAGTGGGACTAAAAAAAATAATTCAGAAAAAAAGTTTTCGAAAAATGTAATACTTGGAGTGATTGCATGACCTTCATGACCTCCCCTACATACAGCTGCTATATATAGTGATCTAGATTTATGTAACATTATTGTTTACTCTTCTCTGTTCTCCTCTTCTTCCCCCTGACCTGTGCTGGTAATCCCTCCATCTCCTATCCCTTTTGACACTACTTGTGCCTCTGCAACAGATTTGATACCATTGTATTTGACAAGTTTTATATGCTATTATTGTGCTTAAAGAGGACCTGTCATATTTTTTTTTGTTTTTTTTTATAAGCCCACATACCTTCTTGATGCCAGCACAAATTATTTTTTTTGCCCTCCTGTTGTCCCACCACGGTCCCTGCTCTGCTTGGGGCCTAATATGCTAATTTTGAGTTATGGTACAGAGAGGAGGAGACCTCATCTCTCCACAGTAGGCATTGCCTCCTGCATCACTGTGACTCTGTCAAATCAGAGTGGTCTCCTCCTGTCTGTACCTTTACTCAAAATTTGCATATAAGGAGCCAAGCAGAGCAACGGGAGGGCAAAAAATAAATAAATTACAGAGCTGGAATGGAGAGGATGCCAAAAATAAGGGGAGGTATGTAGTTTAAAAAAAGAGAACCATGACAGGTCCTTGTAATGACAGGGATAGGGAAACAGACAAGTGAGCCCTAATCTACCCGCCACTCAGTCCCTGCCTACTTGCAACGACCCGCCCTAGGCGACGGGGTACAACTGGGCGACGGTCCCTACACTCAGTAAGTGCATGACAGACAACAGATAAGGAAACACAGAACAAAGGGAAACGGGGCAGTTGCCCACGGCAACACCATGAGCAACAAGAGTAGTAAACGAGCCGAGTCAAACCAGGAGAGTACGAGGTGCCAAACGCAGAGCAGGAGAGTAGTGAACGAGCCGAGTCAAACCAGGAGTGTACGAGGTACCAAATGCAGAGCAGAAGAGTAGTCAGTAAGCCAGGGTCAATACGAAGCAGGGACAAGTAGTTCAAGAAGCTGGAGCAGGGCCAGGAAACCAACAGAGAAGAATCACGAGCAAGGAGGAACAGGAAAGGCAGGTATAAATAGACGGAGGGCGGGAGCTAGCTCCGTCTGGCCAGGCTGTGATAGGCTCTCCCACTCCTAAGCCTGCCATCCTGAGTGGTGGAAGATGGAGTCAGTCTCACAGACATAGAAGCAGGTGCAGACTGATTACCTATGGGCGTGGATACAGAAGCTGTGCCTGGCAGATCCTTAACAGTACCCCCCCTTTTATGAGGGGCCACCGGACCCTTTCTAGATGGACCTGGTTTATTGGGGAAACGAAGGTGGAACCTCCTGACCAATACCCCAGCGTGAACATCCCGGGCGGGTACCCAAGTCCCCTCCTCAGGCCCGTATCCTCTCCAATGGACCAGGTACTGGAGGGAGCCTTGGACCATCTTGCTGTCCACAATCTTGGCCACCTCGAATTCTACCCCCTCAGGGGTGAGAACGGGGACAGGAGCAAACTTCTTGGACGGGACTTTAAGGCGCAAGTTCTTAGACGATAGCCACACCAGATCCCCGACCATAAACAAGGGTTTAGCAGAACGTCTTCTATCTGCCTGAGTTTTTTGTATGCTCTGGGACGCCTCTAGGTTCTTCTGAACCTGGGCCCAAACTGTGCACAGTTCCCGATGAACGACCTGTACCTCGGGATTGTTGGAACTGCCAGGTGAAACGGAGGAGAACCGTGGATTAAACCCAAAATTACAGAAAAAGGGGGAGACCCCTGACGAGTTACTGACCCGGTTATTAAGGGAAAATTCGGCGAGGGGAATGAATGAGACCCAATCATATTGACAGTCAGAGATAAAACACCTTAAATATTGTTCTAGAGACTGATTAGTCCTCTCAGTTTGGCCATTAGTTTCAGGATGGAAGGCAGTGGAGAAGG
This sequence comes from Rhinoderma darwinii, assembly GCF_050947455.1. NCBI lineage: Eukaryota > Metazoa > Chordata > Amphibia > Anura > Rhinodermatidae > Rhinoderma > Rhinoderma darwinii. Next base: position 210,756,479 of record NC_134687.1, on the reverse strand, counting down.
ACAGATCAATCTCCAACTTTTTACAGAAGGCTCTCCAAAACAAAGAAACAAATTGTACCCCTCTGTCAGAAACAATATTGACAGGGACCCCATGGAGACGCAGGATGTGTTTGACAAACAAGGTAGCTAACGTCTTAGCATTGGCTAGTTTTTTGAGGGGCACAAAGTGGCACATCTTACTGAAGCGGTCTACTACAACCCACACCACCAACTTGCCTTGAGATGGAGGCAAATCGGTGATAAAATCTATGGAGATATGGGTCCAAGGTCTCTGGGGAATAGGCAAAGAACGTAGTAAGCCCGCTGGTCGGGACCTGGGAGTCTTGGACCTAGCACAAACCTCACAAGCGGCGACGTAGGCCTTAATGTCTTTAGGCAACCCAGGCCACCAATAGTTTCTGGCAATGAGGTGCTTGGTACCCAGGATGCCTGGATGACCAGATAGTGCGGAGTCATGATTTTCCCTAAGTACCCTTAGCCGGAATTCCAGGGGAACAAACAGCTTGTTCTCAGGAAGGTTCCCGGGGGCTGAACCTTGATCAGCCACAATTTCGGAGACTAAATCAGAATCAATAGAGGAAATGATTATACCTGGAGGCAAAATACAAGCAGGATCTTCCTCCGAAGGAGGGCTGGCCATGAAGCTATGCGACAGTGCATCAGCCTTAATATTTTTAGACCCAGCCCTATAGGTAACCAAAAAATTGAATCTGGTAAAAAATAACGCCCATCGAGCTTGTCTCGGGTTTAGCCTCCGGGCAGATTCTAGGAAAACCAGATTCTTGTGGTCGGTAAGGACCGTTACCTGGTGCCTAGCCGCCTCCAGGAAGTGGCACCACTCTTCAAATGCCCATTTAATGTCTAAGAGTTCGCGGTTGCCAATATCATAGTTACTCTTAGTGGGCAAAAACTTCCTGGAGAAGTAGGCACAGGGACGGAGATGGGTGAGGGACCTGGTACCCTGGGACAAGACAGCCCCCACTCCCACCTCGGATGCGTCAACCTCCATGATAAATGGCTCCATTTTGTTGGGCTGAACCAACACCGGGGCCGAGATAAAGCACTTCTTAAGGACCTCAAAAGCCTGGACAGCCTCAGGAGGCCAGCGGAGGAGATCAGCACCCTTGCGAGTGAGGTCCGTAAGAGGCTTAGCGATGACCGAGAAGTTAGCAATAAACCTCCTGTAATAATTAGCGAACCCCAAGAAGCACTGTAACGCCTTCAGGGAGGCAGGTTGGACCCATTCCGCCACAGCCTGGACCTTGGCGGGGTCCATGCGGAATTCATGAGGAGTGAGGATTTGACCCAAAAATGGTATCTCCTGCACCCCAAACACAAATTTTTCGGTCTTCGCAAACAGTTTGTTTTCCCGAAGGACCTGGAGCACTTTCCTGACATGCTCAATGTGGGAGGACCAGTCCTTGGAAAACACAAGTATGTCATCAAGGTACACTACAAGAAATACCCCCAGGTAATCTCTTAAAATCTCATTTATGAAATTCTGGAAGACCGCGGGAGCATTACACAACCCAAAGGGCATGACGAGGTATTCTAAATTACCTTTGGGCGTCTTAAACGCAGTCTTCCACTCATCCCCCTCTTTGATGCGGATAAGGTTATACGCTCCCCATAGATCAAACTTAGAGAACCATTGGGCCCCCTGAACCTGATTAAAGAGATCAGGAATCAAAGGAAGGGGATACTGGTTCCTTACAGTGACCTTATTCAAGTTACGGTAGTCAATGCATGGCCTAAGACCACCATCCTTCTTCCCTACGAAGAAGAAGCCAGCACCTACGGGAGAAGTAGAGTGGCGAATGTAACCCTTGGCCAGGCATTCCTGGATATACTCTCTCATGGCTTCACGTTCGGGACAAGAGAGATTAAATATCCTACCCTTAGGGAGCTTAGCTCCTGGTACCAAATCGATAGCGCAATCGTATTCTATATGAGGAGGTAACACTTCGGAGGCCTCCTTAGAGAAAACATCAGCGAAGTCCTGAACAAACTCAGGTAGCGTGTTCACCTCCTCAGGGGGAGAAACAGAATTAAAAGAAAAACATGACGTCAAGCATTCATTACCCCATTTGAGAACGGGGAGAGAAAAAGCCACGGCGCCACTTGGTATGGATCAAGAAGGTGGTGTAAGATGGTGAAGAAATATAAATGCTCACCGTGTGGGTTAGAAGAGTTGAGCACTGGGGTCCACGAGGTAGCTGCTGCCAGATCCGGGCCGGTCGCCAAAGGAGACCGCTTGGGTACGAAATTTGCAGATAAAAACAAGGATCTATACGGCGCTGCTGGTTTGTAGTGGACAAATGAGATTCCTGAGATCGGGTAATAGTTTTGTAAAAAACTGTTTTAATTGCAACGCGTTTCAGCACCGAACCGGCGCTTTCATCAGGCATAGGTTTACAGAAGGAAAGAGGCAGGTTTATATAGCGCCAGTTCAGACTGGATAATTGCTCAGAAAAACCGCGAAAACACAACAGCAGGTCAAAGTTCAAAAAATGTGTATGTACAATCAATAAACGAATCATAATATAAATACATGGAGGATAAAAGTAAAGATAATAACAAATAAAAAAGGCTGTGTACTCAACAAAAGGATGTTTTTAGGAGCGTAGCAAGTTTAAAACTAAAATGTGTAAATAAATATCATCGTTTTATTAATTTTATTAACAGGAAAAATGTATAAGGTGACATGGGAAAAATGGGGTGGGTAAACGCTGTTTGACTAAGGGTTTGTATGTATTGTTAGGAAGTGGTACTGTATGTTATGTTTAGTTTACATGTCGCCACGGAGACCAGGAGGGTAACGGAAGCCGAAGCGCTCCAAAAGCAAGTGGAACGCAAGATGGAACGCAATGCGCGAGAGAAGGAAGAGAGGCTCAGGAAGGACCGGCGGAGGCTGACAGGCCGGGACAAAATGTGAGCATCGGACGGTGGGTGAGTAAAAGATGATTAACAAATATCAATGTGTAGCAGGGACTAAGATTAATAGGCAGGTCTATTACTTGTGGGTATTTAAACAGGGCCGTAATCAAGAATAGCAGGTGAAAATAGCAGTGGTCGTGTGTCCACAAAAGGAGGGTATGTTTGACATCGTGTGTATAGCAAGAAAAATGGAACATAAGTTAATGTAGTAGATGACAAGTGAAGTGCGGTAGTGGATCATTTGAAATTGTCTGGATGCTGCAATGTTGGGAAGATCTGAAGGATAGACGGTTTAATTAATCTAAGGATGATTCTGTAATATCATTTAGACCCAAAGGGTGAAGGGTGTTCAATTTAAAAATCCAATAGTTTTCTCTCTGTTTCAATTTGCTAAATCTGTTTGGGACGTCACTGCTGATGTGTTCTATTGGAGTAATATTGATTTTATTGAATTCGCAGTTATGCATATGGAAAAAATGTCTAGAGACACTATGCTTGAGGTATCCGTTATTTATATTGAAACGATGGTTATTGATTCTGGTTCTCAGACACTGAGTGGTTCTACCAATGTATTGCAAATGACATGGACACTCTAATAAATAGATGACATAAGAACTGCCACAATTCAGCAGAGACTGTATACTGAAGGTTTCATTGGTGACTGTGGATGTGTAATCCAATTTTCTGTGGCTAATGGACTTACAGCAAAGGCAACGTGAGTGTCCGCATTTGTAGGACCCTTTTATACTAGAAAGAAAGTCTGTGTTGGTTATAGGATGTTTATTAATTCTGCTGGGGGCCAAAATGTTTTTAAGGGATAGGGACCGTCGGAAAGTAATATTAGGTTTACATCGTAATGCGTTTCTTAAATACGGATCAGTCCTGAGAATGTGCCAATGTTTGGAAAGTATGTTCCTGATTGTTTTGTTACCCCTGTTGAAGGTGGTGATGAAATTGAGATGGGGATTAATTGCACCCAATTTTGGAATCTTAGCTGAGGGATTGAGGCAAGATATATGTGTTAGCTTAGAAGCTTTTAGTCGTGCACCTTTTATGAGGTTTTTAGGGAAACCTTTATCTTTGAACCTTTTTTCAAGGACCGCGCATTCTTTGACAAAGTCGTTGTTAGTACTGCAGTTTTTTCTTATCCTACGGAATTGCCCAAAAGGTACGTTTTTCAACCAGGGACGATGATGGGCGCTTCTGAAGTCAATATAGCTATTGACATCGACTAGTTTAAAATGTGTCTTTGTTATGAATTCTTTGCTGACAATGTCATAATTAATAGTCAGGTCAAGGTAGTCTATGGAAGTGGGAGAAAAGGTATAAGTAAATGTTAGGTCATAATCGTTTTTATTGAGAGTATTGATGAAACGTACAGCTTCCTCCTCGGTGCCCTTCCACACTAGAAACAGATCATCGATGTATCTTTTATAGAGTAGTATATTGTTTTTATAGGGGTGTTCGCCATAGATATATGTTTTTTCGAAAGACCCCATATAGAGATTTGCGTAGGAAGGGGCAAAACGACTGCCCATCGCACATCCCTTTATTTGGTGGTAGAAGTTGCTGTCAAAGCTAAAGATGTTATGCTTAAGAATAAAATCGATGCAATTGGCTAAAAAATCAACCTGCGGTTTGGAAATGTTATTAATTTGGGATAGAAATGCATGGGCTACTTTAATGCCTTTATCATGAGGGATGTTACTATAAAGTGTGGTTACGTCTGCAGTAAGAAAACAGACTGGGGCCGTTGAAGGGTCAAGTTTGAGATCGTTTAAGTCTCTGATTAATTGTGTGGAGTCCTTAAGGTGGGAGGGTAAAGTGTGAACGAGTGGTTGGAGGTGAAGATCTACGAAATGGGAGAGATTGCTAGTGAGTGAGTCTATTCCAGAAATGATGGGACGTCCTGGGGGATCTGTTAGTGACTTGTGAATTTTGGGTAGATAGTAAATGAACGGCATGTTCGGAAAAGTGACAGAGAGGAACCTTTTTTCTTTTTTATTAATCAGGCCTGATGAGGCCGCTGTTTCAATTAGGTTTTGATATTTAAGTGTGTACACAGGTAGCGGGTTTGTGGTCAATTTTTTGTAAAACGTGGTGTCACTCAAAATCCTAATAGTTTCTTTTAGGTAGTTTTCTCTGTCTAGGATGACTATTCCCCCTCCCTTGTCAGCAGGGCGGATTACGATATCATTGTTTTTTTGGAGACTTTTCATGGCCTTCCTTTCATGTAAAGTTAAATTGTCAGAGTAAGTGGATGGTAAATTGAGAGTTCTGAACTCATTGCTGACTAGGGACGAAAAGGTTTCAATCATGGGACCTTGGTGGTGGGTTGGATAGAAATTAGATTTTGGATGAACTTCTACAGGGATGGCCCTCGGTGCAGCAGGGTTATCAGATGGTTCTGTGTCGGTGCTGGTCATGGATTTGGTCATGGCAAAATGTCTGGTGAGGGTGAGCTTCCTCGTGAACCTGTTGAGGTCCATGAAAAGCTCAAAGTTGTTAGTTGAGGATGTGGGACAGAATGAAAGACCTTTATTCAAGAGGCTGCGTTCATGTGTGTTTAAAGAGTGTAGTGACAAATTGAATATTTTTATTGATGCTGGACCAGGTTCCTCTTTTTGCTGAGAGATGAATGATGTTTTGTGGCGTTTTTTACCTCCTCTTCGTCCTCTGGGTCTATACCTAGTTTCCTTTTGGTGGAAATTGTTTGAATTGTGGGAAAGAAATTGGTGATGGTTTGAGCTTTGGGGCTCATAATGTATGGAATTAATACGTCCTTGCTCACAACAGTGGGGGTTAAAGGGGGTCTGACTAGCTGGGACGGAAGGCCTAAAAAAGACGTCGCTGCATATGTAATATCCAGAACTGACGTGGCTAAATCAGTATTAGGATTAATGAGCCCCTGGGTGGTGTTATGATTGAAGAAATGGTCAGCAGGGGAGGTTGGATTAGAGAAATATGGTGTGTCATGGATCGAAAGCTCAAGAAGGGATGGAAAAGGGTTACCATCCTCCTCGTCTATAGACTCATTGATCAGTGAAGTGTGTGAAAGGTCAATAATTGGGGGTACCTCCATTGGTTCGGATGCAAGGGGTAACCGGGATAGATGTATTGCTAAATCAGAGGATTTAAAAGCATTCATCGGTATTCTGGGGCTGTATTGGCTAAACCGAGAAGGTATGTTAGGTTGTGGGAACTGAGTTGAGGTGGGTATTGTGGCTGTATTAAGGCACAAGTTTTCAGTGTTAACCAGAGGTGCGGTATTAATACTAGGAGAGTGGTTTGGGATCAACATAGTGTCCAATTTCCTAGATTTGGTACTGTTCCTGAAGGATCTGCTGTAATTCAAGACCCTATCCCGTGTGGTAATTTGAGTGGGTTTGATCGGCATGTTTCTGTTTGAGGCAGTGTCATGTTCAGATATGATGGTTTTTTTGGGGTCTAGGGAAGGAAAGGTGTTCGTTTTCCAATCACCAATAGGGTCAATTGCATAGTCGAGTTGGTCCCTTTTATATTTCTTAACTTTTCTCAAAATAAGGTCTTTTTCATAAGAGATGAGTCTTCTGCTAGTGGATTCTTCTAATTTGAGGAAATCACAATGATCACTGTAGTGCAATAATTGTTCTTTGATGATAGAGATATCTGACAGTAAAGCATTGCTAAGTGATGTACGTTTAGTGAGCAGTCTTTCAAGAAAGCCTAGATGACATGCATCTATATGAGACTTCCAATCGTTGCTAAAAGAGGTGTCAGCAGGGTAAGGGTTAGTGATGGATAACCTTAACCCTCTGGGGGTGATATTGGCAGAGATATATAACAACAAAAACTGACAATCAATATTCTGTAAAGCCTCTTTTTTAAGGAGGTCCTCAAGAGAAAGGTATAGGTCCGTCATTTTTAGGGTCTCCTCAATGGATGAGGTATTACTCACTATGTGAGAATGTCCTTGTAAAGTATCAGTCCCAATAGATTCGAGGATGAGACGTTCCCGCAATATGTTCCTTTCGTTAGTGAAATCCAACATCGTGGAGGATGGTTGTAGACGGGAACACAATGTCGCCAAACGACGGAGGGGTGATGGATCAAGTCCGTTCTTAGGTTGGGTCAAGTCCGTTCCTAGGTTGTCGTTGTGATTAGGGAGGTAGTTCCAAGATAGTAGATCCAAGGTTAGGCTGCCAGTGCAGGAGACAACTTGTCACCGGTCGCAAACCGGAAAAATCCGGTGGTGATAGATGCGGTGCTCCTGATGTCGGAGTATCAGCTTTGCAGGGCAGATGCAATCCGAACTATATCAGAACGGGGAGAGAAAAAGCCACGGCGCCACTTGGTATGGATCAAGAAGGTGGTGTAAGATGGTGAAGAAATATAAATGCTCACCGTGTGGGTTAGAAGAGTTGAGCACTGGGGTCCACGAGGTAGCTGCTGCCAGATCCGGGCCGGTCGCCAAAGGAGACCGCTTGGGTACGAAATTTGCAGATAAAAACAAGGATCTATACGGCGCTGCTGGTTTGTAGTGGACAAATGAGATTCCTGAGATCGGGTAATAGTTTTGTAAAAAACTGTTTTAATTGCAACGCGTTTCAGCACCGAACCGGCGCTTTCATCAGGCATAGGTTTACAGAAGGAAAGAGGCAGGTTTATATAGCGCCAGTTCAGACTGGATAATTGCTCAGAAAAACCGCGAAAACACAACAGCAGGTCAAAGTTCAAAAAATGTGTATGTACAATCAATAAACGAATCATAATATAAATACATGGAGGATAAAAGTAAAGATAATAACAAATAAAAAAGGCTGTGTACTCAACAAAAGGATGTTTTTAGGAGCGTAGCAAGTTTAAAACTAAAATGTGTAAATAAATATCATCGTTTTATTAATTTTATTAACAGGAAAAATGTATAAGGTGACATGGGAAAAATGGGGTGGGTAAACGCTGTTTGACTAAGGGTTTGTATGTATTGTTAGGAAGTGGTACTGTATGTTATGTTTAGTTTACATGTCGCCACGGAGACCAGGAGGGTAACGGAAGCCGAAGCGCTCCAAAAGCAAGTGGAACGCAAGATGGAACGCAATGCGCGAGAGAAGGAAGAGAGGCTCAGGAAGGACCGGCGGAGGCTGACAGGCCGGGACAAAATGTGAGCATCGGACGGTGGGTGAGTAAAAGATGATTAACAAATATCAATGTGTAGCAGGGACTAAGATTAATAGGCAGGTCTATTACTTGTGGGTATTTAAACAGGGCCGTAATCAAGAAAAAGGTTCAAAGATAAAGGTTTCCCTAAAAACCTCATAAAAGGTGCACGACTAAAAGCTTCTAAGCTAACACATATATCTTGCCTCAATCCCTCAGCTAAGATTCCAAAATTGGGTGCAATTAATCCCCATCTCAATTTCATCACCACCTTCAACAGGGGTAACAAAACAATCAGGAACATACTTTCCAAACATTGGCACATTCTCAGGACTGATCCGTATTTAAGAAACGCATTACGATGTAAACCTAATATTACTTTCCGACGGTCCCTATCCCTTAAAAACATTTTGGCCCCCAGCAGAATTAATAAACATCCTATAACCAACACAGACTTTCTTTCTAGTATAAAAGGGTCCTACAAATGCGGACACTCACGTTGCCTTTGCTGTAAGTCCATTAGCCACAGAAAATTGGATTACACATCCACAGTCACCAATGAAACCTTCAGTATACAGTCTCTGCTGAATTGTGGCAGTTCTTATGTCATCTATTTATTAGAGTGTCCATGTCATTTGCAATACATTGGTAGAACCACTCAGTGTCTGAGAACCAGAATCAATAACCATCGTTTCAATATAAATAACGGATACCTCAAGCATAGTGTCTCTAGACATTTTTTCCATATGCATAACTGCGAATTCAATAAAATCAATATTACTCCAATAGAACACATCAGCAGTGACGTCCCAAACAGATTTAGCAAATTGAAACAGAGAGAAAACTATTGGATTTTTAAATTGAACACCCTTCACCCTTTGGGTCTAAATGATATTACAGAATCATCCTTAGATTAATTAAACCGTCTATCCTTCAGATCTTCCCAACATTGCAGCATCCAGACAATTTCAAATGATCCACTACCGCACTTCACTTGTCATCTACTACATTAACTTATGTTCCATTTTTCTTGCTATACACACGATGTCAAACATACCCTCCTTTTGTGGACACACGACCACTGCTATTTTCACCTGCTATTCTTGATTACGGCCCTGTTTAAATACCCACAAGTAATAGACCTGCCTATTAATCTTAGTCCCTGCTACACATTGATATTTGTTAATCATCTTTTACTCACCCACCGTCCGATGCTCACATTTTGTCCCGGCCTGTCAGCCTCCGCCGGTCCTTCCTGAGCCTCTCTTCCTTCTCTCGCGCATTGCGTTCCATCTTGCGTTCCACTTGCTTTTGGAGCGCTTCGGCTTCCGTTACCCTCCTGGTCTCCGTGGCGACATGTAAACTAAACATAACATACAGTACCCATTTTTCCCATTACCCCATTTGGTAAGATCCCCAGTATTCCAGTCAGACGTGGGATTATGCAACTGCAACCAGGGAAGGCCTAAAACCAAATCGGACGATAATCCCTGCATCAACAGTACAGAGCACTGCTCCAAATGCATGGAGCCAACAAGGAGTTCAAAAACAGGGGTATGCTGTGTAAAATAACCATTAGCAAGAGGAGTGGAGTCGATACCCACTACCGGGACAGGTTTAGGCAAATCAATCAAAGGCATAGCTAGAGACATAGCAAATTCCACAGACATGATATTAGCAGACGACCCTGAATCCACGAAGGCACTGCCGGTAGCAGACCTACCACCAAAAGAGACCTGAAAGGGAAGCAAGATTTTATTACGTTTCATATTTACGGGATATACCTGTGCGCCCAAGTGACCTCCCCGATGATCACTTAGGCGCGGAAGTTTTCCGGCTGCTTATTCTTACGCCTAGGACAGGTGTTCACTTGATGCTTGTCATCCCCACAATAGAAGCAGAGACCATTCTTCCTGCGGAACTCACTACGTTGTTGGGGGGACACGGAGGCCCCGAGTTGCATAGGTACCTCCGAGTCAGAGGAGAAAACACATAAACGTTCACGTTGTCATTCCCTGAGACGTCGGTCAAGTCGTACCGCTAAAGCCATAACCTGGTCTAGGGAGTCAGAAGAGGGATAGCTAACTAGCAGGTCTTTCAGGGCGTTCGACAGACCCAACCTAAACTGGCACCTTAAGGCAGGGTCATTCCACCGAGAGGCTATGCACCACTTCCTAAAGTCAGAGCAATACTCCTCAACAGGTCTCTTACCCTGACGTAAGGTCACCAGCTGACTCTCGGCAAAGGCAGTCCTGTCAGTCTCGTCATAAATGAGTCCAAGAGCAGAAAAGAAAAGATCAACGGAGGAAAGTTCAGGGGCGTCAGGAGCCATAGAGAAGGCCCATTCTTGGGGCCCTTCCTGGAGCCGGGACATAATTATACCCACCCGCTGGCTCTCAGAACCTGAGGAGTGGGGCTTTAAACGAAAATAGAGCCTACAACTCTCCCGAAAGGAGAGAAAAGTCTTCCGGTCCCCTGAGAACCGGTCAGGCAACATGAGGTGGGGTTCAAGAGGTGAGGTGAGGGGCACTACCATGGTAGCATCAGGCTGGTTGACCCTCTGAGCCAGGGCCTGGACCTGCAGGGAGAGACCCTGCATTTGCTGAACCAGGGTCTCAAGGTGGTCCATAGTGGTGTGAGGGACCAGGGTAGAGTAGGTATATGGGCTTGTGATTATGTAATGACAGGGATAGGGAAACAGACAAGTGAGCCCTAATCTACCCGCCACTCAGTCCCTGCCTACTTGCAACGACCCGCCCTAGGCGACGGGGTACAACTGGGCGACGGTCCCTACACTCAGTAAGTGCACGACAGACAACAGATAAGGAAACACAGAACAAAGGGAAACGGGGCAGTTGCCCACGGCAACACCATGAGCAACAAGAGTAGTAAACGAGCCGAGTCAAACCAGGAGAGTACGAGGTGCCAAACGCAGAGCAGGAGAGTAGTGAACGAGCCGAGTCAAACCAGGAGTGTATGAGGTACCAAACGCAGAGCAGAAGAGTAGTCAGTAAGCCAGGGTCAATACGAAGCAGGGACAAGTAGTTCAAGAAGCTGGAGCAGGGCCAGGAAACCAACAGAGAAGAATCACAAGCAAGGAGGAACAGGAAAGGCAGGTATAAATAGACGGAGGGCGGGAGCTAGCTCCGTCTGGCCAGGCTGTGATAGGCTCTCCCACTCCTAAGCCTGCCATCCTGAGTGGTGGAAGATGGAGTCAGTCTCACAGACATAGAAGCAGGTGCAGACTGATTACCTATGGGCGTGGATACAGAAGCTGTGCCTGGCAGATCCTTAACAGTCCTCTTTAACTGTTCTCCACTTCATATTTAGTATGGACTTGAATACGTTACCTTAGACTGACGATCTTCTATTGCCTGTTGCGTCAGGTGATTTTTGAGAATTTAATACATGTCTTTTTTGATTTTTCCCCATATTTTCCTAATTTTCCTTTCTCTATCCCTATTCCGTTAATCTTTTTCTTGTTTCTCAATAAATCTTTGAATATGTAAAAACAAAAATCCCCTTTTTCCGCATGCAAAGACCTTTATTTAAAAAAAAAAAAACTATACATATTTGGTATCGTCACATACATAACGACCCATGTGATAAAATGAACACAATATTTACTCATCCAGCCTCCGAAAAAATGCAATTAAACGTGATAAAAAATATTATGTACAGTACCCCAAAATTATACCAATGAAAAATACAAGTCATACCTAAAAAAAAGTTCTCATACAGCTCCATTGACGGAAAAATAAAATCGTGGTATCGCCGTTATTGCAGCAACCCACAGAATAAAGTTATTATGTCATTTATACCGTACAATAAACTCTGTAAAAACAAACTTCTAAAAACATCTCGAACTCAAAAAAGCTTTAAAAAAAACACATCTTGTACCACAAAAACAAGCCCTTATATAGCTACTTTGACAGAAAAATAAAAAAGTTATGGTTTTTGGAATGTACAGATGAAAAAACGAAAAAAAAAATCACTGCGTCATTTGGCCCAAAATAAGCCGCATCTTTAAATGGTTAAGGAATTTAAGCATGAGGGTATGTGCACACACAAAATCAAAAACTTCTGAAAATATGGAGCTGTTTTCAAGGAAAATCAGCTCCTGAAATTCAGATGGTTTTCTTAGCAACTCGCGTTTTTTGCGGACGATTTTGGAGCTGTATCTCCATAGAGTCAATGTAAAACGGCTCCAAAAACGGCTCAAGAAGTGACATGCACTTCTTTTTCGCGGGCGTCTTTTTGCGCATCGTTTTTTGAAAATGAGGCGTAAACGCCCCATCGGAAAAGGAACGCTGTATTTCCCATTGAAATGAATGGGCGGATGTTTGTAGGCGTTCTGCTTCTGATTTTTCAGGCATTTTTTTGGACGTCTACAACCCGAAAAACGGCTGAAAATAGCCCATGTGCACATACCCTTAGACTATAGCCATTAAAATCAATAGTTTACCTATGAAATGCATAGAAGTGCCATGTGCTCCAGAGCAAGATATTCTCTTTGTAAGTTCTCCCGCCTCTGGCAAATAAAGGGGGGGGGGGGTCCTATCTATTAACTCAGAATTCCATAACAAGGTATTTGAGAATAATGTTTCTAAATTAGACAACCCCTTTAATTTATAATATATTAATGTTAACAACAATTCCAATAATATATAGGTAAATACATGTGCAGTGTCATATTAATTTGCATGTACATGACAATGCCTACACAATTGTAAGTTGAGGTGGTTTTGTCTTGACATTAACCCCTTAAGGACACGGCCAATTTTGGCCTTGAGGACAGAGCAATTTTTTTAGATTTCCCTCTTTGCTTCCTGACGCTCATAACTCTTTTATTTTTTGTACGACGTAGTTGTATGAGACTTTGTTTTTTGCGGGACGAGTTGTACTTTATGTAGGTACCATTTTTTGGTACAAATACATTATCGTTTAATTTCTATAAATTTTTATTTTGGCGAAATTGCAGAAAAAAGCAGTTCCGCTGCAGTCTTAATATATTTTTTTTTTTACACCATACACCGATCATCGTAAATAATGTTATACATTTGTTGTACATTTGTTGTGTTACGGTCGTGGCGATACCAAATATGTCTATATTATTTCATGTTTTGGGACTTATATTTTAAAAGTTTATTTATTATAAAAAAAGTGTGTTTCTGTGTATTTTTTTAACTTTTTATTTATTTATTTATCATTAATTTTTTTCTACATTCATTTAACTTTTTTTTTTAATCCCATGAAGGGATTTATCATTTTGATTTTGTAACTGCAATGTACTGTCATAGATCTATATGCCAGTACATTAGCCTGTTACTGATCGTACACAGGCAGTTGTTAGGGCATACCTCAGTATGCCCTAACAACAGGAAATATGTTCAGACAGGCCTGGGGTCCTTCAATGGATACTGGGCTGTCTGGCCATATGAGTTGTGGGCTTTGATCGCGTCACAGTTAACTTCTGTGACGCGATCAATGTGCAGCCCCCTCTCCTTGAACGCCACAATCAGCTTTCATCACGGCGTTCAAAGGGTTAACGGCGGAGAGAAGATGTTTCTCTCCTCTCCGCTGTCAGAGCCGGGCCGTGGCTGTGTATTACAGCCGTTGCCCCGCTCTCGATCGCCCGCAGAGATGGCTGTCACACAGGACGAGAATGCTCGTCCTAATGCGCGAAGTAATATAGTTAATATAGTTTATGGTGGCTATCAAAAGTGTGGGGGAAGACTCTATGATATGAAGCCTGTAAAGTAAACAAAAGTACAGAAAAGATAAGAAACTGCGGAAGGTAGGTGCCGATACAATCAACTGTACCAATATCTCCTACTTATGCAAGCTCAGCAGATATATTAAGTGTTGTCATAAATGTATCTTTTGAATCCTTTATATTTTGTTCATAGAAAAAATATACTTAAGGAACTACATACATATCCAGTTAGAGCTAAAAGTGGTAGATCTAGCACCATCAAGCCATGAAGCAATAAAGAAGAGCGACTCTGGTTTTTACAACAAGCAAGTTTCAGGATAGAGTGAGAAATAAAGTTATTATTGATCATCATTGTCATTTATCACAGAGTATCTATATACAGTGCTTTGTGATAGTATTCGCCCCTTGGTGTTTTTTCCTGTTTTGTTGCATTACAATCTTAAATTACAGTAAAATGGATTTTTGGGGGCATTTGATTTACACAACATGCCTACCACTTTGACGGTGCAAAATATTTTTAACTGTGACAAACAATTATTAGACAAAAACGGAGAACTTTAATGTGCATAAGTATTCACCCCCTGAAAGTCAATACTTTGTGGAGTCACCTTTTGCTGCAATTACAGTCCCTTCGTGGTATGTCTCTATTAGCTTAGGAAAATCTAGACACTGGCATTTTTGCCCATTCTACCAGGCTCCCACCCCTTTAAGTAAGATGGGATACATTGGTGTACAGCAGTCTTCAAGTCACGCCACAGATTCTCCATTGGATTGAGGTCTGGGCTTTGACTAGCCCATTCCAAGACATATGAATGTTTCCCCCTAAACCACTCAAGTGTAGATTTAGCAGTATGTTTAGGATCATTGTCCTGCTGGCAGGTGAACCTCCGTCCCAGTCTCAAATCTCTGCCGACTGAAACAGGTTTTGCTCATTCTTCCTGTATTTATGGTCATCCATCTTTCCTTCAATCTTGAACAGTTTTCCAGTCCCTGACAATGAAACGCATCCCCACAGAATGATGCCACCACCATGATTCACTGTGGGAATGGTGTTCTTGGGGTGATGGGAAGTGTTGGGTTTACGCCATACATAGCGTTTCCCATGATGACCACGGTGTTTTACTTTAGTCTAACCTGACCAGAGAACCTTCTTCCGGGTGTTTGGGGAGTCTGCCACATGCTTTTTGGCAAACTGAAAACTTGTTTTCTTATGGTGTTTTCTTATGTCCTTTACGCTGGCCACTCTTTCACAAAGCCCCACTCTGTGGAGTGTACGGCCTATAGTGGTCCTATGGACAAATACTTCCATCTCCGCTATGGGGCTTTGGAGCTCCTACAGTGTTATCATTAGTGTCTTTGATGAATCTCTGAATAATCCCCTCCTTGCCCGGCCTGATAGTTTTGTTGGGCAGCGTTCTCAGGTTTGTAGTTGTGCCATATTATTTTCATTTTTAGAACCCAACCCTGATCTATACTTCTCCACAACTTTGTCTCTGACCTGTCTGGAGAGCTCCTTGGTCCTCATGTTGCTTGCTTAGTGGTGTTACAGATCAGGTGTATTTATACTGACATCATGTGACAGGTCATGTGACATGTGACAATGATTGTACACAGGGGACCTTATTCAACTAATTATGTGACTTCTGAAGGTAATTGGTTTGACTAGACCTTATTTAGGGGTTTTATAGCAAAGGCGGTGAATACATAAGAACTCACAACTTTTCCGTTTTTAGTAACTTAGATGTGATTAATAACAAGTGGGTCCTGTGTGTCAGAGACAATTTTAATAAAAACAAATTGCAAAGTTGTACCAAACACTATAATACATTGTTTTAGTAAAAAAAAAAAATATATATATTCAAAGGTTTCCATAGCCTTTAAAGGCCTTATTTACATATTGCAGATTTTGTCAGTATTTTAAAGCCAAAATCAGAAATGAATACAAAGAAAAAATATATAAATCTTTGTATTATATTTTCCCTGTGTTTAGGATCCACGACTGGTTTTAGCTTCAAATTACTGATGCAAAATACTGACCAAATCTGCAATGTGTGAATGAGGCCTTAGGGCATGGCCCCACGTGGCATATTTCTTCCGCAACTGTCCGCATCAATGCCGCACAGAATCTGCGTTGCAGATTCTGTTGCGGATCTGCCCAAAATGTGCAGTAGATTGATGCGGACTGGCCGTTGCGTATTGAGGTGAAAGTACTTCCCTTCTCTCTATCAGTGCAGGATAGAGAGAAGGGACAGCACTTTCCCTAGTGAAAGTAAAAGAAATTCATACTTACCGGCCGTTCTCTTGGTGACGCGTCCCTCTTTCGGCATCCAGCCCGACTTCCCTGGATGACGCGGCAGTCCATGTGACCGCTGCAGCCTGTGATTGGCTATAGCCGTCACTTAGACTGAAACGTCATCCTGGGAAGCCGGACTGGAGGAAGAAGCAGGGAGTTCTCGGTAAGTATGAACTTCTATTTTTTTTACAGGTTGATGTATATTGTGATCGGTAGTCACTGTCCAGGGTGCTGAAACAGTTACTGCCGATCGCTTAACTCTTTCTGCACCCTGGACAGTGACTATTTACTGACGTCACCTAGCAACGCTCCCATAATTACGGGTGCACACACGTAGTCACCCGTAATTATGAGTGCACACACGTAGTCACCCGTAATTACGGGAGCCCCATTGACTTCCTCAGTCTGGCTGTAGACCTAGAAATACATAGGTCCAGCCAGAATGAAGAAATGTCATGTTAAGGGCATGGCCCCACGTGGCATATTTCTTCAGCAACTGTCCTTCATCAATGCCGCACAGGATCTGCATATAAATCTTTGTATTATATTTTCCCTGTGTTTAGGATCCACGACTGGTTTTAGCTTCAAATTACTGATGCAAAATACTGACCAAATCTGCAATGTGTGAATGAGGCCTTAGGGCATGGCCCCACGTGGCATATTTCTTCCGCAACTGTCCGCATCAATGCCGCACAGAATCTGCGTTGCAGATTCTGTTGCGGATCTGCCCAAAATGTGCAGTAAATTGATGTGGACTGGCCGTTGCGTATTGAGGTGAAAGTACTTCCCTTCTCTCTATCAGTCCAGGATAGAGAGAAGGGACAGCACTTTCCCTAGTGAAAGTAAAAAAAAATCATACTTACTGGCCGTTGCCTTGGTGACGCGTCCCTCTTTCGGCATCCAGCCCGACCTCCCTGGATGACGCGGCAGTCCATGTGACCACTGCAGCCTGTGATTGGCTGCAGCCGTCACTTAGACTGAAGCGTCATCCTGGGAAGCCGGACTGGAGAAAGAAGCAGGGAGTTCTCGGTAAGTATGAACCTCTATTTTTTTTACAGGTTGATGTATATTGTGATCGGTAGTCACTGTCCAGGGTGCTGAAACAGTTACTGCCGATCGCTTAACTCTTTCAGCACCTTGGACAGTGACTATTTACTGACGTCGCCTAGCAACGCTCCCATAATTACGGGTGCACACACGTAGTCACCTGTAATTATGGGTGCACACACGTAGTCACCCGTAATTATGGGTGCACACACACGTAGTCATCCGTAATTACGGGAGCCCCATTGACTTCCTTAGTCTGGCTGTAGACCTAGAAATACATAGGTCCAGCCAGAATGAAGAAATGTCATGTTAAAAAAACAATACGCTCCGCAGCACACATAACATGTACATGACATCTGCGGACTTCATTGCGGAATTTAGAATCTCCATTGAAGTCAATGGAGAACTTCCGCAATGAGTCCGCAACCAGTCCGCCACAACTCCGCAACAACCATTGTATGCTGCGGACACCAAATTCCGCACCGCAGCCTATGCTCCGCAGCTGAATTTTCTGCATCGTCTAAATGAACCCTACTAAAAAGCAGTGGAAGGCAATGGAGAAACGGGTCCGCTGCGGATTAACGCTGCGGAGTGTCCGCAGCGGAATTCCAGAGCAATTCCGCCACGTGGGGCTTTGCCCTTAATGAGATTCCATACCCAAGGTACTGGGACAACTTACAATTCACTAAAGCTAAAATGTTGAAGTTTAAATAAATTTCTAAGTATTCTTTCCCTAAGTCATAGCAACCCTCTCGAAGATGGATTTTGCCAGTAAAGTGTGCTACATATTCAGAATACTTTCTAACAGCTGCTGAACAGATTTGACTTCTATAATGGGAAGTGTTTTGGCAAAATTTGTCTGTTAATGATTTGTGGCTTTTGTGTGATGACGATCCTTCTATTTCATTATAATGAATGATCCTTTTACACCCGTCATATTCCCATTTATAGGCCATAATGTATGAGTATATAACGCATCTGGTGCAAGATTAGACCAGCAATTTATTCAATCCTTGTCCACCTAGCTTAGTTTACACATGCTGCTAACATTTGGAATATGGAAATTGTGTACATCTCCAGTAAGGCTTTCTACCTGAGGCAGCTTGAAGTCATCAGCTTATTCACATCAGTTTTCAGTGGTAACATAACGCACTAAATAATTTTTTTATGTGTTTTTTCCTTTTGTTCCTCTTGTATTTCTGTATCCATGTATTGTTTATTTAGAATGCATTGGAAACAGAGGTTTAACTTGAAGTTCCAGGGCCCCAATGCAAAATCTGTGACAGGGCCCCCCTTTACAATGTGCCATTTGGGGTATGTTCACACGGCATATGTGTGTAGCGGAAATATTCGAGGCTGATTTCAAGAGAAAACAGCCTCCAAATTCAGGCGTTGTTGGAGCTGATTTTCAAAGCGGATTTGATTTTTGCAAGTGTTTTTGAAGCGTATTTTGCAGCATTTTTCAATTGTATTTTGAAAAATATTTTGAGGCATAATTGCGAAGCGTTTCATGTAGTGTCAATGAAAAATCAGCTTGTAAAACGTTTCAAGAAATCGCATGTCACTTCTTTTTTTATGAAGCAAATTTTTAAGAGGCGTTTTTCAATTCAGCATTCTAAAAATACATCTCATAAAAACTACACGGTGTATTGCCCATTAAAATAATTGGAGAGCTGTTTGCAGGCGTATTCCAAGTGTATTTCGGAACGCAATATGAGCGTTTTACACTCCGAAATACACCTGAAAATAAGTAGTTTGAACATACCCTAATAAGGCCGGATTCACACGAGCGTGTGCGTTTTGCGCGCGCAAAAAACGTGCCGTTTGGCGTGCACAAAAGTTCAGTGCGGCATCTGTATAAGATGCGTGGCTGCGGGATTTTCGCGCAGCCGGCATCATTATGACACTCTGTTTTGATGTTTACGAAACAGTAAAGGAGGGGATTTTATGTTTCCCTTCTCTTCTTTACCAGCTGTAGAGCGAATCACGCGTGTCACCCGGAAGTGCTTCCGTGTGCTGTGCGCGATTTGCACGCACCCATTGACTTCAATTGGTGCCTGCTGCGCGAAACACGGGCAAGTATAGGACATGTGGTGAGTTTTATGCAGCAGACATACGCTGCGTGAAAATCACGACCTATCAGAACGGCCCCATTGACTTACATAAGTCCGTGCGACGCGCGTGATTGCCACGCCCATAGCTCGGACGTAATACACGCTCGTGTGAATCCGCCCTAATACTGTTGTCCTCTTGTGTGGCAAAATGGCTTTGAAATCTCCCTCAGGCACCAGGGTTTCGGAGTGCGTGCTATCTCCACACCGCTATAGCTATCACGCTGATTGGGAGTGATCCAGAGAGTCTTTTTGTGATCTACCGAAAGCTAGAACTACACTGAGATATTGCAGCAAGACGTTTTGCCACACAGTCATCAAAACATGTATAAACTATTATTATTTTTTTATTTACGTGACTTTAATACATCTGAATGGGATTTGCTCATGCACATGATGCAGAAACAAACTCATTCAGATGTATGGCACAGATTTTCAGTCTGACAAATGTCTGCCACAAATCTGCCACCTGTGAACATACCCTATGTACACAGTATATGGGCTCTTTGATTTCCATCTGCTAATTTAACAGCAGGGTGTTATTCATATTCCATTTCCTTCATGGCTGTACACAAAAAATTGCTTAGTTGTGTATTAATCTATCAGTAATTGTAAAATATGGATTGGAGTCAGCATAGCACTCTACTACTTGTCATATTACAGCAACTTTCCTTACTGAAACCCACTAATGTCAAGGTAGTTCTCCTAAGTGAAAAATACTTGTGATCTCATAGCAGTTAGGGCTTGTCCACACGTAACGGAATTACCTTGGTCGCAAAATACGCAGCAGAATACAGTAGCAGCAAAGTGGGTGAGATTTAACAAATCTCATTCACACACTGTGTCAAATATCCGAGCAGACATTCACCTGCGGTGCGTATCATTGAAAAAAAGGCAGCAAAGTCTGCACCATTTTCTGCAGTAAAAACCGCAGGAAATGGTGCGGTATTTCCGCAGCGGAAAGTCTGCTCGTTTTAACGCCGATGCTGCAGAAATTTTCTACAGCAATTCGGTTATGTGTGGACAAGCCCTTACAGTACCTGACAGAAACACATCTGTGATATCACAGTAGCTAACCTCACTGAAATCCACTAGTGAGGTAATAGTAGCTTTCCTGACTGCAACCCCCTTGTTATATCACAGCAAGCTACCTAAGTGAAACCCCCTTGTGATGTCACAGCAAGCTACCTAAGTGAAACCCCCTTGTGATGTCACAGCAAGCTACCTAAGTGAAACCCCCATGTGATGTCACAGCAAGCTACCTAAGTGAAACCCCCTTGTGATGTCACAGCAAACTACCTAAGTGAAACCCTCTTGTGATGTCACAGCAAGCTACCTAAGTGAAACCCTCTTGTGATGTCACAGCAAGCTACCTAAGTGAAACCCCCTTGTGATGTCACAGCAAGCTACCTAAGTGTAACCTACTTGTGATGTCACAGCAGGCTACCTGACTGAAACCCATGTGTAATTTGACAGTAGCTTATAAGACTGAAACACCCTTCTGGTCACAGCAGCTTACTTGATTGAAACCCACTTGTGATGTCACAGCAGCTTACCTAACAGAGATATTTGTGACATCACAGCCGCCTACCTGTCTAAAACACTTTTGTCATATATCAGTAGCTTGCCAGGGACAGACACCAACAACAGAGTGCCCCTGTAATTTTCACACAGATGCTTTAGGTGATATCATAATGTGGTATATGTGCCTTTACACAGGACTGTCAGTATACCTACTACATTATCTTAATCATGATCTTAATCACATTGTTCTAACAATGCACCGCAAAGAGTTAAGTTGCTTTTACATCTAATGATTATAGGTACAATTTGAATAAAAACAACATAATGCAATAATAAAATAATATAATAAATAATATAATATATAATAATATATAATACTAAATATAGTTAGCGAACAAACGATTAGTTAAATCAATTGTTTATTTTAAAAAAAATATGAAAAAAATGAACAATGCCCTACGTATACATGGAAGTCTATTGTACTTGTCCTCACAAAATGTGACTACATTACCCCTTGAAGTTCACTTGTTAATCGCTTTATATAAACCGGCCTTAAAATGACAAATTCAGCTCTGCTATATCTCTACAGAAAAAGTCAGTGAAAAAAATCAGTGACAACAAAGTTAACAACAGAGTCTCCCAATAAGGGTCAAACTTAATTGACAGTGATAAAAAATATTAAGAGTGACATTTCAAAGCAACAACATGTGCTTCATATATATCAATAAGAAATAATCTAAATAATAATCACAAAGAGTTATATTTCCTGTATTATATGCCCATCTACCGTCACTTAACGTTCTGTTCTTCTGCCCCAGGTAGTGGACAGCATTTCTCCTGACAAGTCAGTAAGGGATGCTTGCTCTCACCTGAAGGTTGGCATTGAACTCCTTATCACCTGAGTCCTCAGTTCACCTGACTTGTAGCAAATATCCGCACACTCACCTCTTTTGTACAAGATGCTGGTGCTTTCCTGCAAGCCCTGTGCGGACATCAGATAAAGCCTCTCAGTGTCATCACTCTTCCCTCAGGGCACAGTCTGACAGAAGGAGAGCAATGACTCTTTACTCTGTAACACATGGTGCACTGTCACTGACTGCTCTGTTATCTCCCTCCCCCAGTGAAAGACACCCCTGGTTGGGAGGTGGCAGCCCTGGGCACGACTGGACATTATTGGCACCCATGGGAGTAGAATGGATGAGATGCTGGTGGGATTAGGAGGAAGCAGAGGTGCTTTGTCTGACTGCAACCAAGAGCCAAAAATGCTCTGTAGATCTGGCAGTAGCAAGGCCCTCAATTTTAAAACGCATAGTAAATTACTATTGCTTCTTACAGGTAATAATGCTTGTCTTTGTAAGAAATATAGACTTTTTATCGGGTATTTTCTTTTATGTATATAATTGCTACCTCCAATCATCTATCATGTATCTATGTAGCTATCTATGTCTGTGCATACACGTGATAGATAGATAGATAGATAGATAGATAGATAGATAGATAGATAGATAGATAGATAGATAGATAGATAGATAGATAGATAGATAGATAGATAGATAGATAGATAGATGATACATAGATAGATAGATAGATAGATAGATAGATAGATAGATAGATAGATAGATAGATAGATAGATAGATAGATAGATAGATAGATAGATAGATACATAGATATTCCACAATGTATTAAATTACTTAATTAATGTATTAATTAAATGAAATACATTCAAAATACCTGTGGTGACACTATTTTCTCAAATAGCAGATATTCGATATAATGTTACTTTTGAATCCACTTATAATATCATCATTTTTTACTCTACAGCAGGGCAGCATATTTCCTACCTGACTATTTAATCGGCCACTTAGATTATA
This sequence comes from Rhinoderma darwinii, assembly GCF_050947455.1. NCBI lineage: Eukaryota > Metazoa > Chordata > Amphibia > Anura > Rhinodermatidae > Rhinoderma > Rhinoderma darwinii. The sequence continues at coordinate 210,733,843 of NC_134687.1, read as the reverse complement.
AACTGCTGTAAATGACGTTTCCTGCAGCCCTGCATTTTATTATGAGAACCAGTAGGGGGCAGTGAAGAAAAAATTACAATGGCGCAGAGTGGTTTATGTTACAGCTCTAATGGGCAGTCCTCATACATGAGAGCCTTTATTAAATGTTTGTTAGATCTTCATGAACATGCTAATTGCACCTCACATGGAGCAAGATCTTGGTCCATTATTGGAGACTGTTGTCTCTAGGGTTTTGGATCTTGAATCACTTTAATATTCAATTTCAGGATCCAAATCCTGTAATATTGTATTTCAAAATGCAAAAAGCTTACAGCGGATGAGTCTCAAAGCAATTATGTCACAAACTGAACCCAAAAATGGAGTACATAGCATGTGCCAAATTACCTTCTCCTACCTTAAAAGTGTCAAAGAGAAATACTCGAATAAGAGGAGTCATAGGGCATGCCCATACGTGGCGGTATTCCTCCGCAACTGTCCGCATCAATGCCGCACAGAATCTGCGTTGCAGATTCTGTGGCGGATCTGCCCAAAATGTGCAGTAAATTGATGCGGACTAGCTGCTGCGTATTGCGGTGAAAGTACTGAAGGGACAGCACTTTCCCTAGTGAAAGTAAACAAATTGCATACTTACCGGCCGTTGTCTTGGTGACGCGTCCCTCTTTCGGCATCCAGCCCGACCTCCCTGGATGACGCGGCAGTCCATATGACCGCTGCAGCCTGTGATTGGCTACAGCCGTCACTTAGACTGAAACGTCATCCTGGGAAGCCGGACTGGAGACAGAAGCAGGGAGTTCTCGGTAAGTATGAACTTCTATTTTTTTTACAGGTTGCTGTATATTGGGATTGGTAGTCACTGTCCAGGGTGCAAAAACAGTTACTGTCGATCGCATAACTCTTTCAGCACCCTGGACAGTGACTATTTAGTGACGTCTCCTAGCAACGCTCCCGTAATTACGGGAGCCCCATTGACTTCCTCAGTCTGGCTGTAGACCTAGAAATACCTAGGTCCAGCCAGAATTAAGAAATGTCATGTCCAAAAAGCAAGACGCATCCGCAGCACACATAACATGTGCATCTGCGGACTTCATTGCGGAATTTAGAATCTCCATTGAAGTCAATGGAGAACTTCCGCAATGAGTCCGCAACCAGTCCGCCACTGGTCCGCAACAACCATTGTATGCTGCGGACACCAAATTCCGCACCGCAGCCTATGCTCCGCAGCGGAATTTTCAGCCTCGTCTAAACTAAGCCTTCTAAAAAGAAGTGGAAGGCAATGGGCAAACGGGTCCGCTGCGGATTAACGCAGCAGAGTGCCCGCAGCGGAATTCAAGAGCAATTCCGCCACGTGTGGCTTTGCCCTTATAATGCACTAAATATATGCATAATTCCTGCAGATTACTATTATACATGTACACCAGCCATGAGGTGGCGTAAAGAAGAAACGTGTCTAACAGGGCTTGCAATTTGCGCCAAATCAATAATACCATGTGCAAGATTATAATACGTTTTTTTTTTCCAAAATAGAACCATTTTGGAAACTATTAATAAATCTTTCCCAAATGCACAATGGTATAATTTAAAGGAGATCCTGCAACTGCCTTCAGGAATTAAAAAATGTCTGTTTATACGGCACTTCATATGTAGCAAATACATCCTAGATGGTACAATTAGCTTATTGGTTAGCATTGCTGCCTTGCCTGTGTCAGCACCTTTTTCCTTCCCAATGTTGTCAAGCACTGGACAGGTAATATTTTGACTGGATCCGCAAATGACTTGGACTAAAGATTCCTTAAATATAAATAAATATAACTGGCTCTGGTACAGGAGTTAGTATTACTATAAATATAACTGGCTCTGGTACAGGAGTTAGTATTACTATAAATATAACTTGCTCTGGTACAGGAGTTAGTATTACTATAAATATAACTTGCTCTGGTACAGGAGTTAGTACTACTATAAATATAACTGACTCTGGTATAGGAGTTAGTATTACTATAAATATAACTGGCTCTGGTACAGGAGTTAGTATTACTATAAATATAACTTGCTCTGGTACAGGAGTTAGTACTACTATAAATATAACTTGCTCTGGTACAGGAGTTAGTATTACTATAAATATAACTGGTTCTGGTACTGGAGTTAGTATTACTATAAATATAACTGGCTCTGGTACAGGAGTTGGTATTACTATAAATATAACTGGATCTGGTACTGGAGTTAGTATTACTATAAATATAACTTGCTCTGGTACAGGAGTTGGTATTACTATAAATATAACTGGCTCTGGTACAGGAGTTAGTATTACTATAAATATAACTGGTTCTGGTACAGGAGTTAGTATTACTATAAATATAACTGGTTCTGGTACATGGTTAGTATTACTATAAATATAACTGACTTTGGTATAGGAGTTAGTATTACTATAAGGCTGGGTTCACACGTGGCGGAATTTCACTTGAATTCCGCTGCGGACACTCCGCAGCGTTAATCCGCAGCGGAGCCGTTTCTCCATTGACTTTCACTTAAATTTAGAAGTTTTCCTTTAGACGATGCGTAAAATTCCGCTGCGGAGCATAGGCTGCGGAGCGGAATTTGGTGTCCGCAGCATGCTCTGTCTGTTGCGGAGCAGTGGCGGACTGGTTGCGGACTCATGGCGGAATTTCTCCATTGACTTCAATGGAGATTCTAAATTCCGCAATGAAGTCCGCAGCTGTCATGCACATGTTATGTGTGCTGCGGATGCGTCTAGCTTTTTTAACATGACATTTCTTCATTCTGGCTGGACCTATGTATTTCTAGGTCTACAGCCAGACTGAGGAAGTCAATGGGGCTCCCGGAATTACGGGAGCGTTGCTAGGAGACGTCAGTAAATAGTCACTGTCCAGGGTGCTGAAAGAGTTACGCGATCGGCAGTAACTGTTTCTGCCCCCTGGACAGTGTCTACCGATCCCAATATACAGCAACCTGTAAAAAAATAGAAGTTCATATTTACCGAGAACTCCCTGCTTCTGTCTCCAGTCCAGCTTCCCAGGATGACGTTTCAGTCTAAGTGACGGCTGCAGCCAATCACAGGCTGCAGCGGTCACATGGACTGCCGCGTCATCCAGGGAGGTAGGGCTGGATGCCGAAAGAGGGACGCGTCACCAAGACAACGGCCGGTAAGTATGAAATTCGTTTACTTTCACTAGGGAAAGTGCTGTCCCTTCTCTCTATCCTGCACTGATAGAGAGAAGGGAAGCACTTTTTCCGCAGTCCGCAGCAGCTAGTCCGCATCAATTTACTGCACATTTTGGGCAGATCCGCAGCCGTAATCCGCAACCTGGATTAGGTGCGGCATTGATGCGGACAGCTGCGGAGGAAATCCGCCACGTCTGGCCGTGCCCTAAATATAACTGGTTCTGGTACAGGAGTCAGTATTACTATAAATATAACTTGCTCTGGTACAGGAGTTAGTATTACTATAAATATAACTGGCTCTGGTACAGGAGTTAGTATTACTATAAATAAAACTGGTTCTGGTACTGGAATTAGGATTACTATAAATATAACTGACTCTGGTATAGGAGTTAGTATTACTATAAATATAACTGGTTCTGGTACTGGAGTAAGTATTACTATAAATATAACTGGTTCTGGTACAGGAGTTAGTATTACTATAAATATAACTGGCTCTGGTATAGGAGTTAGTATTACTATAAATATAACTTGCTCTGGTACAGGAGTTAGTATTACTATAAATATAACTGGTTCTGGTACAGGAGTTAGTATTACTATAAATATAACTGGCTCTGGTACAGGAGTTAGTATTACTATAAATATAACTGGTTCTGGTACTGGAGTTAGTATTACCATAAATATAACTGACTCTGGTGCAGAAGTTAGTATTACTATAAATATAACTGGCTCTGGTACAGAAGATAGTATTACTATAAATATAACTTGCTCTGGTACAGGAGTTAGTATTACTATAAATATAACTGGTTCTGGTACAGGAGTTAGTATTACTATAAATCTAACTGGCTCTGGTACAGGAGTTAGTATTACTATAAAAATAACTGGCTCTGGTACAGGAGTTAGTATTACTATAAATATAACTGGTTCTGGTACTGGAGTTAGTATTACTATAAATATAACTGACTCTGGTATAGGAGTTAGTATTACTATAAATATAACTGGTTCTGGTACTGGAGTAAGTATTACTATAAATATAACTGGTTCTGGTACAGGAGTTAGTATTACTATAAATATAACTTGCTCTGGTACAGGAGTTAGTATTACTATAAATATAACTGGTTCTGGTACTGGAGTTAGTATTACTATAAATATAACTGGTTCTGGTACAGGAGTTAGTATAACTATAAATATAACTTGCTCTGGTACAGGAGTTAGTATTACTATAAATATAACTGGTTCTGGTACTGGAGTTAGTATTACTATAAATATAACTGGCTCTGGTACAGGAGTTAGTATTACTATAAATATAACTGCCTCTGGTACAGTAGGTAGTATTACTATAAATATAACTGGCTCTGGTACAGGAGTTAGTATTACTATAAATATTACTGGCTCTGGTACAGGAGTTAGTATTACTATAAATATAACTGGTTCTGGTATAGGAGAGAGTATTACTATAAATATAACTGGTTCTGGTACAGGAGTTAGTATTACTATAAATATAACTGGCTCTGGTACAGGAGTTAGTATTACTATAAATATAACTGGCTCTGGTGCAGAAGTTAGTATTACTATAAATATAACTGGCTCTGGTACAGGAGTTAGTATTACTATAAATATAACTGGCTTTGGTACATGAGTAAGTATTAGGGTATGTTCACACGGCAGCGTTCGTAACGGCTGAAATTACGGGGATGTTTTCAGGAGAAAACATCCCCGCAATTTCAGCCGTAATGGCATGTGCAGGCGCTTCAATGCCGCGTCCATTACGGACGTAATTGGCGCTGCTTTTCATTGGAGTCAATGAATAACGGCTCCAATTACGCCCCAAGAAGTGACAGGTCACTTCTTTGACGCGGGTGTCTGTTTATGCGCCGTCATTTGACAGCGGCGCGTAAATATACGCCTCGTGTGAACAGACAAACGTCAGCCCATTGCTTTCAATGGGCAGATGTTTGTCAACACTTTCAAGCCGCATTTTTCAGATGTAATTCGGGACAAAAACGCCCGAATTATGTCCGTAATTAGAGTGTGTGAACATACCCTAACTATAAATATAACTGCTCTGGTATAGGACAGAGTATTACTATAAATATAACTGGTTCTGGTACAGAAGTTAGTATTACTATAAATATTACTGCCTCTGGTACAGGAGTTATTAATACTATAAATATAAGTGGCTCTGGTATAGGAGTTAGTAGTACTATAAATATAACTGGTTCTGGTACACGAGTTAGTACTATTATAAATATAACTGGTTCTGGTACAGGAGTTAGTATTACTATAAATATAACTGGTTCTGGTACTGGAGTTAGTATTACTATAAATATAACTGGCTCTGGTACAGGAGTTAGTATTACTATAAATATAACTGGCTCTGGTACAGGAGGTAGTATTACTATAAATATAACTGGTTCTGGTACAGGAGTTAGTATTACTATAAATATAACTGGTTCTGGTACAGGAGTTAGTATTACTATAAATATAACTGGTTCTGGTACAGGAGTTAGTAATACTATAAATATAAGTGGCTCTGGTAAAGGAGTTAGTATTACTATAAATATAACTGGATCTGGTACTGGAGTTAGTATTACTATAAATATAACTGGCTCTGGTACAGGAGTTAGTATTACTATAAATATAACTGGTTCTGGTAGAAGAGTTAGTATTACTATAAATATTACTGGCTCCGGTATAGGAGTTAGTATTACTATAAATATAACTGGCTCTGGTACAGGAGTTATTAATACTATAAATATAAGTGGCTCTGGTAAAGGAGTTAGTATTACTATAAATATAACTGGATCTGGTACTGGAGTTAGTATTACTATAAATATAACTGCCTCTGGTACAGGAGTTAGTATTACTATAAATATAACTGGTTCTGGTAGAGGAGTTAGTATTACTATAAATGTATCTGCTTCTGGTACAGAAGTTAGTATTACTATAAATATAACTGGCTCTGGTACAGGAGTTAGTATTACTATAAATATAACTGGTTCTGGTACAGGAGTTAGTATTACTATAAATAGAACTGGCTCTGGTACATGAGTTAGAATTACTATAAATATAACTGGTTCTGGTACAGGAGTTAGTATTACTATAGATAGAACTTGCTCTTGGACAGAAATTAGTATTATTATAAATTTAACTGGCCCTGGTACAGGAGTTAGTATTACTATAAATATAACTGGCTCTGGTACAGGAGTTAGTATTATTATAAATATAAAATCGGGTTACAACAGGGCTAGAAGAACACCGCGTCTTGATCTTCTACAAACCAAAATTCATTCTACTGCTGATAATCAAACTCGTTTTATTACGACATATAACAACCAATGGGATAAAATGAGATCAATTCTAGCACAGCATTGGTCTATTTTAAGGTCAGAACCGGCCCTGGCACAGAGTTTATCACTAAAACCCATGATGACAGCCAGGAGGAGTAAAAATCTTACTTATGCCAGGATACGCTTTCTAGTACTTATTTACCTACTGCTTTTTATCCACTCCCCATAATAATTTTTTGTATTTTCATACGTAACCTATTTAGCCTGCCTTTCTGTATTGGAATTTTATAGAGTCACTCTATCCAATTGTACCTTTTTAAACATTTTGTTCTGTGTATATAACTATATGTAATAAAGTTTTTTCATGTTTTACTATATGGCTTCTATGCTCCTCTCTCTCCTCTATGTATAAAATGCTTATCTAGGAGTGCCTTTAACATTATTTTGGTAGTATGCTTTACAATAATAGCATCTAGCCCTTTACCGCTAATTGCAAAAGGAGTTTCTTTTGTGTGTAATATAAATATAACTTGCTCTGGCACATGAGTTAGTATTACCATAAATATAGCTCGCTCTCGTACAGGAGTTAGTATTACTATAAATATAACTGGCTCTGGTACAGGAGTTAGTATTACTATAAATATAACTGGTTCTGGCACATGAGTTAGTATTACTATAAATATAACTGGCTCTGGTACAGGAGTTAGTATTACTATAATTATAACTGCTTCTGGTACAGGAGTTAGTATTACTATAAATATAACTGGTTCTGGTACATGAGTTAGTATTACTATAAATATAACTGGCTCTGGTACAGGAGATAGTATTACTATAAATATAACTGGCTCTGGTACACGAGTTAGTATTACTATAAATATAACTGGCTCTGGTACAGGAGTTAGTATTACTATAATTATAACTGGTTCTGGCACATGAGTTAGTATTACTATAAATATAACTGGCTCTGGTACAGGAGTTAGTATTACTATAAATATAACTGGATCTGGTATAGGAGTTGGTATTACTATTAATATAACTCGCTCTGGTACAGGAGTTAGTATTACTATAAATATAACTGGCTCTGGTACAGGAGTTAGTAATAGTATAAATATAACTGGTTCTGGCACATGAGTTAGTATTACTATTAATATAACTGGCTCTGGTACAGGAGTTAGTATTACTATAAATAGAACTGGTTCTGGTACAGAAGATAGTATTACTATAAATATAACTGGCTCTGGTACAGAAGATAGTATTACTATAAATATAACTGGCTCTGGTACAGGAGTTAGTATTACTATAAATGTATCTGCTTCTGGTACAGGAGTTAGTATTACTATAAATATAACTGCCTCTGGTACAGGAGTTAGTATTACTATAAATATAACTGGCTCTGGTACAGGAGTTAGTATTACTATAAATATAACTGCTTCTGGTACATGAGTTAGTATTACTATAAATATAACTGGTTCTGGTACAGGAGTTAGTATTACTATAAATATAACTGGCTTAGGTACAGGAGTTAGTATTACTATAATTATAATTGGTTCTGGCACATGAGTTAGTATTGCTATAAATATAACTGGCTCTGGTACTGGAGTTAGTATTACTATAAATATAACTGGTTTTGGTACAGGAGTTCTTATTACTATAAATATAACTGGCTCTGGTACAGGAGTTAGTATTACTATAAATATAACTGGTTCTGGTACATGAGTTAGTATTACTATAAATATAACTGGCTTAGGTACAGGAGTTAGTATTACTATAATTATAATTGGTTCTGGTACAGGAGTTAGTATTACTATAAATATAACTGGCTCTGGTACAGGAGTTAGTATTACACTAAATATAACTGGCTCTGGTACAGGAGTTAGTATTGCTATAAATATAACTGGCTCTGGTACTGGAGTTAGTATTACTATAAATATAACTGGTTTTGGTACAGGAGTTATTATTACTATAAATATAACTGGCTCTGGTACACGAGTTAGTATTACTTTAAATATAACTGGCTCTGGTACATTAGTTTGTATTACTATAATTATAACTGGTTCTGGCACATGAGTTAGTATTACTATTAATATAACTGGCTCTGGTACAGGAGTTAGTATTACTATGAATATAACTGGCTCTGGTAGAGGAGTTAGTATTACTATAAATATAACTGGCTCTGGTACAGGAGTTAGTATTACTATAAATATAACTGGTTCTGGTACAGGAGTTAGTATTACTATAAATATATCTGGTTCTGGTACAGAAGTTAGTATTACTATAAATATAACTGGCTCTGATACAGAAGTTAGTATTACTATACCATTTTGGCTATTCGGACCTGACTAACCTAGTTAGTATTTAACAAGTGTTACAAAGAAAACACTTTTTCTCATCACAACAGTTCAATTGCAATTAATTTGTAATTTATTTTCTCATTCCTTACAGTTTAGATGTTTTTATATATTTACTTATATACTTGCTCGTACATCAGTACATTAAAGCTTAATATAAGATTTCAATACTATATGCTGCACCCAACTCAATATGGTTTCCGGAACTTGTCAACTTTCCTTAAAGGGAAGGTGTCACAAATTTTTTTTCTTTTATATGTTTTTGCTTTTAGTATGTTATTATCAGGTTCCCGACCGCTGGCTGTATTTTTACGGCCAGCGGTCAGGGTCTCTGAAGTCCGCTGTATAGACTAATTACGGCGACACTTCAGAGACTGTGCACGCGAGATCGCGTGCACACAGCACTATGCCCTGGCTGTTGCTAACAGCCATGGGCACTGGGCTGAATGTCAGGGGTCAATCTTTTGGCCCCTGAAAATGTGATCGCTGTGACAACCAATCACCGCGATCACATGCATTTGTACGTATAAAACAGTGTGCACGCGATCGCGTGCACACAGCCCTGTGTCCACGCTGTTACCAACAGCTCTGGGCACTGGGCAGAGTATCAGGGACCAATCTGATGGTCCCTGAACATGTGGTCACTGTGAAAACCTATCATAGCGACCACATTTATTTTATTTTTACTTTTCTGGCAGTAAATCTCCTGCCTCTTTTCTTCTCCTCAAACATTGTTTCAGTTTGAGGAGAAGAAGAGACTCGAGAGAATTGCTGCCAGAAGATTACAGTTACAGTTACAAAAAAATACAGTTACACTATAAAACATTCTCTGTATAGATAGATTTCTATCTATCTATACAATCTATCTATCCATCTATCTTTTTTTCTATCTACCTTTCTTTCTTTTATTCTGTTAGAATAGGCAGGTAGGGAGTATATAATTATATATATATCCACATATATATAATATATATAGCAATAGCGGTTTATTTTTTTGTTAGCGGTAGTGTAGATATATATACCAGTTAGTTTGTGTGTTTTATAAAAAAAAAAAAAATATTTGATTTAGTTAGTGTTAGTGTTAGTGACGTTATGGCGAGGAAGTTGTTTAGCGCCGAGGATGCATACGCCATGCTGTGGTCTGAGTCGGAGACCGCATCAGAGATGGCGTCAGAGATGGAACCTGTTTTGGGCAGTGACGATGATAGCGTCACTTCAGGTTCATCTTCAGGGGACGTTGTCCCTGATGCAGTTGAAACTGCAGAACATGAAAGCGCAGGGCCAAGTAGCACTGTAACACGGGACAGCCTGGTCCCTCCAGTCCAGGCTCTTGTATAGGCACCTGCCCCATCTTTTGGGCCTAGAATCCACGGATTTACTGCCACTCCTGGCATAACCGTGGACAATACAAATTTTGTCCAAATGGATTACTTCCATTTATTTATAACGGACGACATCCTAAATCTGATTGTCCACGAAACGAATTTATATGCCACTCAATATATAAGGCAGAAACCTTCATCCACCCATGCCAGAGATTGGACGCCCACCAATTTGCAGGAATTAAAAAAATTTTTGGGGCTCACCCTAAATATGGGTATTGTCAAAAAGCCCTCCATTAGGTCTTACTGGTCAACAAGACCCGCCCAAGCCACCCCATTATATTCTGCAGTAATGCCCAGGTCTCGTTATGAGACAATAATGAGGTTCCTCCACTTCAACGACAACGCACAGGCCCCCCCAAGTACCGATGCAAACCGGGATCGGCTGTTCAAAATTAGACCACTGATAAATTCCCTGAATAATTTATTTCTACAACTCTACACCCCTGAGCAGAATGTAAGTGTGGACGAATCCCTCCTCAACTTCCATGGAAGACTTAGCTTTCGCCAATATCTACCTTCCAAAAGGGCAACTGTGCGAAAGCGGGTCAGGATATACCACCGCCTTCAGGATTTATGAAGGGCGGGACCGCTCAATAAATGTTCCTAGATGCCCCCCTGATCTTTCCACCAGAAGCAAAATTGTGTGGGAGATAATGCAGCCTCTGCAATTAGTGGGAAAGCGCATGGTGTAGGGGGACTCCTGTGCTTATGCATCTGAGGAATTGCTGGCGGTCAAGTTCAGGGATCGCAAAGACGTGTATGTGCTAAGCACGATTCATACCGCAGGAACAGTGGCAGTGAGGGAAAGAGGGGCAACATCGGACAAGCACAAACCAGTGAGCGTGTCCGAATATAAGGCTGGGTTCACACGTGGCGGAATTTCACTTAAATTCCGCTGCGGACACTCCGCAGCGTTAATCCGCAGCGGAGCCGTTTCTGCATTGACTTCCACTTCTATTTAGAAGTGTTCGTTTAGACGATGCGTAACATTCCGCTGCGGAGCATAGGCTGCGGAGCGGAATTTGGTGTCCGCAGCATGCTCTGTCTGTTGCGGAGCAGTGGCGGACTCATGGCGGAATTTCTCCATTGACTTCAATGGAGATTCTAAGTTCCGCAATGAAGTCCACAGCTGTCATGCACATGTTATGTGTGCTGCGGATGCGTCTGGCTTTTTTGCCATGACATTTCTTCATTCTGGCTGGACCTATGTATTTCTAGGTCTACAGCCAGACTGAGGAAGTCAATGGGGCTCCCGTAATGACGGGAGCGTTGCTAGGAGACGTCTGTAAATAGTCACTGTCCAGGGTGCTGAAAGAGTTAAGCGATCGGCAGTAACTGTTTCTGCACCCTGGACAGTGACTACCGATCACAATATACAGCAACCTGTAAAAAAATATAAGTTCATACTTACCGAGAACTCCCTGCTTCTGTCTCCAGTCCGGCCTCCCAGGATGACGTTTCAGTCTAAGTGACGGCTGCAGCCAATCACAGGCCAAGCACAGGCTGCAGCGGTCACATGGACTGGCGCGTCATCCAGGGAGGTCGGGCTGGATGCCGAAAGAGGGACGCGTCACCAAGACAACGGCCGGTAAGTGTGAAATTCGTTTACTTTCACTAGGGAAAGTGCTGTCCCTTCTCTCTATCCTGCACTGATAGGGAGAAGGGAAGCACTTTTCCCGCAGTCCGCAGCAGCTAGTCCGCATCAATTTACTGCACATTTTGTGCAGATCCGCAGCAGAATCTGCAACGCAGATTCTGTGCGGCATTGATGCGGACAGTTGCGGAGGAAATCCGCCACGTGTGGTCATGCCCTAACAAGTACATGGGGGGGGGGGTGGATTTAAGCGACCAGGTTTTACAGCCCTATTTAGTAAAGCGAAAAACAAAAACCTGGTACAAAAAAGTGGCCATTTATTTTTTACAGGTGGCAATCCACAATTCATTTGTGCTCTACAAAAAAAACAGGAGGATGTCACGCGACTGACTGAAAGACACTTCATCAGTCGGATTCCCACAACACCAACCAGAAGCAACCCCCAGAAAAAGTGCCGCGTCTGCAGAAAAGATGGGCACCGCAAAGATTCCCAATATTTCTGTTCCTCATGTCCCTCGCAAACAGGCCTGTGCATTGAGCCATGTTTTAAAAAATACCACACTGTTCTGCATTATTAGATTTTAGTTAATTCGTTGAAAATATATTTGCCCTACATTACTTTTTTATTTTTCCCCTGATTTTACTCCAAGGGTGAGGGAGGAAATGGGTGGGGGGTGGATGTCATGTTTGCTTATTTTCTAAAGTTCATCTGCTGGAGAGCTCCATTTGCATAAACCTGCAATTTCTTATTTTAGAAAACCCAAAAAAATAAATTCCCATTATACCCCTAGATGAATATTTTGGGATTTCTGCTTCAAGAGCAGATATTTTGGAAGTGTTATAGCAACTCTGTTGAGTTTTGTAAAACCAGCTTTGAAAAAGAGCGATTTGTGAAATAAGCTTCTTCTATCGTCCGCCCTCCTACATCTCTATGTGATAAATAAAGCACACATATTTGGTATCCCCATGCACAGGAGAAGTGGCAGAATGAGAAAGGAGATGAATTTTTTCCGTGGGTTATACCGTGTGTGAAAAATGCTGACATAAACTGACGCATTTGCTAAAAAAAAGCTAATTTTATTTTGTTCAATCTTATTCAAGAAACTTTCAGAAGAAAACTGGACTGTCTAAAAATATGATAAACCCCTTGAAGGAAACCTTGTGGCGTCTGCTTGTGTGAATGAAGTCATTTATGGGGTGTTTCTAATGTTTCAGCAGCATTACGCCCCCAAGAAAACAGTATGCTGCTGTAAAATCAAATGCAAAATTCCTGGACCGAAAAGGCCAAAAAGCCTCCTTTTATGCCAAGCCCTGGCACATGCCCGCACAGTGAATAAAGCACACATATTTGGTATCCCCATGCACGGTAGAAGTGGAAGAATGTGAAATGGGATGAATTTTGTCCGTGGTCTATACCGTGTGTGAAAAATGCTAGCCTAAACTGACGCATTTTCTAAAAAAGCGCTGATTTTATTTTGTTCCATCTTATTCAAGAAACTTTCAGAAGAAAACTGGACTGTCTAAAAATATGATAAACCCCTTGAAGGAAACCTTGTGGGGTCTACTTGTGTGAATGAAGTAATTTATGGGGTGTTTCTAATGTTTCAGCAGCATTACGCCACCCAGAAAACAGTATGCGGCTATAAAATCAAATGCAAAATTCCTGGACCCAAAAAGCCTCCTTTTATGCCAAGCCCTTGCACATGCCCGCACAGTGAATAAGGCACACATATTTGGTGTCCCCATGCACGGGAGAAGTGGAAGAATGTGAAAGGAGATTAATTTTGTCCGTGATCCATACTGTGTGGGAAAAATGCTAGCATAAACTGACGCAATTGCTAAATTCTTGCATTTTTTTCCAATTTTGCCCACTTTAGAGAAAAAATAAAAATTATACATACTGACAAAGGCCACTAAAACAAAGCCCTATCTGTCCTTTAAAAAGAGTGTAAAATTCAAAGATGAACTTTATTCACCTGCTGAGTTACAGTCATCTAAAGAAGCGCATAGCAAAATTGTGAAATTTGCTCTGGTCATTTAGCTGTAAAACAGCCTAGTCCTTAACCGGTTAAAATACATTTTATTTATTTGTGTTTTTGTGTTTAACTTTTTTCTTTCTTTTACTTCTCTATGGGGGGCTGCCATTTTTTTTTTTCATCTCTGTATGTGTCGATTAGCGACACATACTGACATGGAATACGGCACATACATCCCCATAGTGAATGCGAACGGGAGCCGTTACATTCACTATAGCGTACGCCACCTGTGTGGGAACGGCGCATGCGCAGCTCCCACACAGTCCAAAAGGAAGGTCTTCGGCAGAGCGACATCCGTCGCCATTTTCCTGTGGATCGGACGCCGCGGCCGGACAGTAAGATGACTACTTCCAGTCGCGGCTTCCGTCCATATGTTCAGAAGCAAGGACAGGGAGCGGAGGCAGCGGCGGCGGCAGGAGCAGGTAAGTTATGTTTTTGTATGTGATGTGTGTGTATGTTCGTGTTATACTGTGTGATTACCACTGTATCTAATCATCCTACACTGTGCATTCGCTCAAAAAAGGGTGGCACACAGTGTAGGAGGTTTGAACATTCAACGTCCTCCTTTCTCCTGCCACTAGCCAGGATAAAGGAGGGGGGATTGTTTGAGCACACTAGAGCGAGTGTGTCTTCTCCAATTTTGCAGCATAAAGCAATGAGGTTGCTTTACCACATGCCAATGCTGCAATTTTGGGAATTGCTCCCTCTAGTGACCAGCACATGGAAATGTTATAAATTAGAATCTAATTTATAATATTTCCTGACTTGTAAAAAAATTAAAAAAATTAGAACAATGTGTAATAATTTATATACTAACTGTTTAAAAAATATTAAAATTCTAGCGACACATTCCCTTTAAAATATTCTGCTTTGCAAAGGGTTCAATGGCAAGCAGCCAATTATCCCTCATACAGTCTTAGTTGGGAGCAATAACCCCTCTGTATAAGGTTTCCTTGATAATTTTTTATCTTTTTTGAAAGTGCTAATTGTGACACTGTCAAGTTTCTTAGGGATTACAATGCATCGACTAGAGACTGTGTTTATATACAGTACATGGAGGATTCTAATCCATTTATTTTGAAAGCGTTAATTTCTTCATCAAATTCAGATCTAAAAATCCTTGGGTTCTTTATGTTTCATGAAATATTACATATATATATATACTTGGTACTGCCCAAAATCTAATACCATGAAAAGTACCGTATTTTTCAGAAAATAGGAAAAAATTATTTCACCACATTCTGAGAGCTATAACTTTTATATTTTTTCATGGATTGAGCGGTGTGAGGGCTTATTTTTTGCGGGACAAGCTGTAGTTTTTATTGGCACCATTTTTTGGTACATATGATTTCTTTATCACTTATTTAATTTTTGTTAGCGCTAAGGTGAACAAAAAACAAAGATTCTGGTGTTTTTAATTATTTATTTTTTTACGCCGTTCACCGTGCGAGTTAAATTATGTTATATTGTAATAGTTCTGACTTTTTAATTAATTTTTGTATGTTTTTTTTATTTTTTACATTGTGCCTGGGGAAAAATGGGAAAAGGTTTTGTTTTTGAACTTTTAATAAATTTATCTAACTGTTTTTTTTTTACACATTTAATTAGTTCCCCTAGGGGACTTGAATCAGCGATCATTAGATCGCTGGTACAATACACTGCAGTACATGGATGAGTTACAGAATCAGCATAACTCGCTGAGCTACTCTGTTTCCGTAACTCCCATAGTAGTGAATGGCAGTTACAGAAGCAGCATAGCATGCACGCTACTCTGTTTTCGTAACTACTATTCAGTTCTACGGGAGTTACGGAAACAGCGTAGCTCGCATAGTGGTCAGGAGGGCACACAAAGCTAGAACGGTGACTAGGTGGCCCCGTCTTAGAGACAGCGGCATTTAAATAGTTAAACGGCCAGGAACAGCGTGATCGCTGTGCCTGGCCTTTAGAGCAGCGTGTCAGCTGTAAAACACAGCTGACACCTGCAGTGTATCGAGTGGGCTTAGCGCGTGAGTCCGCTCGAAACATCATCCTCTTGCTCCATGATGTGCCCGCATGTCATGGGTCAGGAAGGGGTTAAGTAAGAAGCGGTCAAAGGGCCCAGCGCAGCCGGATCCCTTGACTGCCGACTATAAGACACAGGGACTTTTTAGCAAGATTTATTCTTGCTAAAAACTGTGTCTTATAGTCTGAAAAATACGGTATATACATTTGATATGTGGACGATAATGATGGTCTATAATAGTGCACATCCCAATGAACACATGTTGTCAGTAATGGAGTTACTGAATATAGTCTATCCAGTTCATGAGACTACTGCCAGGTGTGTGCAACTCTACCCATCAGCTGTTCTTAGGTTCCTCTCTCCTGAGAAGAAAAGGAGTATGCAGGAATCTATGATATGAAAATGACATTTTCTCTAGGGAAAGGATAGCCGCCTAGCAGCAGAGTCCCTTCTGCCCTCCCACTTTTAGGCCTGCCATTACTCCCATAATTGCATTCATGTATGTAATGTGGGTATAACCTGTGACAGTTCATGAGGTTGTATGTTATTTCTAACTGCAGGCACAACAAAGGCACAGAAGTACACTTAGGCCTCATGCACACAAACGTTTTTTTTTCCTCCCGTAAATACTGGTGTAAATACGGGTCCGGTGTCACCAGTATTCCACCCGTATTTACGGGCACGTTTTCGCTGCAAAATTGCACTGCACTAATCAGCATCCCTTCTCTCTATCAGTGCAGGATAGAGAGAAGGGACAGCCCTTTCCGCAGTAAAAGTAAAAGAAATTCATACTTACCCGGCCTTTGTCTTGGTGACGCGTCCCTCTTTCGACATCCAGCCCAACCTCCCTGGATGACGCGGCAGTCCAAGAGACCGCTGCAGCCTCTGATTGGCTGCAGCGGTCACATGGGCTGAAACGTCATCCCGGGAGGGCGGACTGGAGGAAGAAGCAGGGAGTTCTGGGTAAGTATGAACATCTTTTTTTTTACAGGTTGATCTACATTGTGATCTGTAGTTTCTGTCCAGGGTGCAGGGTCCAGGGTCCAGGGTTCAGGGTGCAGGGTCCAGTTTCTGTCCAGTTTCTGTCCAGGGTCGCCTAGCAATGCTCCCGTAATTACGGGTGCACACACGCAGTCACCCGTAATTACGGGAGCCCCATAGACTTCTATGGGCCTGCCCGTGCCGTAATTACGGCCTGAAATAGGACATGTTCTATATTTTTCAACGGCACGGGCAACTTCCCGTAAGCATACGGGGAGGTACCCGTGGCCAATAGAAGTCCATGGGCTTGTAAAAATGTGCCATAATTACGGCCCGCAATTACGGGCGTTTTTACGTTCGTGTGCATGGGGCCTAACACCCTGAAATCTTGGGAAAACAAGTGGTCTATAAAGAAAAATATTTGTACCTGTTTATGGTTTCCATGTTGTATGGTTTTCTGTCACATTAGAACCGTAAGTATGCTATGATACAATGAAAAAACCTTCTATATAGGCAAATCTGAGACTGAGCTCAATTACCAGCAAATTAACTTGTACAGAAGTTACAATAGTTCTCTTTCCATCACATAACTTTGTCTCTACTGAATGGATAAGTCATCCCCTCTGAGTTAAAGCTTTCCTGGTAAACTTTTTACCTGGGGGGAAACCCTGACCCATTTAGGACTTCACCTGAAGCAGTGATCCCATGCATAGTAATGCATTCAACCACTTTCAGAGGGAATTTAGAAGGCTACTGGCCTGTACCCAGCAACTGTTGCTAGATGGCTGTCCTTTTCCTAGAGAAAATGTAGTTTGCAGATTATACATTCCTGCAAACTCTCTTAATATGTCCTGTGTATGCAATGATAACAAAGATTACAATGCAATTCAGAGTGGACATGTTCTGTACAGATAGAGGCGGGTCCAATCCGACACTGCTTTCTGTTCCAATGAGTACAATTTTCTTATGTTGATGCTACAGTCAGACAGGTGCTTATGATAGGTAAGATATGTATTAAAAGCACCTAATGGCTTCCCCAGTGACACTTTGCCATTGCATATTTAACAAGGACAATGTATCCCTAAAAGTTAGCACAGGCACTTGATTCCAATATTAACTTTCAGCACTTTTAAAAAGGCTCAAATGTTGCACAATGAGTACAGGACTATACCAATGAGTTTACCTTACAGCCATAACAGCTGCAGTCCCATAACCTTAATCTAATGAAAGATCTGTGGGATAAATGTGAACAGGTTATGCAAAAGATAAACTCATCATCATCACATCCACCAGACCCCAATTGCTAACCAGTCCATGCGACAGCATCTCTGACTGATATGAGCAGCAGGTCTATTCTTGCACGATCATCTTCTCTTAGCTATTAATCATCAGCTGACACAGTTGCTAAGGCAACTGATCCACAGCTGATTCATCAGTATAGGTCAAAAGACCACACTGATGTGAGCCTGTGGCTTCTTTAGAGAGAGCAACCTGATTGGTCTGTCTCTCCCTAAGAACCCCTAGGCTCAGATTGAGGGCGTCAGTTATAGTACTTGCTATGTGTGTTTGCCATGTGCTAGTCAGATCTTGTGTTCCTATCTAGTGTTGTGTTATTCCAGCTCTGCCTAAGTATTAACTCAGTCCATGTTTGCTTTTGTGTTTAGTCCTCTTAGTTAGTTTCTTTCTTTGACATATTGCTATCACATCAAATCTCACTGTGTGTTTACACCCCACACATTGTCTAGATTATTAAATTGCATAGACCATTAACTGGGCGTCTTGGGTATAGGTTGGAGGTCGGTGCTGTTTCTTAAGTAGGTATGTTGCTCTGTCTAGGCAGGGTGACCTGGTAGGGTTTAATAGGGTCAGTTTGTTTTCCCTATACCATTTTTTGACCCACCCTATTTTTTTTAAAGGACAACCTCCTTTTTTATCAATATGAAGTAAAATATATGTTTTATTGTGTAGTTTTTTTGATCAGTCATTTTTTTCTGTGAATTTACGTTTTTCTTATATAATTGCTTGTTATTATCTGACCTACCAAAGCCATTACATTTGTTTGGCTCTGTGAAAATTTGGTCCTGTTAGTTAGTTTTATTGTTTTTGGTTTTTTTTCTGCTTGCCTGAGTTTTCAATCGATTTGCGTTGTTTTCATTGGCTCTGGTTCCTAGTGTTTTCCTGGGGCTGTGTAAGGGACAGTGCCTGCATACTAGGAAGTCCATTATAGACAGTGTTTGGGACAGTGAGGGTTAGTGGCGTGGTGGTCAGTGCTTTTGGAATAGATCCACGGATAGATATAGAGAGAGGTAGTTCGGTTTAGCTTGTTATCATGTACCATCATCTGTTCGGTTTACATTATCTGACTGTTATAATCACTCATCATTCTTTTGCTTCAAGCATCTTTCTGACATCATTATTGTCACATTGGGTGCGTGGACCCACTAGGCCGTACCGCCCTAACGATATGGCAGCTGGCCAACAGGACACAGGTCAAAGTCTATAGTTCGTATAGGTGTACCTGTGGTAGCTTCAGAAATTAGCAAGACAGGCTCGGATGGGACCTAGGCAGCAGGCAAACACCAGGCGTGGTGTAGCAGGACAGGCATAGTATTTAGCGCAGCACGACTTCAACTCAATACGGCACTTGAACCAGGATAAATCGGGACACAAGTTACAGGTAGCAGGAACGGGAACACTGGGAACTGGAAGGCACTTTGGAGACCATTTGCAGAGACAAACTAGGGTAATGACAACAACGCTCAGGCAATGCAGGAAGGGGCAGAGCCCTTCTTATAAACTAGGGTGCTCATGGGCTAATTTGGTCTTTAATTCGGGACACAGCAGAGTGAAACGGAAGTGAGAGCTGGCATCTCCTGAGGAGGAGACGGGGACCAGCGCTCACTGATCCATGGCTGCAGCCATCAGGTGGTAAGCAAACCTGGCGGCCCGCGGCCATGAGCATAACAGTATCCTCCGTCTTACGCCCCTTCCTCTTGGGGCCAGAGTGAGAGAGAAACTTCTTCAGGAGGGTAGGAGCATTGAGGTTCTCTTCTGGCTCCCAGGACTTCTCTTCAGGACCAAACCCCCTCCAATCCACCAAATAAAAGGTTTTCCAACCACTCTTTTGGTGTCCAGAATCTACTTAACCTCAAAAAAATCTGATGAACCACTGGGAGCCACTGCAGGAGTAGAAATCTTGGAGAAGCGATTCAAGACCACAGGCTTCAGAAGGGAGACAAGGAGATCTTGAGGACAGGAGGCAGCTGAAGCTTATAGGAGAGCGGGTTGATCTGTTGCAAGATCTCGAAGGGTCCAAGGACAGCCAGACCTTGGTACCTGGAGAAAACTGGGGAGGTTCTTTTCTCCTTGTGTCCACCGCCAGCAGAATGGAGGATCAAGTTAGCTGCCAGATCCACAGGAAGTCCCTAAAAGCGGAATCAGCTGAGGGGACTTCGGACATAACGGACACCGGGAGAGGAATTCGTGGGTGTTGGCCGTAGACTATTAACAATGGAGTATTTCTTGTGGACTCACTAGTATGATTATTATATGAAAACTCGGCCCAAGGAAGAAGCTGCACCCAATCATCATGCTGCTTGGAGATGAAGTGTCGTAGGTAGTTCTCAATGATTTGGTTGATCCTCTCGACTTGACCATTGGACTGAGGATGGTAGGCTGAGGAAAATTCCAACTTTACATTGAGGAGTTTACAGAGGGCTCTCCAGAACTTTGAGGTGAACTGAACCCCCCAATGAAACACGATATGCCGAGGCAAGCTGTGCAGGTGGAAGATGTGTTGGATGAAGAGGGCGGCCAGTCAAGAAGCAGAAGGTAGACCGGTCAGCGAAACGAAGTGAGCGATCTTCGAAAACCGGTCCACCACCACCCAGACCGCACTGCATCCCGCAGAGGGCACAGGCAGCGGAGAAGCAGGCCAGCAGGTTTGGAGTGAGCAACCTTGTTAGCTGCGCACACTGAGCAGGATGAAACAAAGTCCATGATGTCTTTGGGCAGCGTGGGCCACCAGAAATGACGGGCAATCAGGTCTTGTGTTTTACGGGTCGCGTGACCTGCCAGTCTGGATCTGTGTCCCCAGCGGAGGATTCTCCCTCTGTCTGCCAGGCGCACAAAAGTTCTCCCCGGAGGGATGTCTCTAACCTGCAGAGGGTTGACCGAGACAATGCAAGATTGGTCAATAATACTTTGTGGAGACTCCATGGTGTCCTCTGTCTCGAACGACCTGGACAAGGCATCTGCCCTCACATTCTTGTCGGCAGGACAGTAGTGGAGCTCAAACTGAAACCGGGCAAACAACAGCGACCACCTGGCCTGATGGGGATTCAGTCGTTGGTCCATCTGGAGATAGGTGAGGTTCTTGTGGTCCGTGAATATCAAGATGGGATGAACTGCGCCCTCTAGAAGATGTTTCCACTCCTCCAGGGCCAATTTGATGGCCAATAACTCCCGATCCCGAATCGAGTAGTTGCGTTCTGCGGAAGAGAAGAGTTTAGAGTAATAGCCACATACCGTTGTCTTGCCCTTGGACCCTCTCTGGAACAGGAGGGCACCAGCACCAACAGAGGAGGCGTCCATCTCCAATGAAACTGTCAAGATACATCTGGATGATGGAGGATAGAGGCTGACGTGAAGGCACTCTTCAGGCTATTAAATGCAGATTCCGCCTGTAGATTCCACACCTTGGCATTCATGCCTTTCTTGGTGAGGGTAGAGATAGGAGATGTTAGTGAGGAGAAGTTTGGAATGAACTGTCTGTAGAAATTAGCAAATCCCAGGAAGTGCTGTATGGACCTCAGGCCTTGAGGGCATGGCTATTACAGGACGGCCTTTACCTTCTCAGGATCCATCTTGAGGCCTTGATCCGAGATGATGTAGCCCAGGAAGGGTAGAGCATTTTTCTCAAACACGCCTTTCTCCAACTTGGCGTACAGGCGATTCTCCCTTAACCACAACAAAACTTGACAAACTTGTCTCTGATGAGACATAAGATCTGGAGAAACTATCAAGATAGACCACAACACAGACATAGAGGAGGTCACGGAAGACGTCATTAACAAACTCTTGGAAAACCGCGGGAGCATTACACAGGCCGAAGGGCATTACTAGATATTCATAGTGTCCGTCACGGGTGTTAAATGCCGTCTTCCATTCATCACCCCAGTGAATCCGGATTAAGTTATAAGCCCCCCGCAGGTCTAACTTTAAAAAATGTTTGCCTCCTCGTATGTGATCAAACAGTTTAGAAAACAATGGCAACATATATCTATTTATTACCATAATCTGGTTGAGACCCCCGGTAATCGATGCAGGGGAGTAGAGAACCATCCTTTTTCTTGATGAAGATGAACCCGGCTCCTGCCGGGGAGGAAGACTTCCGTATGAAGCCCCTCTCCAAGTTCTCCTTAACATAGGCGGACATGGACAGAGTCTCTGGCGAGGAGAGAGGATATACCCTACCACGGGGAAGGGATGCACCAGGAACCAGCTCGATAGGACAGTTATACGCCCGGTGTGGGGGCAACGTCTCCGCCTCTTTCTTGCTGAAGACATCCGAGAATGCAGAATAATGACATGGCAATCCTGCCAAGGACTGAGGCAGAGGAGGCTGAGCCGGACTAATCTGTACCAGATAGCGGTTGAGACACTTGGAACCCCACTGGAGAACCTCTCCAGAAATCCAGTCCAGTAGTGGGGCATGTAGTCGGAGCCAGGGCAGGCCCAGCAGCACAGGGTTGACCGCCTTAGCCAGGACAAAGAATGAGAGGAGCTCGGAATGGAGAGCTCCCACTTGGAGCCTCAGCAGATTGGTCACAGCTACAACCGTGTCAGGCAGAGGTAGTCCATTCACAGATGCAACCATCAAAGGCCTCTCCAGAGCGGTTGTGGGCAACTGGAGAAGATCCACCAGGTCTCTCCGAATTAAGTTAGCTGCGGATCCAGAGTCCAGATAAGCAGAGACGCATTATTGTCACGGGAATGGACAATTTAGAAGAAAGACCTTCTTCACCCAGGGTTGTCTCTCTAACCAACCCTAGGCTCTGGGGCTTTTGGGGGCACAGACGCACAAGATGGCCTCCGAGGCCGCAATACAGAGAGAGTCCCGAAGTGCGTCTGCATTGTCTCTCCAGGGTAGACAGCTGGAGATGGTCCATCTTTAAAGATTCCTTTGGCGGAACAGCTGATGAGGACAGCAGAGGTTACTGCAAAGTAGGAACCGGGCTAGGGAGTCCTCCCTCCAGCGAGCCTCTTGGAACCGTTCTCGGATCCTTATATCAATCCGGGCGGCCAGAAGCATGAGGTCATCCAGGGTAGACGGCAGATCTTGGGCGGTAAGCTTGTCCTTAATTTCAGGAGACAGTCCCTGCAAGAATGTAGCCACCAAGGCCTCATTGTTCCACAACAATCCTCCTGCCAGGGTGCAGAAGTGGATGGTGTACTCGCCCACGGAAGTGTCTCCCTGGCGTAGGTTCAGCAAGGAGGCGACTGCCGATGAGACTCATCCAGGCTCCTCAAACACTGTGCGAAATGTCCGTAGGAACCCCTGGAAGTCACAGGTTTCTGGTCCTTATCTCTCCCAGATTGGGTTCGTCCATGCTAGGGCCTTGCCAGTGAGGAGAAAGACGATGAAAGCGACCCTTGCGCCATTAGTCGAATATGTCCTTGCATACAGGCTAAAGTGGATCTGGCACTGGTTCAAAAATCCACGGCTGGTCTTCGCGTCTCCATCAAAAGGAGAGGTAGCGGCAAGAAAATCGGGGATCAGCACTGCCAGGAGGTGTAGTGGGAGGATCTATACTGCCAGGAGGCGTAGTAGGAGTAACGGCAGCTTGCACATCTAGCCGATGTGCAATAAGGTTTCATGCCTGGAGGAGTTGGTCCTGTCGAGACCGGAGGTCTAGCATATCTGCCCGCATCTCTTGTGACGTCATCACGGTCTTGGATTGACCAGTGGGGTCCATGGCCTGAGCGTATTATCACGTTGGGTGCGTGGACCCACTAGGCTGTACAGCCTTAACGAGCGCAACTGGTGCGGGCCCCATAGCTGCCGCTACGGCTGCTGCAGCGGTAGTTACGCACGCCACTGTCTCCAAGATTTCTAGAATGTTTTAAAAGCAAAGAGGTAAAGCAAATGTTTTGTATGATGCTTATATACTGAGACACTTTATAATTAATGATATAAGTATAAAGGACCCATATATTTTAGATGAAAGGATCCTTAGGCTGATAAATATCTTTCAGCTAAATATGATCTCAAAGTATAATAATACATTTTGGGAACAAACTTAAAGTTTTACATTTTACCCCTCAAAGGCAGATTTTCTAGTAAGCAATGGTTCGCAATCATATTATCTTTAACAGTTAAGGATAAAAGCAGACAAGAATTAACGTCAGACATTGAATGATTGGTTGATGATTGATTGCAAGAAAATTGATGTACCAATGTTCAAGTTTATTCTAGAGGAGACCATACGTGTAAGGCTAGGTTTACATCATATATGTGCACTAAATTCATCATATATACTAAGATATTTTTCAAGTGTATACATCTAACGTACCAATAGGCTTTCATCAGTGAAACATATGCCAGAAGAGTGTCCGTTTGTCATATGGACAGCATATATTGGTAGAACTTTGCCCGTGTAACTGTCATTTAAAAAACTTCTAACACGTGAGACCCCCACCGATTGCTAAAATAAAGGGACAGAAGAACTCAACTGAGCACTGTGCCTCTTTAGCTGTGAACAGTTTTGCTCAGCTCACCTTTGAGAGCCAAGCAGAGCAGTGTATGGGCTCATGAGAACTGTGCCCTTTCTGCTGGGATTAGTAATTCTTCTATTAGTCCATGTACCGCTCTTCTTGACTCTATGAGGAGTCTATGAGCAAGTACAACACTTTACTCAGCTCTCTCAGCAATGCCGATTGCACCCGAAAGGGCATAGCACTGAGCTGAGCAGTTATGCACCCTTTATTTTAGACATCGCTGGGGGTTGCAAAACCCAGACCCTCGCCGATCAAACCTTCTGACAAGTCACTATGACATGCCAAAAGTGTTTTTCAAATGACAGTTACCCTTTAACTGTATTGTAAACCTTCCTTGACTATTCTCTTCAATACTACTTTAGGCAAAAAATATATATACCATGCACTACGTCTGGGGCATACGTTTGGTGGGACATTTAAACAGATCCTGCCGAATGTTGTGGCCAAAAGTGATGTGAACTGGTATTTATTCACCAATTTAACTGATTCCCATTAAAAGCACTCCTGACACTAATTTGTGGATAATTACGTAAATGGACACTAAACTAGTGACTAAAAGCATTCACAAATGTCAGTGGTGCTCTTAATCAGCACCTCATTTAGTGATGTCACATCTTGAGTGTTGATATCATTGGATAGAAGGAATCATTTGGGGCTTTACTACAGCTTTGGGGCTTATAAAAAAATAAGTCTGTTTATTTAGCTGTGCTAAATTGTACCTAATGAATATCATTAGCTTTGCATGACTCATTATGAGAATGACATAAATTTTGTATGGCGACAGATCACACTCCCAGCTAATCAACACTGTGCAAGTGCTAGGCTTTATTTTGGTAAAATATGCCAGAAAGTGACCGTGTGTCTTACAACATATATGACAGAAGTGACAACTGATTAAACCAATGGACTTTAAAAATCAAAAGAGGATTTATGCTGTTCTTCCTTTAAGAAGAGCTGTAAGATGCAGTCCATTTTCCAGCTGTCCTCTATTATTCAATATTTTCTGCATAGAATGCTTTGTAATCTTCGTCAGCAAAATATATTGTTAGACAAACTGAATCAAATTAAATGTAATTACTGCCTTTATTTAAGGAACAAAGTTATTCAAGACCCATACCAGCCCTGTGAAAAAAATAACTGCCCCCTACATTTAAAGGGTTTTCTTGGGACCCCCTCTATGAGCCAGAGCAGGAAGCCACTAACATAGAGCAACTCTCGCCCTGGGGACCTAGACATCCTTGTATTATATAGCTGGCCATTCATGGCCATTAAATGGCTAGCACGTATTATTAAGCTTCCCCTGCGACCAGTCACTGCTTCTCCTAGCAAGAATAGTACATCACCTGGGGTTTGCCAGGCCAGCGTCAATTGCAAAATGAGTTGTCTTCATGAGACAGTCCCTGTAATAATTTTTTGCACCGCCATTAGCAGTGCAACTAAACACTTAGGGTATGTTCACACGGCCTATTTACGGACGTAATTCGGGCGTTTTTGCCCCGAATTACGTCCGAAAATAGCGCCGAAAATAGCGCTGACAAACATCTGCCCATTGAAAGCAATTGGCAGACGTTTGTCTGTTCACACGAGGTGTATATTTACGCGCCGCTGTCAAATGACGGCGCGTAAATAGACGCCCGCGTCAAAGAAGTGACCTGTCACTTCTTTGGCCGTAATTGGAGCCGTTATTCATTGACTCCAATGAATAGCAGCGCCAATTACGTCCGTAATGGACGCGGCGTTCAAGCGCCTGCACATGCCGTTACGGCTGAAATTACGGGGATGTTTTCAGGCTGAAACATCCCCGTAATTTCAGCCGTAACGGACGCCCTCGTGTGAACATACCCTTAGGGTATGTTCACACGACAGCGTCCGTAACGGCTGCAATTACGGGGATGTTTTCAGGAGAAAATATCCCCGTAATTTCAGCTGTAACGGCATGTGCAGGCGCTTGAACGCCGCGTCCATTACGGACGTAATTGGCGCTGCTTTTCATTGGAGTCAAAGAATAACTGCTCCAATTACGCCCCAAGAAGTGACAGGTCACTTCTTTGATGCGGGCGTCTATTTACGCGCCGTCATTTGACAGCGGCGCGTAAATATACGCCTCGTGTGAACAGACAAACGTCAGCCCATTGCTTTCAATGGCCAGATGTTTGTCAACGCTTTCAAGCCGCAATTTTCGGACGTAATTCGGGGGAAAAACGCCCGAATTACGTCCGTAATTAGTGTGTGTGAACATACCCTTAGGGTATGTTCACACGCAGTGGTTTCAGACGTAATTCGGGCATTTTACGCCTCGAATTACGCCTGAAAAAACGCCCCTAATACGCCTACAAACATCTGGCCATTGCTTTCAATGGGATTTACGATGTTCTGTTCCCACGAGCCTTTATTTTACGCTTCGCTGTAAAAAAACGGAGCGTAAAAAGACGCTCCGTAAAAAGAACTAGCATGTCACTTCTTGAGGTTTTTTTTGGAGCTGATTTTCTATTGAACACTATAAAAAACGCCTCAAAAAACGCCTCAAAAAACGCCTCAAAAAAACATCTGAAAAGAAGCCTCAAAAGAAGCTCCAAATTTCATTCTTCAAAAACGCCTGAAAATCAGAGGCTGTTTTCTCTGAAATCAGCTCCGTATTTTTCAGACGTTTTTTGTTAAGCGTGTGAACATACCCTTAGGGTATGTTCACACGACAGCGTCCGTAACGGCTAAAATTACGGGGATGTTTTCAGGAGAAAACATCCCCGTAATTTCAGCCATAACAGCATGTGCAGGCGCTTGAACGCCGCGTCCATTACGGACGTAATTGGCGCTGCTTTTCATTGGAGTCAATGAATAACGGCTCCAATTACGCCCCAAGAAGTGACAGGTCACTTCTTTGACGCGGGCGTCTATTTAGGCGCCGTCATTTGACAGCGGCGCGTAAATATACGCCTCGTGTGAACAGACAAACGTCAGCCCATTGCTTTCAATAGGCAGATGTTTGTCAACGCTTTCAAGGCGCATTTTTCGTACGTAATTCGGGGCAAAAACGCCCGAATTACGTCCGTAATTAGTGTGTGTGAACATACCATTACTATGATGTGATATCTTTTATATCACTGGTCAGTATTATTTTTAGTTACTCTTCTTTGGAGAATTAATTCAATTGAGACATACAGCTTGGTTTATTCAATCATACAATATGTATTGTTCACAATTGCTTTTATATTTTGGATTATTGTTTTGCTGCTGCTGTTCATCTTCTGGATACATGACACACACTAAGCCACTAAGACACACTAAGTGTTTGGGCATCCACTTGGCAACTGAGGTTTAATGTGGATAAATGTAAAGTTATGCATCTGTGTACTAACAATCTGCATGCATCATATGTCCTAGGGGGAGCTATACTGGGGGAGTCACTTTTTGAGAAGGATCTGAGTGTACTTGTAGATTGTAGACTAAATAACAGCATGCAATGTCAATCAGCTGCTTCAAAGGCCAGCAAGATATTGTCGTGTAGTAAAAGAGGCATGGACTTGCGGGACAGGGATGTAATATTACCTCATCTAGAATATGCAGTTCAGTTCTGGGCTCCAGTTCATAGAAAGGATGCCCTGGAGTTAGAAAAAATACAAAGAAGAGCAACGAAGCTAATAAGGGGCATGGAGAATCTAAGCTATGAGGAAAGATTAAAAGAATTAAACCTATTTAGCCTTGAAAAAAGACGACTAAGGGGGGACATGATTAACTTATACCAATATATAAATGGCACATACAAAAAATATGGTCAAATCCTGTTCCATGTAACACCCACTCAAAAAACAAGGGGACACTCCTTCCGTCTGGAGAGAAAAAAAGGTTCAATCTGCAGAGGCGACAAGCCTTCTTTACTGTGAGAACTGTGAATCTATGGCATAGTCTACAGCAGGAGCTGGTCACAGCAGGGACAGTAGATGGCTTTAAAAAAGGCTTAGATAATTTCCTAGAACAAAAAAATATAAGCTCCTATGTGTAGAAATGTTTCCCTTCCCTTTTCCCATCCCTTGGTTGAACTTGATGGACATGTGTCTTTTTTCAACCGTACTAACTATGTATCTATGTAACTATGTAACTATGATCAGACATTTTTCTTAAGTATTTTCTGGTTTTAGTGCCACATCTATGGTAACTGTATATAAGCACCAGCATACTACTCGAACCACAGTTTATGACTGTTGATATAATTTTCTCAACACCTTCCCATTGCAGCCATTGTTAGTTTTTTTAATTTTGCTTTCTTTGGTTTCTTCCTTCCCACCTTTTAAAAGATATAACTTTTAAATTTTTCCATCAACATAGCCGCATGAAGACTTGTTTTGCAGAACGAGTTGAAGTTTTTAATGGCATAATTTAAAGTATCATATAATGTAAAGGGAAAATGTTAAAAATTACTTTGTGGGGTGAAGTGGAAAAAAAACACAATTCCTTCATATCTTAGGTGGTTTCAGTTTTACGGCATTTATCGAGCAGTAAAAATTACATGTTAACTTTATTCTGTGGGTCAATACGATTACAGCGATACCAAATATATATACATTTTTAATCTTTTACTACTTTTACAAAATAAGAATCTGTTTTGTGTCCCCATATTTAAAAACGTCTTTTTTTTTTTCTGTCGATGTAGCTGTGTGAGGGCTTGTTTTTTTGCGGGGTGAGCTGCTTTTTATTAGTACAATTTTAGCGTACATGTGATCACTTTTTATTCCATTTTTTTTTTAAGAAGGTAAAGTGATTAAAAAAAAAGCAATTCTGACGTTTTCTTTTTCTTACGACGTTCACTGTGAAGGAAAAATAATGTAATATTCTAATAGTTTGGAGTTTTATGGACGCAGCAATACTAAGGGGAAAAAGGGTAAGGTTTTTTTATTTTTTTTATTTAAAAAAAAACAAACTACTTCCTATGCTACAGAAAACTTTATTTAACTAACTTTAAAAAAAATCAGTCCCTCTAAGGGATCATTAGATTGCTGGTACAATACACTGCAATACATTTGCTGGCTCCTATTAAGGGCTTAATAGGAGCACCAAGATAGCTGACAACTAAATTAATGACAGAGGACCTCCCTCTGTCTAATGGCTTAGATACTGCGGTCACTATTCTCCACGGTATCTAAGTGGTTAAACGTCCAGGGATCTCTTATCCCGGCTGTTGTTGCAAGGTGACAGCTGTAATTCACAGCTGACAACCGCGGTTTATCTAGCAGGCTCAGCCCGTAAGCCCGCTCCGTACACCCCCTTTCCCGACTATGAGGTACATGTACATCAAATGTCAGAAAGGGGTTAATATAAAATGTTATATCAGTTTTTTCAGACATAATTGTGGCATAGGACACATTAGGAATCAGTGGTGGGTCCAGGTCTGAAGTTCCAGACAGTGACTTTCTACCTTAAGGAACATCACTGAGTTGTAACTTGGCGTCCCTTCACCCTACTCAAAGATTGAGTTTGGTTCCCTAGCCCTGTATCTGAATACCACAGCCAAGACAGAAGGTCTTATTACAACCAACATCCAGGGTTTATACCCGTCAGCCCCCTCTGGCTACGCCACTGATATATAGTGACCTAACTAATCCTTACCCAGGGTTAGGCAACCCCTGCTGTATGTTTTGGACAGGGGCATAGCTAGGGGGGGGGGGCAGGTGGGGCACGGGCGCAACTAAGAGAGAAGGTGGGGGCACCAGTGTCGCACCGTCCATATCGGTGGCCACCTGCCTCTCTGAAGGGGTGGCGGCGACACTGAGACCAGCCGTTGCCACCCATCCTGCACCATAGGCGATGAATGGGCGGGTACATTCCGTGCCCAGCCATTCATCGGCTTTCAAGGACACAAGTGGCGCTATTACTTCTTTGCGCTGCTTGAGTCGTTGAAAGGCGCTAAATGACAGGGCAAGTCATAGTGCCCTGCCAATCAGCGCCTTTCATAGATGCATTGTTCAACCCCAGCAGACCTGCTCAGAAAAGAGCAGGTCTCCATTGCCACCGGACGGCGCGGGAACAAGATTAAGGTGAGTATGTAAAGTTTTTGTTTTTTTATCCTAATAAAAATGTGAGTGATATTATCTACAGGGGGTGCTCTATCTATGTGGGTTGGCTCTATCTAGGGGGGGTCTATATGTGGAGCACTATAGGGGGAGCTATATGTGAGGCACTATATACAGGGATGGTGTAATGACAGGGATAGGGAAACAGACAAGTGAGCCCTAATCTACCCGCCACTCAGTCCCTGCCTACTTGCAACGACCCGCCCTAGGCGACGGGGTACAACTGGGCGACGGTCCCTACACTCAGTAAGTGCACGACAGACAACCAGACAAGGAAACACAGAACAAAGGGAAATGGGGCAGTTGCCCACGGCAACACCGTGAGCAACAAGAGTGGTGAACGAGTCGAGTCAAACCAGGAGTGTACGAGGTACCAAACGCAGAGCAGGAGCGTAGTCAGTAAAGCCAGGGTCAAACCAGGAGTGTATGAGGTACCAAACGCAGACCAGAAGAGTAGTCAGTAAGCCAGGGTCATATGAAGCAGGGTCAAATAGTACAGAAGCTGCAGCAGGGCCAGGAAACCAGCAGAGAAGAATCACAAGCAAAGGAGGAACAGGAAAGGCAGGGATAAATAGACAGAGGGTGGGAGCTAGCTCTGTCTGGCCAGGCTGTTATAGGCTCTCCCACTCCTAAGCCTGCCATCCTGAGTGGTGGAAGATGGAGTCAGTCTCACAGACATAGAAGCAGGTGCAGACTGATTACCTATGGGCGTGGATACAGAAGCTGGGTGTTAGGGATCTGCCAGGTACTTCATCTAGCTATACTCCTGGGATTAATCAATCCACACCTGAGGCCAGACCTGCTCGACTGACACCATCTCCCACCAACCAGGGTGGCAGGCTCAGGAGTGGGAGAGCCTATCGCGGCCTGGTCTCTCGGAGTTAGCTCCGCCCCCTGCCCTTTATTACCTGCCCTGTGCTCTCCCTCAGTGCTTGTAATTCTTTTGGATTCCTGGCCTCTGCTGCTTGCTCCAGCCTGCTTCTGCCGTGCTTCTGCCTTGCTGCAGTTCTGCTTGACCTGCTTGCTTGCCCTGGCTTGCTTCTGTCTCTGTGCCTGCTCGGGTGTACTCACTTCGTCCTGGTCCTGACTGTTCGTTCGCCGCCCCGTTTCCTCGTGGCGTTCCGTGGCTACTGCCCCTTCCCTTGCGTGTTCCCTGTTTGTCTTCCTGTGCACTTAGCCAGCGTAGGGACCGCCGCCCAGTTGTACCTCGTCGCCTAGGGCGGGTCGTTGCAAGTAGGCAGGGACAGGGCGGTGGGTAGATTAGGGCTCACTTTCCCTTCACCTCCTTCCTGCCTGTACATAATTACAAGCCCTTACCTAGTCTACCATTTCTCCTACGCTGACGCTATCATGGACCCCCTTGAGACCCTGACCCAGCAGATGCAGGGCCTCTCCCTACAGGTCCAGGCCCTGGCCCAAAGGGTCAATCAGGGTGACGCTGCTTTAGTAGTACCCCTCACCTCACCTCTAGAACCCGACCTCAAGTTACCTGACCGGTTTTCAGGGGACCGTAAGACGTTTCTCTCCTTCCGGGAGAGTTGCAGACTGTATTTCCGCCTAAAGCCCCACTCCTCAGGTTCCGAGAACCAGCGGGTGGGTATCATCATATCCCGACTCCAGGAAGGGCCCCAAGAGTGGGCCTTCTCCTTGGCTCCTGACGCCCCTGAACTTTCCTCTGTTGATCGTTTTTTCTCTGCCCTCGGACTCATTTACGACGAGACTGACAGGACTGCTTTAGCCGAGAGTCAGCTGGTGACCTTACGTCAGGGTAGGAGACCGGTTGAGGAATACTGTTCTGATTTTAGGAAGTGGTGCGTAGCTTCTCAGTGGAACGATCCGGCCCTAAGGTGCCAGTTTAGGTTAGGATTATCTGACGCCCTGAAGGATCTGCTGGTTAGCTACCCCTCGCCTGACTCCCTTGACCAGGTTATGGCCCTAGCAGTACGACTTGACCGACGTCTCAGGGAACGTCAGCTAGAACGCTTCAGTGTGCTCCCCTCTGACTTTTCTGTGTTTCCCCCCGAGGTCCCGTCTCCTCGCCCCTCCACGGAGGACTCGGAGGTACCTATGCAACTCGGGGCCTCCATGTCCCCTCGACAACGTAGAGAGTTTCGCAGAATGAATGGTCTCTGCTTCTACTGTGGGGACGACAAGCATCTACTGAACACCTGCCCCAGGCGCAAGAATAAGAAGCCGGAAAACTTCCGCGCCTAAGTGATCATCGGGGAGGTCACTTGGGCGCACAGGTATTTCCCGTTAATGTGAAACGCAATAAAATTTTGCTTCCCTTTCAGGTCTCGTTTGCTGGCCGGTCTGCCACGGGCAGTGCTTTCGTGGATTCTGGCTCATCTGCTAATATCATGTCTGTGGATTTTGCTATGTCTCTAAAGATGCCTTGTATTGATTTACCTTATCCCATCCCTGTAGTAGGAATCGACTCAACCCCCCTTGCTAATGGTTATTTTACTCAGCATACTCCTGTTTTTGAACTCCTGGTTGGCTCCATGCATTTGGAGCAGTGCTCTGTACTGGTGATGCAGGGATTATCGTCTGATCTGGTATTAGGTCTTCCCTGGTTGCAGTTGCATAATCCCACATTTGATTGGAATACTGGGGATCTCACCAAATGGGGTAATGAATGTCTTATGTCATGTCTTTCTGTTAACACTATTTCTCCCCGGGAGGAGGTAAACACGCTTCCTGAGTTTGTTCAGGACTTCGCCGATGTGTTTTCTAAGGAGGCCTCCGAGGTGTTGCCCCCCCATAGAGATTACGATTGCGCTATCGATTTGGTGCCTGGTGCCAAGCTTCCTAAGGGTAGGATATTTAATCTTTCATGTCCTGAACGTGAAGCTATGAGGGTGTATATCCAAGAATGCCTGGCCAAGGGTTTCATTCGCCCCTCGACTTCTCCTGTAGGTGCTGGCTTCTTCTTCGTGGGGAAGAAGGATGGTGGTCTTAGGCCGTGCATTGATTATCGTAACCTGAATAAGGTCACCGTAAGGAACCAGTACCCACTTCCTTTGATTCCGGATCTTTTTAATCAGGTTCAGGGAGCCCAATGGTTTTCTAAGTTCGATCTACGGGGGGCATATAACCTTATCCGCATCAAAGAGGGGGATGAGTGGAAAACTGCGTTCAACACACCCGAGGGTCATTTCGAATACCTGGTCATGCCCTTTGGGTTGTGTAATGCCCCTGCTGTCTTCCAGAATTTTATTAATGAAATCCTGAGAGAGTACCTGGGTAATTTTCTTGTTGTGTACCTTGATGACATACTGGTGTTTTCCAAGGACTGGTCCTCCCACGTGGAGCATGTCAGGAAGGTGCTCCAGGTCCTTCGGGAGAATAATCTGTTTGCTAAGACTGAAAAATGTGTCTTTGGGGTACAGGAGATACCATTTTTAGGGCAAATCCTCACTCCTCATGAATTCCGCATGGACCCTGCCAAGGTTCAAGCTGTGGCGGAATGGGTCCAACCTGCCTCCCTTAAGGCGTTACAGTGTTTTTTAGGGTTCGCCAACTATTACAGGAGATTTATTGCCAACTTCTCGGTCGTCGCTAAGCCTCTTACGGACCTTACCCGCAAGGGTGCCGATGTCCTCCATTGGCCCCCTGAGGCCGTCCAGGCCTTTGAGACTCTCAAGAAGTGCTTTATCTCGGCCCCCGTGCTGATTCAGCCCAACCAAGAGGAGCCATTTATTGTGGAGGTTGACGCTTCCGAGGTGGGAGTAGGGGCCGTCTTGTCCCAGGGTACCAGCTCCCTCACCCATCTCCGCCCCTGTGCTTACTTCTCTAGGAAGTTTTCGCCCACGGAGAGTAACTATGATATTGGTAACCGCGAACTTCTAGCCATTAAATGGGCTTTTGAGGAGTGGCGGCACTTCCTGGAGGGGGCCAGACACCAGGTAACGGTCCTTACGGATCACAAGAATCTGGTTTTCCTAGAATCGGCCCGGAGGCTTAATCCTAGACAAGCTCGGTGGGCACTATTCTTTACCAGATTTAATTTCTTGGTTACCTATAGGGCTGGGTCCAAGAATATTAAGGCTGACGCTCTGTCACGTAGTTTCATGGCCAATCCTCCTTCCGAGAAGGATCCCGCTTGTATTTTACCCCCTGGTATAATCGTCTCTGCCACGGATTCTGATTTAGCTTCTGATATCGCGGCTGATCAGGGTGCAGCTCCCGGGAACGCCCCTGGGGACAAACTGTTTGTTCCCCTGCAATACCGGCTGAGGGTACTCAGGGAAAACCATGACTCCGCTCTATCTGGTCATCCTGGCATCTTGGGCACCAAACACCTCATTACCAGAAACTATTGGTGGCCTGGGTTGCCGAAAGATGTTAGGGCTTACGTCGCCGCTTGTGAGGTTTGCGCTAGGTCCAAAACCCCTAGGTCCCGACCTGCGGGCCTACTACGTTCCTTGCCCATTCCCCAGAGACCTTGGACCCATATCTCCATGGATTTTATCACCGATTTGCCTCCATCTCAGGGCAAGTCGGTGGTGTGGGTGGTAGTCGACCGCTTCAGCAAGATGTGCCACTTTGTGCCCCTTAAGAAGCTACCTAACGCCAAGACGTTAGCTTCTTTGTTTGTGAAACACATCCTGCGTCTCCATGGGGCCCCAGTCAATATCGTTTCTGACAGAGGGGTACAATTTGTTTCCTTATTTTGGAGAGCTTTTTGTAAAAAGTTGGAGATTGATCTGTCCTTCTCCTCCGCCTTCCATCCCGAAACTAATGGCCAAACGGAGAGGACTAATCAGTCTCTAGAACAATATTTAAGGTGTTTCATCTCTGACTGTCAATTCGATTGGGTCTCATTCCTTCCCCTTGCTGAATTTTCCCTGAATAACCGGGTCAGTAACTCGTCAGGGGTCTCCCCGTTTTTCTGTAATTTCGGGTTTAACCCAAGGTTCTCCTCCGTCTCCCCTGGTTGTTCCAATAATCCTGAGGTAGAGGAGGTTCATCGGGAACTGTGCACTGTCTGGGCCCAGGTTCAGAAGAACCTAGAGGCGTCCCAGAGCGCACAAAAGATTCAGGCGGATAGTAGACGTTCTGCTAACCCCCGGTTTGTCGTCGGGGATTTGGTCTGGTTGTCGTCCAGGAACTTGCGCCTTAAGGTCCCGTCCAGGAAGTTTGCTCGCCGATTTATTGGACCTTATAAGATCATTGAAGTCCTCAACCCTGTATCCTTCCGTCTGGAGCTCCCCCCATCCTTTCGCATACATGACGTCTTCCATGCCTCCCTCCTTAAACGCTGCTCCCCGTCCTGGTCCCCCTCGAGGATACCTCCTGTTCCCGTTCTCACCCCTGAGGGGGTGGAATTCGAGGTGGCCAAGATTATGGACAGTAGGATGGTCCAGGGCTCCCTCCAGTACCTGGTCCATTGGAGAGGATACGGGCCGGAGGAGAGGACTTGGGTACCTGCCCATGATGTTCATGCTGGGGTATTGATCAGGAGGTTCCACCTCCTCTTCCCCACTAAACCGGGTCCCCTTAGTAAGGGTCCGGTGGCCCCTCATAAAAGGGGGAGTACTGTTAGGGATCTGCCAGGTACTTCATCTAGCTATACTCCTGGGATTAATCAATCCACACCTGAGGCCAGACCTGCTCGACTGACACCATCTCCCACCAACCAGGGTGGCAGGCTCAGGAGTGGGAGAGCCTATCGCGGCCTGGTCTCTCGGAGTTAGCTCCGCCCCCTGCCCTTTATTACCTGCCCTGTGCTCTCCCTCAGTGCTTGTAATTCTTTTGGATTCCTGGCCTCTGCTGCTTGCTCCAGCCTGCTTCTGCCGTGCTTCTGCCTTGCTGCAGTTCTGCTTGACCTGCTTGCTTGCCCTGGCTTGCTTCTGTCTCTGTGCCTGCTCGGGTGTACTCACTTCGTCCTGGTCCTGACTGTTCGTTCGCCGCCCCGTTTCCTCGTGGCGTTCCGTGGCTACTGCCCCTTCCCTTGCGTGTTCCCTGTTTGTCTTCCTGTGCACTTAGCCAGCGTAGGGACCGCCGCCCAGTTGTACCTCGTCGCCTAGGGCGGGTCGTTGCAAGTAGGCAGGGACAGGGCGGTGGGTAGATTAGGGCTCACTTTCCCTTCACCTCCTTCCTGCCTTTACACTGGGCCTGGCAGATCCTTAACAGATGGGCTATATGTGGAGCACTACAGGGGGAGCAATATGTGAGGCACTATAACAGGGGTGGGCTATATACAGGGTTGGGCTATATGTGGAGCACTATATGGGGAGCTATATGTGAGGCACTATATAAAGGGGTGGGAAATATGTGGAGCACTATTTATAGGCAGAGATATATGTAGGGCACTATCTACATGGGTGGGCTATGTGTTGGACGCTATATACAAGGGTGGGCTATATGTAGAGCACTATCTATGGAGGGGCTACATGTGGGGCACTATATTCAGAGGGGGCTATATATGGGGCACTATATACAGGGGGGCTATATTTAGGGCACTATCTACAGGGTTGGCTATATGTGGGCACTATCTACAGGGATGGCTATATGTGGGACACTATCTAAAGGGGGCTGTATGTGTGGCACTATCTGCAGGGGCTTTATGGGGGTCACTATCTACAGGGGATCTATGTAGGGCACTAGCTACAGGGGGCTCTATGGGGGCACGATCTACAGGGGGCACTGTGTGTGTGTGTGTGTGTGTGGGACACAGTGTATGGTGCTATTATAACTGGAGGTGCAGTGTATGGCGCTATTATATTCAGGGACACAGTGTATTGTGCTATTATAATCAGGGACAGTGTATAGTGATATTATAATTAGAGGTACAGTGTATGATGCTATTAAATTTGTGTCTGGCACCATGAGAACTTTATCTTTGTTTATAGGTGCAGAAATGTTTGAAAAGTGAGAAGCCGAAGACATCTGAGTTGCAAACTGCAGAAATGGGCTGTGGCTGGGAGAAGTCATCACACAGGTCTGGACCGGATGGAGAGGAAAAGAGAAAAAGAACAACTAGAATCTGAGATTGTCACCTGTGAGTCACGTAATGTAAATGTTTATTCTGCCTCTAATCAGCACTGTAGGCACTGGATTTAAAGGGCTAGCGCGCACACAGGTTTAGAATTGTCTAATCACCCTGGACTATAAGGGCCCTGCCCCTTCATTCATTGCCTGAGCGTTGTTGTGTTTTCCAGTGTCAGTCTAGCAAATTGTCCCTTCGTGTTTTCCTGTTCCCAGTGTTCCCATTCCTGCTACCTGTATCCCATGCTACCTTTTCCTGTGCCTTAAAAGAGTTGGAGTCGTGTTGTGTTACACCACGCCTGGTGTCAGCTGCCAAGGTCCCATCTGAGCCTAGCCATCGCTACTGTCTGTACTACCACAGGTACCCTTGCTCGGACTATAGACTTTACTTTGTACACTGTTTGGCCCGCTGCTATCCTGCTACGGCGGTACGGCCCACATGACCTCAGATCGAGACGTGTATATATATATATATATATATATATGCACTGAGCTTTGTTCTGGTGCTGTATATATGTATTGAGCTTTGTTCTGGTGCTGAATATATGTAAAGAGCTTTGTTCTGGTGCTGAATGTATGTAATGAGCTTTCTTCTGGTGCTGTATATATGTAATGAGCTTTGTTCTGGTGCTGAATATATGTAATGAGCTTTCTTCTGGTGCTGTATATATGTAATGAGCTTGGTTCTGGTGTTGTATATAGAACTATATTGCTTGTAAAATGTACAAATATTGAAAAAAAAATGACACCTCATTTATTGGTAGAGAAAATAAACAGGGCAAGGGGGATGGAGATGTCGGGAAAGAGGTCCAGAGGGGCAAAAAGCTGAATCTTTTCCCTGGGTGCTGGGGAACCTAGCTATGCCTCTGGGTATGGCCACAGAAGGAAACTGTGCTCTTGGTTCAAAGATGTTTTGTTGCTTTAAATAAAGTGATGAGATTTTGGGACATAATATCAAAATTAAAATAGAGTATATATAAGTTGAACATCTTTTAATGCTTCTGTGGGAGAATAACTTCACAACATGGCACCCGATAGAATATGACATGTTTTTTTTTTCTGTTGGTATTATTTAAAATCTGGCAGAAAAAAAAACCACTGTATGCCTCTGT
The DNA here is from genome assembly GCF_050947455.1 of Rhinoderma darwinii. Taxonomy (NCBI): domain Eukaryota; kingdom Metazoa; phylum Chordata; class Amphibia; order Anura; family Rhinodermatidae; genus Rhinoderma; species Rhinoderma darwinii. Next base: position 210,695,084 of record NC_134687.1, on the reverse strand, counting down.
ATGAAATCCGAGGCATATGGAGTTACGGTACGGCAAGCGCATTCATACATTTTCGAGTTTGCCATTATATGCTCATTTGCATGAGGCATAATAATGCTCATGTTTTTTTTTTTATCATAATGAATCTTAGATAATCTAGATAATCTAAAACTATATATATATTTTGTCTGCTATATATTTTATATATATATATATATATATATATATATATATATATATATATATATATTTTATATATACAGTGAAGGAAATAAGTATTTCATCCCTTGCTGATTTTGTAAGTTTGCCCACTGTCAAAGTCATGAACAGTCTAGAATTTTTAGGCTAGGTTAATTTTACCAGTGAGAGATAGATTATATATAAAAAAACAACAGAAAAATCACATTGTCAAAATGATATATATTTATTTGCATTGTGCACAGAGAAATAAGTATTTGATCCTCTACCAACCATTAAGAGTTCAGCCTCCTCCAGACCAGTTACACGCTCCAAATCAACTTGGTGCCTGCATTAAAGACAGCTGTCTTACATGGTCACCTGTATAAAAGACTCCTGTCCACAGACTCAATTAATCAGTCTGACTCTAACCTCTACAACATGGGCAAGGCCAAAGAGCTTTCTAAGGATGTCAGGGGCAAGATCATAGACCTGCACAAGGCTGGAATGGGCTACAAAACCATAAGTAAGACGCTGGGTGAGAAGGAGACAACTGTTGGTGCAATAGTAAGAAAATGGAAGACATACAAAATGACTGTCAATCGACATCGATCTGGGGCTCCATGCAAAATCTCACCTCGTGGGGTATCCTTGATCCTGAGGAAGGTGAGAGCTCAGCCGAAAACTACACGGGGGAACTTGTTAATGATCTCAAGGCAGCTGGGACCACAGTCACCAAGAAAACCATTGGTAACACATTACGCCGTAATGGATTAAAATCCTGCAGTGCCCGCAAGGTCCCCCTGCTCAAGAAGGCACATGTACAGGCCCGTCTGAAGTTTGCAAATGAACATCTGGATGATTCTGAGAGTGATTGGGAGAAGGTGCTGTGGTCAGATGAGAATAAAATTGAGCTCTTTGGCATTAACTCAACTCGCCGTGTTTGGAGGAAGGGAAATGCTGCCTATGACCCAAAGAACACCGTCCCCACTGTCAAGCATGGAGGTGGAAACATTATGTTTTGGGGGTGTTTCTCTGCTAAGGGCACAGGACTACTTCACCGCATCAATGGGAGAATGGATGGAGCCATGTACCGTCAAATCCTGAGTGACAACCTCCTTCCCTCCACCAGGACATTAAAAATGGCTCGTGGCTGGGTCTTCCAGCACGACAATGACCCGAAACATACAGCCAAGGCAACAAAGGAGTGGCTCAAAAAGAAGCACATTAAGGTCATGGAGTGGCCTAGCCAGTCACCAGACCTTAATCCCATCGAAAACTTATGGAGGGAGCTGAAGATCCGAATTGCCAAGTGACAGCCTCAAAGTCTTAATGATTTACAGATGATCTGCAAAGAGGAGTGGGCCAAAATTCCATCTAACATGTGGGCAAACCTCATCATCAACTACAAAAAATGTCTGACTGCTGTGCTTGCCAACAAGGGTTTTGCCACCAAGTATTAAGTCTTGTTTGCCAAAGGGATGAAATACTTATTTCTCTGTGCACAATGCAAATAAATATATATAATTTTGACAATGTGATTTTCAGGTTTTTTTTTTATATAATCTATCTCTCACTGTAAAAATTACCTAGCCTAAAAATTCTAGACTGTTCATGTCTTTGACAGTGGGCAAACTTACAAAATCAGCAAGGGATCAAATACTTATTTCCTTCACTGTATATATATATATATATATATATATATATATATATATATATATATATATATATATATAAAAATAACTATCTATATATTTTTCTCCTTATTCAGCTTTATGTATCCAATCTGTGAGTGTTAGTTGTATTAAAATAACATTAGCTCTGAAGTTCTTTTGTTATTGGTTGAGTCCAGAGTATTGGTCTTCAGTATTGGTATCTAAACATGCATGTGCAACATTTGTGATCACCTTTATATGATTGTTTTTGCCTGCGTGTTGTCACATCTTTGGCTACAAGGAATCATTCATGTGTACTCATGGGGCTCTACAATGGCATTGCAGCTTAAAATAGCAGGTATATTTATTTAGCCCTGTTAAATCGAGCTTCATGGCCAGCTATATGATGTCAGATATTTTACACATGTTCAGTTGCACATTACAATGTAAACAGAGCTATCTGTATAGTTTCCACAAAATAGCGAATTAAAAATTGTTTACCTTTCACAACTTATAATAAACCACTTTATACAATGCCCTGAAGGGGTTTATCCAGACACCAAAGACATACTCTGAAACCGTTCTTTACTACAGCGGTCACATCATCCGTTTATTCTGTAGTTTTCTGATTCTTGATAACGCGCCAACACTTCTATTCGTGACGTGACCTTGAAGTTCTTCCTACTCCACTCGTTGTTGGCGTATCATTCAACATGTGATTGCAAGGGACTGGCGCTGATGACAATCGTTTACTAACCCAGTCCCTGCATCAATATAGCATTGTGCATACGCAGGGTCTAATTGACTTAGTGACCCCCCTATCCAATCTGCGCATGCTCCATACTGCTACCAATAGGAATATTCTTTTATTATCTAAGGCACGGCTTGCCATGCATACGTAAATGCAAAAGTTTGCCAGCTGAAGTGCAAAAGCTGAAAGAAGCATGCCACATTTAGTAGAAAAATGAGGTTGGAAGACTGTGATGTGGGAAACTGTAGGCAGACTAGGGGTGGAACAATATAGAAAGATGGGCAGAGGTGTTTGGTGGGAGGAGAAAACTGTTCAGAGAGGACAGCAAAGCATCATGGGATGTGTAGGAAAAGATCAGAATAACAGCGTGCAGTCCCGCCTAGAACCAGGAAGTCTTACAGTGTGTGAGCAGCGATATGGATCTAATGATAGGAACATATTTGTTTGTTTGGTTTTTTCCTAGATAAAAAGAATAGAATTACAGTGTAGATCAGTTATAGGTGTTTGGTGGATTTTCTGTGTGCTGCCATCGGATAACCCCTTTACTAAATGACACCTTGTAATTAGCCCTAAATAATACACCAAAACGACTTTTCCCCGTGACATATACTATGTTTAGTAGATGGTGGCCAATCCCTGGGGACATAGAGACAACATTATTGTATAATTAATTCAGTTCCTAATCTCCTGACTTGCATTGTGACTAGTCTTTTGTTATCTTGAGCCACAACTTTCACTTTCCATTGTTAAGTGGAAGACTGATGTGTCCATGGTATCCCAATAGGAATTTTACAGTGGCCTAAAGCAATGGTCTCCAAACACTAGTTTCTAAGGCTTCGTTCACTTCTGCGTCGGGACTCCGTTCATGGGTTCCGTTGGAGCTCTCCATCAGGGGAAATCATAAACGGAATTCAAACTGAAACAAACGGAAACCACAGGTTTCCGTTTGCATCACCATTCATTTCAATGGTGACGGATCCAGTTCAAATGGTTTCCGTTTATCCCTGTTGTGTAAGGGTTCCGTCGTTTTGACGGAATGCATAGTGCAGTCGACTACGGTATTGATTCCGTCAAGACGACGGAACCCTTGCACGAACTGTGGCTGTAATACTAGTGATCCTGGCCAGGAATTATGGAGACACAATCAGTACTTGAGGGCAGTATTTATTATGTATGAAAAATCTTCTGTGTCTTGCTATGCCAAGTATCATGTCAAGTATGCTATAACAACTCCTCTCTAGTTGTAAGAACTCAGTGCTGTGTGTCTACTCTGTGAGTCAATGAACGGTTTCAATTTCTTGCCTCCTTGAGATTCAATTCACTTAGTCTGCAGCCTTCTCGACCTTTTTTTAAAAAAACAGGAAGGGCATAGCGGGCATGCTCTTTTTTTTTAAATCTCAATTAAGGATCAAGTGATACTTTATAAACGTAGTTTTAGGTCTTAAAATTAGGCCAATATAAATATAGAGACGACAAAAACAAACCTGAAGCAATAATGGAATCGTAGCAAACCATTCAGAACTAATCACCTCTAGTATTTATTGATCCCTATACTGTACATGGGGTTTTAATAACAAATTATTTTCTGGCTTGGAAACTTGTCATCAAAACCAGGGCATTTCCAAGCCATAAGCATCATTCTGATGCATTTCCCTAATTGAATCATAGTGGTATTTTCAAAAGCAACAACTTTCATACCCAGGTTGAGTTATAAAAGCGCAAAAAAAGAAACATACACTAGAGGGACCAATATATATAGAAAAGTAGTGTTAACTTGGAAAAGCAAGTGTTTACCTTGCCGTATTACTTATCACTTACATGAAGCTATTGCTCTGCCAAGTTGCACACCTGCCAAGGTACAAAGTTTAACTGTGTCAGCCAAAAGTCATTTTCAGTTGTCCTACTATTATTTTACATGGAGGTAAAACTATGTTTTAATGTTATTACACAGTTCCCTTTTCCCTTAACAGTTATAAAATGGAACGGAAAATGTAGTCACAGTTTTTACAAGAAATCCTAGTATGAGGGAATATGTTTAAATATAAAGCTTGTTTTGGTTTGGGGTTACAAAAAAAATAATAGCCACACATTATGATGGAAGGGACTGCAAACATAAAAAATTGAGCTTTTTATTTTTTGGAAGTTAAGGACCTTTTACATGGGCCAATTATCGGGCAAGCAAACGTTCACATAACGCTCGTTGCCGATAATTTCCCTGTGTAAACAGGGCAAAAATCAGCCGGTGAACGAGCAAACACTTGTTCATCATCTGATCGTATCGTTTTAGCTGCCTAAAATATTATCGTTGTCGGCAGCACATCTCCCTGTGTAAATAGGGAGACGTGCTGCCGACACTATAGAAATGTATGCGGACGAGCGATTGTAGTAATGAGCGCTCGTCCCTATACTAGCTTCTTGTGAAAGGAGCAAACGAGTGCCAATCAACGAGCTGTCTCGTTGATTGGCGCTCGTTTTCACGGCCCACGTCGGGCTGAGTAAGAGGACCATTACTGAATGTCTACCATAGACCAGTGTATGTACTTCACACCACATAGGCTCTGTCTAGATGTATTAAATAACTTTATGATGACTAACAATCAAAGTCAATAGAAATAAAAGTAAAAGCTCGGTTTAGGAGACATGTTAAAACGTTATTCACTGTAATATATTTAATATTATGAACATTTTATGGTATATCGCTCGGCTATACCTTCACTTTCTGATTATGGGGGCCCAACTGCATCCTTAGGGTATGTGCACACGATAGCAGGCATTTACATCTGAAAAGACAGACTGTTTTCAGGAGAAAACAGCTGCCTCGTTTTAGACGTAAATGCTCCTCCACGCATTTTGCGAGGCTTCTCTGACAGCCGTAAATTTTGAGCTGCTCTTCAATGAAGAACGGCTCAAATTACGTCTGAAAGAAGTGTCCTGCACTTCTTTTGCCGAGGCTGTATTTGTACACGTCGTCGTTTCACAGCTGTCAAACTAAGACGCGTAAATGACAGGTCGTCTGCACAGTACGTCGGCAAACCCATTCAAATGAATGGGCAGATGTTTGCCGACGTATTGTAGCCCTATTTTCAGACGTAAAACGAGGCATAATACGCCTCGTTTACGTCTGAAAATAGGTCGTGTGAACCCAGCCTTAGAATGATTAATTATCCTAACTATAGTAACTTATGTTATATTGGGAAACTTTATTATGCGCTGTTGCCTAACACAGGGCTGCACAACCTTTGGGGGCATATTGTTAGATTGTACTATTACAATTTTCTGTAGGTCACATTTTTGTTCAACTCTAGATCCTTTGATAAAAGTCTTCATAGTGACTTTTTATACATTGTTGATTGGCACCGTGACAGCTACAAGGAAGCAGGAGCTGAAAATGTTCCCACATCCCTCACTCCGGGTCTTAAAAAGAAGCAATTACAGTATGATATTTAATGTAACATATTAGGTAATTGTAGAACAGATACGTGCGGAGGTTTGGTAGTCTACAGACCGGACTTATGCATGTTGTTTGGATTTCACTTTTGACTGTTGCCAACATGAATATTTATTTATTACAGTTCTGTTTTGTTCCTGCCTGATTTACTAGAATCATACATTAGAATTTTTTTTTGTTCTAAACTAATTGGAAAAAATGATGAGATAGTGACGTACGTTTGCATCACGTGGGCAGAAACGACAAAGTAAAAAAAATCCAGGATACTGCGATACCCCATATACTGACAGGTATCAAATTAGTTTGAGAGGATATGATCTGGTACATCAAGAATGATTTATTGAAAAACAATCAGACGTCCACAAACAACACATTTCAGCGTCCATTATTTAAAATGATCGAAAAAAACAAACAAACTGATCAAGAAAGAACTGATAGAAAGTAGAAAGTAGAATCAATGACCTGATCTGTCCACCCCAAAACAGAAGTGCAAAATAATAGAGGCTCTATTCACTTCCATTGCCATTACTCTTTGACTACCAGAATAGTGTAGTGTGCTGAACTCTTTTCTCCAGTTCTTAACCGATTCAGGTACAGGTTATTTTATGCCTTCAGGACCAGAAGCTGTTTAGCTGTTCATCTGTTTTTTTATATGTTGCGGTTTTTGTGGCCAATTTTCATCACCAATGCAGGTTTCTTTTTTTTTTCCATTTTTATACACATCATTTTCACTTTTTTGAGAATTTTTAGGCCTATAGTTTGAAAAAATAGTAAAACATATATGCCTTTTTCATTCAAGTACATTTTTCTGATAATCATAAAGTGCTATATTAAAATAGGCTTTTTATCCATATTTGTCTTTGTCTACCGTTAATTTTTATATATTATATGTCCAGCAATTTAGGGTATTTAGGTGGTGGCTAGCAGTACAATAACAATTGGGGGGGGGGGATTTTTTTTTACAAGAGGGGAGAGTTTTATGTGTATTTCTTCTTTACATTTTTTTTTCTTTACTTTTATTTTTTAGATTTATTGTCCGCCACTCAAAGGCCAGAAAAGATTAGTTTACCTATTGCTTTATACACTATACTTTACACTGTAACTGGGACTGCACAGAGCGACTGCTGCTGCCTCTATTCCATACAAAGCACTTCTTTAGCGCTGTGTATGTGAAAACAGATAAGGTGCAAGCAGGGAAAACCACTTTTGTCTTCACTTTTGTCTTCACTCCAAGGTCCCCGGCAGTCAGAGATCGCTCGGGCAGCCGACTTAAACCCGCACTGTAAATATACATTGACGCAGGTTTAAGAACAAATAAAATTTATGGTGGGTGGTCCTTAAGTAGTTAGAGAACAGAAACCGGGATCTGTCAAGATCCATTAGGATTCATTACAAAACAGATAATAACAAATACATTCTGTCAAAGCTCGTGTAAAAGCAGAAGTTAACACCAGTGCAAACTAACTTATTAAATTCTCCATCGCTCCAGCGCCAATGCTCTGGTGGTCCCCGCCAGTCTTTGTTGACTTCCCTGCAGCAATGACATTCTTCCACGTGAACTCTGACCAAACACTGGTCTTAGCAGTGACATCAGTCATTGGCTGCAGCGGTTATGTGCATGTAATTACTGCAGGACTAGTAAATAAAAATCAGCAGGGACCACCGAAGCATAGGTGCTGGCGCCCCGGGGGATTTAACAGATGATTATGATTGGTTTATTATTTTATCACATTTCCTCCACCCAGTTAATTTTCTTATTCTTTCGGACAACCCCCTTTTTTTTACATTTAATTGTCCACTTGGAGGGGGGTAATCTAACCTGGGAGGGCAAAGTATGTGGCCCGCCACAGGCCTCTACCTTGCTGCGCCCCACATATTGAAATCTGAACTAGGCAGTAAATGATGCACACATTACCTAACAGCGACCGAGGTCGCAAGCTCCGCATATCCATATCCACGGACGTAATCCGTGTCTGAAGAAGGTGGAATGTATAGACCGAAACGTTAAACCTATTTTGGATTACTACTTTTTGCTATATGTGAAATATTATTGCATAATACCTTGGAGTGCTGAGTTCCCATTTTTTACTACGTAGGTAGTGTAATGTGTTCTAGCGGCGATCAGAGCGGCAAGTCTAAGGCTATGTTCACACAGAATTTTTTGACAAGTTTTTTGACGTGGAAACCGCTCCAAAAAACTTGTCAAAAACGGCCCGAAAATGCCTCTTATTGATGCCTCGCGGGAAAAAGAAGCGACATGCCCTATCTTCGGGCGTTTATGCCTCTGACCTCCCATTGACTTCAATGGGAGGCAGAGAAAGCGTATTTTGCAGCGTTATGCTCCATGGCCGTGGGCGAAAAACGCCGCGAAAATCGGCGTGCAGGGAGAGGAAAATCTGCCTCAAACTTCCAAACGGAATTTTGAGGCAGAAATTGCACCTGCAAAAAACTCTGTGTGAACATAGCCTTAATGTCCCCTAGTGGGACAAGTAAAACATGTAAAAAAAGATAATAAACATGTTTTAAAAAAGTGTAAAAATAAAAGTTAGAAGTGACATAAACAAGAGCTGCTTTTTTTTCCTATAAGTCTTTTATTATAGGTAAAAAATGAACACGTAAAAAACTAGTACACATATTTGGTATCACCGCATTTGTAACGACCCCAACTATAAAACTGTAATGCTAATTTTCCCGCACTGTGAACACCGCAAATAAAATAAACGAAAAACAACACCATAATCACTATTTTTTGGTTACCTCCCCTCCCAAAATATACAATAAAAAGTGATCAAAAAGTCGCATGTACGCCAAAATAGTACCAATAAAAACGACAACCCATCCCGTAAAAAACAAGCTCCTACACAGCTTTTTTGACTGAAAAATAAAAAAGTTATGGCTCTCAGAATATGGTGACACAAAAAATAATTTATTTTATAAATAAGTGATTTTTTTGCACAAACGCTGCAAAACATAAAAAAAATACACATATGGTATCGCCGTAATCGTACCGACCCGCAGAATAAAGTAAAATGTTCATTTATAGCCCAGGGTGAACACAGTAACAAAACAAATACATTGTCAGAATTGATGGTTTTTGGTCTCCTTGCTTGCCGAAAAATGAAAATAGAAAGTGATCAAAAAAATCGCATGTACCCCAAAATGGTACCAAAGAAAACTATAGATTGTCCCGCAAAAAATAAGACCTCACACAGCTCCGGTGGTGAAAAAATAAAAAAGTCCTGGCTCTGTGAATATGGCGATGCAAAATGTGCAGTATTCCAAAAGCGGATAAGATCGGGCGCCATTTATCAGTGCGACACAGGCCACATATCTGTGGATTATTATTTATTTACCCCATTATTATACCCTCTTATTATGTCCCTGATGTACTCTGCCCAGCCTACATGTACCCCCACATTATAAACTGAAATACCAGCAAAACGCCAAAAGGAGCTACTACCAAGCAAAATCTGCTCTCCCTAAAGCCAAATGCCGCTCCCTCCCTTCTGAGCCCTACAGCGTGCACAAACAGCAGTTGACATCCATCGATATGGCATCACCATACCCTAGAGAACCCGGTTAATATTTTATGAGGAATTTGTCTTCAGTGGCACAAACTGGGCACAACATATTGTGCTCTAAACTGGTATATCAGTGGAAAATTTTCATTTTCACTCTGCGCCCTCCGCTGCGCATTAAACCCTTCGCGCACCACGACTTAATAGCATGTCGTGGTGTGGGGGGCGATGTATGGAGCGGGCTCACGCGCTGAGCCCGCGCCATACGCTGCGGGTGTCAGCTGTGTATTACAGCTGACACCCTGGACTAACGAACAGAAACAGTGATCGCGCTTTTACAGGAGCCTGTAAAAATGACAATATACTGCAATACATTAGTATTGCAGTTTATTGTACCAGCTATCTACTGATTGTTGGTTCAAGTCCCATAGGGGGACTAATAAAATGTGTAAAAACAAAAGTAAATAGTTATTATTAGTGGGAAAAAATTTAATAAATATTTAAAGTAAAAAAAAACACCTTTTCACATTTTTTCTCTAAAGTCATGTAAAAAAAATTAATCAAAATACAAAAAATTGGTATCGCTGTGTGTGTAAAAGTCAAAACTATTACAATATACCATTATTTAACTCGCACGGTGAACGCCGTGTAAAATAAAGTATTTAAAACTACAAAATCGCTTTTTTTTGGTCACCTTGGCTCTACCAAAAATGTAATAAAAAGTGCTCAAAAAGTTGTATGTACTAAAAAATGGTACCAATAAAAACTACAGCTTGCCCCGCAAAAAATAAGCCCTCACACCGCTCTGTTGACGGAAAAATAAAAACGTATGGCTCTCGGAAAGCGGGGATGGAAAAAACAAAAAAGAAAAAGCAAAACATGGATCAGTCCGGAAAGGGTTAACTACTTTCTAATGAAAAAAACATTTATGACCACATGTGGGGTATAGCCGTACTTGGGAGAAATTGCTTTACAAATTTTGTGGTGCTTTTTCCATTTTAGTGGAACTAATGTTGATATTAATTTTCACGCCCTAATTCTAATAAATTCTGCAAAAGACCTGTGGGGTCTAAATGCTCACTATACCCCTAGATATATTTCTTAAGTGGTGTAGTTTCCCAAATGGGGTTACTTTTGGGGGCTTCCACTGTTTTGGCCCCTCGGGGGCTTTGCAAATTCGACATGACACCCGAAAACCATTTCAGCTAAATTTGAGCTCCAAAAGCCAAATAGCGCTCCTTCCCTTCTAAGCCCCACTGTGGGTCAAAACAGTCGTTTATTACCACATATGGCGTATTTACGTAATCGGGAGAAATTGTTTTACAAATGTTGGGGGGGGTTTTCTCCTTTATTCCTTGTAAAAATTAAAAATAGCTTTTTTAGGAAAAAAAGTAGATATTTACCTTTACAGACTAATTCCAATGAATTCAGCAAAACAACTGTGGGGTCAAAATGCTAACTTTACCCCTAGAAAAATGCCTTGAGGGGTGTAGTTTCCAAAATGGGGTCACTTTTGGGGAGTTTCCACTGTTTTGGTCCCAACAGTACATTGCCAACGCGACACGGCACTGAAAACTATTCCAGCAAAATCAGATATCCAAAATCCAAATGGTGCTCCTTCCATTCTGAGCCCTGCTGTGGGTCCAAACAGTAGTTTATTACCACATATGGGGTATTGTTATAATCGGAAGAAATTGCTTTACATATATTGGGGTTTTTTTCTCCTTTATTCCTTGTAAAAATCAAACATTTCTATGTTTTTTCTGAAAAAAAAAGTAGATTTTCATCTTCACATACTAATTCAAATAAATTTAGAAAAAAAAACTGCGGGTTAAAAATGCCAACTATACCCCTAGGTAAATTCCTTGAGGGCTGTAGTTTCCAAAATGGGGTCAATTTTGAGGGGGTTTTACTGGTTTGGCACCACAAGACCTTTTCAAACCTGACATGGTGCCTAAAATATATTCTAAAAAAAGGAGGCCCCAAAATCCACTAGGTGCTCCTTTGCTTCTAAAACCTATGTATCAGTCCAGTAGCACACTAGGGCAACTCATAAATATTGAGTTGTATTTCTCGGGTAAAACCTTAAGTGGTACAGATTTTTTTTTATTACAAATTGATTTTGGCAAAACAAAAAATGAAATTTGTAAATTTCACCTCTACTTTGCTTTAATTCCTGTGAAACGCCTAAAGGATTAAAACTCTTTCTGAATGCTGTTTTGAATACTTTGTGGGGTGCAGTTTTCAAAATGGGGTGATTTATGGGGACTTTCTAATATATAAGGCCCTCAAAGCCACTTCAGAAGTGAACTGGTCCCTGAAAAAATAGGCTTTTGAAATTTTCTTGAAAATATGAGAAATTGCTGCTAAAGTTCTAAGCCTTGTAACATCCTAGAAAAATAAAAGAATGTTCAAAAAACGATGCAAACATAAAGTAGACATATGGGAAATGTAAACTAGTAACTATTTTGTGTGGTATTACTATCTGTTTTACAAGTAGATACATTAACATTTTGAAAAATTCTAATTTTAAAAAATTTTCTCTAAATCTTGGTGTTTTTTACAAATAAATATTGAATTTATTGACCACATTTTTTCACTAACATAAAGTACAATATGTCACGCGAAAACAATAGGTAAAAGCATTCCGAAGTTATTACCACATAAAGGGACACGTCAGATTTGAAAAATCGGCTTCGTCCAGAAGGCCAAAACAGGCTTAGTCCTGAAGGGGTTAATAAGAACAGATGTTGTCAAACCAATCTGATTTGTTTTAATGAAGAAATAAATAGAAGCCTAGACAGAGGGGCCACTGTAGTTATAGTCTTTTGGACTTTGCAAAGGCATTTGACACTGTCCCTCATAGACGCCTAATGGATAAATAAGTTTACACGGGGTGGATATGCTGCGTAAAAGAACATAGCGTTATACACCCTGTGCACCATAGGGAATTCAGGCTGAAAAACCGCACCAAATTGTGATGCAGTTTTTCGACCAGAATGTCCGCTGTGGAAAACTGCACCTAAAAAAAAAAAAAGATTCATACTTACATAGTCATGGCGGCGCGTCCCTCCACCGTCCTGCAGGCCGGCCTCTGGGCATGACGTTTCATCCCATGTGACCCCTCAAGCCTGTGATTGGCTAAAGCAGTCACATGGGATGAAGCGTCATCCCAGGAGACCGGCCTGGACGAAGAAACACAGAATTCTGGGTAAGTATAAGATACATTTTTCTGTGTTGCGTTTAGTGCAACACAGAAAAATCGGTATCACTGCTATTCCGGCGCAGCATCTGCTATTTGTTGCGAGTTTTACCTCCCCATTGACCGCAAAAAACACAGCATCTGCTATTTGTTGCGGGTTTTACCACCCCATTTTATTTCCCCAATGGGAAGAACTCGCAACAAATATGCAGCAATTACGCAAATACAAATGACATGCTGCAGATTAAAAAAATGCACCACAGGTAAATTTCTGAGAGGTTTTTCCGCTAAACATTTACGCAGTGTGTGGATAAGATTTGTTCATATCTCATTCACTTTGCTACTTTATTATGCTGCAGCTTTTCTGCAACGAATCCCGTTGTGGAAGATCCGCAGTATTTAAACTACGCGAGAACTGACCCTTAAGGTCTATAGATTTAGAAAGTGAAATTTATAATTGAAGTTAAAACTGGCTCAAGGACAGTATGCACAGAGTTGTGGTCAATGATTCCTACTCTGAATTAGGGTTGCACAATGCATTTCATTTCAATGCTGTGTACCTGCAAATGGTTCAATACTGTGAATTAATGTATTTCGATACTAAGCTGTGCAACCGCACAACTTAGTATTGTAATACATGAATTTAGTGACCAGCCTGAGCTGATGCGGCCGGTGCCGTACTAATGACCGGCGGCCCCAGCCCTGAAGAGAGAGAACATGGTGGGCACGCTGCTAAGCACACCCATGTTCTCTGCCTTCAGTGCCTGCCGCTTATTAGTATAGTGCCGGCTGCATCACATCATGCTGATCGCATCGGCACAGCTAGTGACTGAAATACACTTCCGCCAGCCCCACTCTAACGGCAGAGATCAGAAAAACCTCTGATTTCCGCTGTTATTCCCTTGAATACCGCGATCAAACCTGACCACGGCATTCAAAGGGAAAAAGAGAAGGGGAGACTAGTGGCGACACCGGGCATGAGGGCTCCTGTGCTGCCCGTCGGGATGGGCTCCACCATGGCCGGCAGCGCCGCTGTGGCTGCTATAGCGGTAGCTAAGTGACCCAACCATGCAGCACTAGTAATCAGGGGCGTCACTAAGGCCTTGAAACATCAGGGGAAATAGCCTCAATACATATACCCTCAAAAAAAAGTGTGTGCGTGTATGTATATGTGTATATAGGAGACAGCATATCTACAGCACTATGACAGCATATCTATAGCTATGGATAGGATTAGATACAGTGGCTCAGCAGACAGTATCGCACATGATAGGATTAGATACAGTGGCTCAGCAGACAGTATCACAATTGATAGGATTAGATACAGTGGCTCAGCAGACAGTATCACACATGATAGGATTACATACAGTGGCTCAGCAGACAGTATCACACATGATAGGTTTAGATATAGGGCCCGGAAAGGTAAGTATGATAATTGTTTTGCTTTTTTATGTGTTACTAATTATTTTTGTGTGTCTGTGTTTTTTCACAAGTTCTGTTGTTGGACTACTTCGGATTCTGGGACTACTTCGATGACGGCGTATTTTTTTATTCTCAATAAAATGGATAATGAGGGTTGTGTGGAATTTTTATTTTAATAAAATATTTTTCTTATGTCCTAGTATTTTTCTAAACTTCATTACTACAACCTTAGTAATGGCCGCCGGCTAATTGACAACGTCCATTACTAAGGTGGGGCTTAATGTTAGACATAAAGAGGCTAACACTAACCCCCATTCTTACCCCGGTACCCACCGCCACCAGGGGTACCGGGAGGAGCCGGGTACGATCCAGTAAGCGACCATCTGTAGTGTTGGCTGGGTACTGGGGCGGCCACAGGCTGGTATTATTAGGCTGGGAAAGCCCAAAAACAGTGGCCTTTCCCACCCTGGTAATGCTAGCCTACTGCTGCTATGTTGTATCTGGCTGGTTATAAAAATGGGGGAACCCCATATTGTTCTTTCCAATTATTTATTTAAAAAAAAATTACGTGCGGTCCCCTCCATTTTTCATAACCAGCCAGATACAACACAGCAGCAGCAGCCTAGCATCACCAGGGTGGGAAGGACCACTGTGTTTGGCATTTTCCAGCCTAAAATACCACCCTGCGGCTGCCCCAGTGCCCGGCCATCACTATAGATGGTCGGGTAATGGATCGTACCTGTGTCTTCCCGGCCCCCCTGGTGGTGGGAACCAGGGTAATAACGGGGATTAGTGTTAGCCTCTGCACCGGCTAACACTAAGCCCCACCTTAGTAATGGATGCTCTCAATTAGCCAGCAGCTATTAATAAGGCGGTAGTAATGAAGTTTAAAAAAAATACAAAGACATAGTAAAATCAGGTTTATTGAAATAAAAAACCCTCACACAACCCTCATTATCAATTTATTGATAATAAAGAAAGCCGTCGTCGAAGTAGTCCTCGAATCCGATGTAGTCCAACGACCGAACCCAAAACACAAAAAAAAAACATTAGTAAGGGCCTGTTCACATCACCGCTGCCCTTCCGTCTGAGGTTTCCATCGGGTAACCCCTCAACGGAAAGGCAAAATGAAACCTCAGCTTCTGTTTCCCTCACCATTGATCTCCATGGTGAAAGAAACATTGCTAAAGGTTTCCATTTGTCACCGTTGTGACAGGGTTCCGTTGTTTTGATGGAATCAATAGCGCAGTCGACTGCGCTATTTGTTGCATCAAGAACAACGAAACCCTGTCACAACGGTGACAAACGAAAACCTTTAGCAATGTTTCCGTCACCATGGAGGTCAATGGTGAGGGAAACGACAGCTGAGGTTTTAGTTTGCCGTTCCGTTGAGGGGTTACCCGACAGAAACCTCAGACGGAACCCCTTAATGGACGGACAACGCTGATGTGAACACAGCCGAACACATATGGTAGGCTTAGATACAGGGTCCAGCAGACAGTAATCTTATACAGTATAAGATTACTGTCTGATGAGGCCCTGTATCTAGGCCTACCACGTTAGACTTAAAAGGGGTTGTCCAGTCCCTAAACATTAATAGCTGATGGGTCGAGGTCCGACTCCCGGTGCCCCCTCCAATCAGCTGTTTTGAAGGGGGAACAGCGCTTGTACAAGCGCTGCTTCCCCTTAATTTCCCTTACTTGCTCACACTGTGAATCGCGGACACGTTCGTGTTGGCGATTCACAGTGTGAGAAAGTGACTGGAATGAAGGGAAAGTAGCGCTCGTGCAAGTGCTGCACCCCCTTCAAAACAGCTGATTGGCGGGGGTCCCGGGAGTCTGACCCCGACCCATTAGCTCCAGCAGACAGTGTTATTAAACTTACCCTCCTCGGCTGCAGAGGAGGTCCTGATTCCATCCAGGGTCGGGAGGTTGTGCGCAGCGTATAGCGTTGTGACGTCATGCGCTGCACACAGCGCTGCGACGTCAGGACCGGCGCTGCGCTCTGAAAGGAGTAATGTAAGTACTGTCAGTTACTATAGTAACAGGAGCTCCCTGAAGGAGTGGAATCCCCGTGTGGCCGGGGATTCCGCTACTGGATGGAGCGCTTGATGTCTCTGTCCATATATGGACAGTGACATCAGGGGCAACTCCTGAAGCGGAATCCCCGTCCACAGTGTTGCTGATGCTGTGACCGGGGATTCCAATCCAGGAGAAGCCCCTGACATCACCTGGATAGGGAAATTCCGCTCCTTCAGGAAGCTACAGTGGTGATATCTACAGGAAGGGGGGGGGTGCTACCTACAAGTTGGTTATGTGGCACTACCTACAAAAGGGTGTCTGGCACTACCTACAAGGGGGCTGTGTGGCACTACCTACAAGGGGGCTGTGTGGAACTACCTACAAGGGGGCTGTGTGGCACTACCTACCAGGGGGCTGTGTGGCACTACCTACAAGGGGGCTGTGTGACACTACCTACAAAGGGGCTGTGTGGCACTACCTACAAGGGGGCTATGTGGCACTACCTACAAGGGGCTGTGTAGCACTACCTACAGAGGGCTGTGTGGTACTATCTACAGAGGTCTGTGTGGCACTATCTACAGGAGGCATCTGTGAGTGGCGGGTTGATGGTCATTTTAATGAGAGTGGCGGACTGGTGGTCATTTTACTGTGAGCGGGGGCTGATGGTAGTTTTACTGTGAGTGACGAGCTGATGGTCATTTTACTATTAGTGGCAGGCTGATGGTCATTTTACTGTATGTGGGGGCTGATGGTCATTTTACTGTGATTGGGGGGCTGATGGTCATTTTACTGTGTGTGAGAGGCTGATGTTAATTGTACTGTGAGTGGGGGGCTGATGGTCATTTTACTGTAAGTGGCGGGCTGATGGTCATTTAACTGTGAGTGGGGGCTGCTTTTCTTCTCCAGGTGTACCTCGAGTCTGAAAAGGTTGGGAACTCTGTACTAGGCTACAGGATCACGCCGACCTACGCAAGGATCCCGTTGTCGGCATTGTGGGGCAGCTCAGTTTGTTGTCGGAACGGGCCTAGGTGAGTAAAAAAAAATTTGTTTGGGAGGCACTATCTACAAGGGGAGGTGGGGGTGCTGTATGGCACTGTCTACATGGGGGGAGGTGGGGGATTATGGCAATGTCTACAGGGAGGAGGTGGGGGATTATGGCACTGTCTACAGGGAGGCTGTATTGCATAATCTACAGGTGGGCACTATCTACAAGGGGGGCTGTGTGTAGTAGCCAGGGGAGGCCACTAAGCGAACATTATACTGTGTATGGGGCACTATAAGGGACAATATACTGCATGTGGCACTTAGGGGGCATAATACTGTGTGGGCACAATTAGAAGACAAAATACTGTGTCCTTGAAGGGGTTATAATATATTATATTGTAAAATATTGTTATTATACTGAATGGGGGGCACTAAAGGGGCATTATACTGTGGGAGGGTATTATACTTTTCATGGGGCTTTTTTTTCTGATGGGGTGGGGCGCCGAAAGATAATTTTGTACGGGGCGCCATCTGTCCGAAGGCCGCCCTGCCTGACAGATTCAAGTTTCAGCGCTAGATACCGCTTCTATGTATCCGGGATACATAGAAGCTGTATCTGAAATAGTCCAAAAAATTTAAAATAAAAACAATAGCATTGGTCCAGGACCAATGAGAGCAATCAGAGCATTGTCCTTTTTAAAAAGGGGGGCGGGAGAATGAGGACTATAATTTCCGCTGTCAGAGACAGCAGATTAGTACATCTAGCCGGCCCAGGACCAATGAGAGCACTCCCGGGTCAGCGATCGCTCTGATTGGTCTACAAATTCTCACGGACCAATCAGAGCATTATGCAGTAATGAAGATAGTAACAGCTGTGATTGGCATCTGTCACAGCTGCTAATCACAGTGTGCCAGCCCAGGACTAATCAGAACAGTCTTGGGTTGGCAATTACTCTGGTTGGTATGTGAGAATTCACAAACCAATCAGAGTACAGGGAAGGGCAGGAGTCTGGGTTAGTGACACCAGTCCCTCTTCATTTCTGTCAGAGAAGTGTTCAGAGAGAAACCCATCTCTGGCCAGTGACTTTAAATCACTGACCCAGTGAACCCCATTTTCAAAGCGGAGATATTTTTTTTAATTATATATATATATATATATATATATATATATATATATATATATATATATATATATATATAAAAATAGAAAAATAAATAATAATTTAGTTGGTGAAATTGTACCGGTGTACCGTTATTTTGGTTGGTACGCCTACAGTTATTGTTAGAGTCTAAAAAAAATACCACTCATTCCCTGGTGGTACTTCTTTTTCCCCATATCAACTCCCTCACTGACCAGCGACTTTCAATCACTGACCCAGTGAACCCCATTCCTCTTCTATTTTTTCAAAGCGGAGATATTTTTTTTCATCTTATATATAGAAATTAAATAATAATAATAATTTAGTTGGTACCTTTTTTATCGTTATTTTAGTTGGTACGCCCCGAAACTTCTGTCAGAGTCTCACTAAGTACCATTTATTCCCTGGTGGTCAATTCCCTATCAACTCCTTCACTAGCTAGAAACCGCCAATCACTGACCCAGTAAGCCCCTTCTTGATCCTCTGCTCTTGTGAAGTGAAGATTTTAAAAGATTTGTATATCTTAAAAAAATATTAGTACCATTCTACTGTTCATTTCATACCAATTTGGTACCAATTTATTGTGATATACTGTATATAATTACATTTAAAAAGCAAAAATATGGCCCGCCACAGACTGTTTACTGCAGAGGAGGCATACGCCATTATGTGCTCAGACACTGAGTCTGCTAGTGACGATGAAATTAATTTTATCTTGTCATCTTCCTCAAGTGAATCAGACGAGTCCCCCAGAATCATTGACCCAAACAAGTAAACTAATTTTGGTTCCCTCAAATAACTATTTGGCCCGAGTTTATAGCTGACTCAGGGTTAGATATTAATACTACAGGGTTTAGGGAAGTAGATTTTTTAAATCTTTTTTTTCCTATGATTACATTTCATTGATGTTACGCAAACCAACTTGTATGCTAACCAGTTCATTGCCAAGAACCCTACTTCATTTTATGTCCAGAAGTGGACCCCTACTGATGCACAGGAGATCCATAAATTTTGGGGTATAGTAATTAGCATGGGAACATTTATTAGGGCATACTGGAGTACAGATGTACTTTACTACACCCCAAAGTATCGTACAGCCATGGCTAGGATGTAATTTGAAGCTATCAAGAAATTCAATCATTACAATGATAATACAAGATGCCCACCCAGGGGCGTAGCTAAAGGCTCATGGGCCCCGATGCAAAAGTTCTTATTGCGCCCCCCGCGCAAACTTCTCATGTCCGACGGTCCGCAGCTTTCAGCTGCATTGCTGGGTCTCTTAAGTGACCCAACAATGCGCACTAGCAGCCGGGGCGTCGCTAAGGACTTAAAATGTCTGGGGAAATAGCCCCAATATATATGTGTCCGCCCAAAAAAAAATGTGTGTATAGGAGACAGCATATCTATAGCACTACGACCCTATTAACTATGGATAGGATTAGATACATTGGCTCAGCAGACAGTATCACACATGATAGGATTAGATACAGTGGCTGAGCAGACAGTATCACACATGATAGGATTAGATATAGGGCCCAGCAGACAGTATCACACATGATAGGATTAGATACAGTGGCTCAGCAGACAGTATCACACATGATAGGATTAGATACCTCAGCCCAGCAGACAGTATCACACATAATATGATTAGATACACAGCTCAGCAGCCAGTATCACACATGATAGGATTAGATATAGGGCCCAGCAGATAGTATCACACATGATAGGATTAGATACAGTGGCCCAGCAGACAGTATCACACATGATAGGATTAGATACAGTGACTCAGCAGACAGTATCACACATGATAGAATTAGATACAGTGGCCCAGCAGACAGTATCGCACATGATAGGATTAGATACACAGCTCAGCAGACAGTATCACACATGATTGGATTAGATATAGGGCCCAGCAGACAGTATCACACATGATAGGATTAGATACAGTGGCTCAGCAGGCAGTATCACACATGATAGGATTAGATACAGTGGCTCAGCAGACAGTATCACACATGATAGGATTAGATACAGTGGCTCAGCAGACAGTATCACACATGATAGGATTAGATACAGTGGCTCAGCAGACAGTATCACACATGATTGGATTAGATACAGGACTCAGCAGACAGTATCACACATGATAGGATTAGATACAGGACTCAGCTCGCTGACATTGTGGATCCAGCGCTGGACCCAGGAAAGGTAAGAATAATAATTTTGCTTCTTTATGTGTTACTGATTATTTTTGTGTGTTTGTGTTTTTTTACAGGTTCGGTTGTTGGACTTCGGATATGAGGACTTCAATGACGGCGTTTTTTTATTCTCAATAAAATGGTTAATGGGGGTTGTGTTTTTTTATTTCAATAAAATATTTTTTCTATGTGCTTGTATTTTTTTAAACTTTATTATCACCGCCTTAGTAATGGCCGCTGGCTGATTGACAACCTCCATTACTAAGGCGGGGCTTAATGTTAGCAGGTGCAGGAGGGGCTAACACTAACCTCCATTATTACCCCGGTACTCACTGCCACCAGGGGTGCCGGGAAGAGCCGGGTACGAACCAGTACCCGTCCATCTGTAGTGACGGGCAGGCACCGGGGCGACCGCAGGCTGGTAGTATTAGGCTGGGGAAGGCCAAAATCAGTGGCCCCTACCACCCGGGTAATGCTGCCTGCTGCTGCTGAATTGTATCTGGCAGGTTATGAAAATTGGGGGGGGACCCGACATCGTTCTTTCCAATTTTTTATTTTTTTATTTTTTTTAAATGACGTCGGGTCCGCCCCATTTTTCATAACCAGCCAGATACAATAAAGCAGCAGCAGCCTAGCATCACCAGGGTGGGAAGGGCCACTGTTTTTGGCCTTTCCCCTCCTGATAATACCAGCCTGCGGCCACCCCAGTGCCCAACCATCCCTACAGATGGTCAGGTACTGGATGGTACCCGGCTCTTCCCAGCACCCCTGGTGGCGGTGGGTACCGGGGTAATAAAGGGGGTTAGTGTTAGCCTCTGCATCGGCTAACACTAAGCCCCGCCTTAGCAACGGACGCTGTCAATCAGCCGGCGGCCATTACTAAGGCGGTAGTAATATAGTTTAAAAAAAACCACAAAGACATAGAATATTTTATTGAAATAAAAAAAAAACATTTTATTGATAATAAAAAAAAGCCGTCATCGAAGTAGTCCTGGAATCCGACGTAGTCCAACGACCGAACCTGTAAGAAAACACACAAAAAAAACGATTAGTAACACATATGTTAGGCTTAGATACAGGGCCCATGTGTGATACTGTCTGTGGGACCCTGTATCTAAGCCTACCACAAGGTAGGCTTAGATACAGGGTCCAGCAGACAGTAATCTTGTACAGTATAAGATTACTGTGTGCTGGGGCCCTGTATCTAAACCTACAGTGTGGTAGGCTTATATACCGGGGCCATCAGACAGGATCACACATGGACCATGTATCTAAGCCTACCATGTGATTGGCTTAGATACAGGGCCCAGCAGACAGGATCACACAATCTGTGATCCTGTCTCATGGGCCCCCTAAGCCTGCTACATAAAGGGGTTGTCCAGTCCCTAAACATTGATGGCCTATCCTCAGGATAGGCCATCAATAGCTGATGTGTCGGGGTCCATCTCCCGGGACCCGCCAATCAGCTGTTTTGAAGGGACCTCAGCACTCGTACGAGTGCTGCTTCCCCTTCATTTCACTACTCGCTCACACTGTGAATCGCCAACACCGATTCACAGTGTGACCAGAATGAAGGGAAGCAGCTCTCGTACGAGTGCTGCGGCCCCTTCAAAACAGCTGATTGGCGGGTCCCGGGAGTCGGACCCCGCCAGTCAGGGCTAATCTTACCTTCCTCTTCAGCCACGGCGGAAGTTCAGTCCTCTTGATGCTGTGCGCGGCGCATAGCGCTGTGACGTCATTCGCTGCGCACAGCGCTTGACGTCAGGACCTCCGCTGCGAAGGTAAGTACAGTCTGTTACTATAGTAACAGGGGCCCGCGGCCCGAGTTACTATAGTAACTTTTTATTGATGTGGTGCGGGGGGGCTGTGGGCCCCCCTGGCTCCGGGGCCCGGTCGCAATTGCGACCGCTGCGACCCCTGTAGCTACGCCAGTGTGCCCACCCTAAAATGATGCCAATTTTAATAGATTATATAAATTAAGGCTTTAATCTTAACAGTAAGTTTGCGGAAGTGTACACCCCCGAAAAACTGTTTGTAGTGGATGAATCGCTAGTTATCTTCAAAGGGAGGCTTCACTTTCGTCAGTATCTTCCTAACAAGAGGGCAAGGTACGGAATCAAAATCTATAAATTGTGTGAAAGTGATACACATCGCTTCAAAATATATGACGGGAAGGATTAACAAATAGAGCCCCCAGAATGTCCCCCAACCCTTGGAATAAGTGAAAAAATTATTATGATATACCCACTTTTGGATAAAGGCTACCAACTTTATCTTGACAATTTTTATTCTAGCATACCGCTTTTTAAATGCCTTGCTGGTCGACGTACGGTATTATGTGGCACAATAAGAAAGAATCAAAGAGGCCTCCCAAAAACACTACTGGGGCAAATGCTTAGGGTTGGAGAGAGCAGAGCCCTTTGCAGCGACAATGTATTGTGTGTTAAATATAAAGACAAACAAGATGGGCTAATCCTGACCACAATACATTGTGACAGAAGCACCCCTGTCCATGTTAGAGGTACTGGCACTGAATCCCCTAAAGCAGTCTGTATTCCATAACACAACAGATTTATGGGAGTGGTTGATTTATCGGACCAGGTACGGAAACCCTATTGTGCGATGCGAAAATCTCGCATATAGTACAAAAATCTGGTGGTCCATCTCACACAGGTAGCATTATATAATGCATTTGTGCTTTACAGAAGTACTAATAAATAAGAAAAAAGTAATAATGGCCCTCATATATGGAGACCAGGAGGAGGCAGGCCCCAGTACAGCTCCAAGAATTGAGGCCTCAAGGATAGTGCCCAGACAGCACTATCCTAATGAAATTCCCCACTGCAAAAAAAAAAAAGAGTATGCCGACCAAACGATGCTGTTTGTGTTACAAAAAAGGCATCAGAAAGTAATCTCGCTACCATTGTGAAAAAGAATGCTTTAAGACATACCAAACTACTTCGAATTCTTAAATTTATACTTTTATTTTTATGAACATCCTCTTTATCTTTTTCATTTTGACCAATAAGAATTGATTATATTTTCTGGAAAATGTAGCCCACCTTGTCCTAAATTTGCCCATCTAAATTTGCCCACATCATTGTACAATTTAAAATACAACTAAAATTCCCATTATACCCCTAGATGAATAGTTTTAAAAAATGGATGAAACATGAAATGGTGTCTGAAAATCACTCATGCAAGAATTGTGCCATAAAAGCCACAGGGTGCTTCTTATCTTTTGGACCGCACTTTGTGGCCAGGAACCAGATAACAGCCAAAGCAGGGATATTTCTGAACACAGGAGAAACAGGGCAATAAATATCCGGGTGTTCTTCTGTAATTTCATGCGCTATGTGCAAAAAATATGTCCTATAAATGACGCATTTATGAAAAAAAATGTTTATTTAATTTAATTTTTTCATACCAGATTTGCATTCATTCAAAGAACCAAATATGGTTTTAAAGTACTCACTACCCCCTAGATGAATACCATAATGAGTGTAGTTTTCTGAAATGGGGTCACTTCTGGTTGGTTTCCATTGTCTTGGTACCTCTGTCGCTCATCAAATGTTGCGTTTTTGAAAAACGGCCGCGTAAAAAAACGCCTGCGAAAAATAAGTGCATGTCACTTCTTGAGCCGTTTTTGGAGCCGTTTTTCATTGACTCTATAGAAAAACAGATCCAAAAACGGCCGTGAAAAATGTGAGTTGGATTAAAAATGTCTGAAAATCAGGAGCTGTTTTCCCTTGAAAACAGCTCCGTATTTTCAGAAGTTTTTTGCTAAGCTTTGAACATACCCTAACAGTGCAATAGCTTCCTTCTATAAAAAAAATATGGTATGGTGAACATTTTAGTCCATAGAGATGCATCCATAAGATAACTGAATGGACTAAACATGGCGTCAGTCATGCGACCCACCACCCATACATAATGTGACCACTGGCATTCAGGTAACACTGTCCAGGTACCTAACAGGTTAATAGTATTTTTTCTAAGGAGTATCTCATCATGTCTGTCAGTGTCTGTGTAGCAGCAGCTCTTACACATACCTCCCAACTTTTGAATTCGGAAAAGAGGGACATTTTAAGTCATGCCCCTAACCACGCCCAAAATGCCACATAAACACATCAAATCATGGCCAGATCCTTTTTCAAATAACAAGATCCTATTCTCACTGCGGATCTCTAGACTTACAATTATAAAAAAAAAAATATGGATATCACCAATATTATGGATCAGGTTATATCGTCTTTATGTTACTTTTCCTAACTTGGGTATAACATTTGCTCATCACGGCAGCAGCTGCAGGACAAACCAAAAGGCTGAGAACAATGAAAGTCAAGAGGGAGACCCTGTGGTTGATGATTTTTCAATTGACAGGTAGCAGAGTTACATGATGGGGATTTTTTTTTCCAGTTGTGTAACTCTGCTACCGGACAATGGAGAAATCATCCACCAGAGCCCCCTTGTAGATAGCTCCACACACAGCCCTCTGTACATAGCACCAGACACAGCCCCCCGTAGATAGCTCCACACACAGCCCCCTGTAGATAGCTCCACACACAGCCCTCTGTAGATCGCTCCAAACACAGCCCCCCTGTAGATAGCTTCACACACAGCCCCCTGTAGATAGCTCCACACACAGCCCCCTGTAGATAGTGCCACACACAGCCCTCTGTAGATAGCTCCACACACAGACCCCCTGTAGATAGCGCCACACACAGCCTCCCTGTAGACAGCGCCACACACAGCCCCCCTGTAGATAGCGCCACACACAGCCCCCCTTTTGTACATAGCGCCACACAAACCCCTGCCCCTTGTACATAGTGCCACACAACCACCCTTCCCCCTTGTACATAGTGATACACACAACCCCCCTCCCCCTTATACATAGTGCCACACAACCCCCTTATACTTTGTGCCACAATGCCGCCAGAGTGGAGAGCGGTAGATGTAGCCTAATGCTACTACTCTCCACTCTGGTTTGACGTCACTCACCGTCAGAAGAAGGCAGGAGTCTTGCAGTGGCATTCTCACTGGTGTCGATACTGGCCCGGGAGTGGACCAGTCCAGTCACCTGACCTGTCACCTACCCAGCGAGGTCAGGCGACTGGACTGGTCCACTCCTGGGCCGGCATCGATCCGAGTCAGAACACCGCCGCAAGACTCCTGCCTTCTTCTGACGCTGATCACTGCTGCAGTCGTCTGGCACGCAGGGCGCCTCTCAGCAGCGATCAGCTGTATTGATACAGCTGCAGCGCACAGCTGGACATTTTGCAGACCGCCCGGGGCGGCGGGACCCTGGTGAGAAACCGGGACTGTCCCGCCGGATGTGGGACGGTTGGGAGGTATGCTTACATTGTGTGGTGTGTGTGGGTTTTTTTTTAGCGTTAACTTTATTAACAACATGGCAACATCACCTAGAGACAGGCAGCCATTTTATACAAGTAAATACACGCACAGTGAAGTAGTTGCTCATCATCATTCCACTATTTGTCCTGTTTACTTAGCCCACGGATGTGTCCTCTATGTTGCCCCAACAAATTTATGTCATGTAACCATGTTGCTAACTGGATGCTAGGGGTCACATGATATGTGTGGGGGGGGGGGTCACATGACTGGTGCCATATTTAGTCCTATTGAGTTAGCTCATGAATGCATTACATAGTACTAACCTGCAGAGTTTTTCTTGGCGTATATGTCAAATGTAGGCCAAAAACATGATCTGAACAAAGACATTTATTTAGCAAAATCCTGCACTATAATTATTTTTGTATATAAGTGGAGCCACACATTAAAATGACTAACTCTGCGTATTAGTGATAAACCTAGAGACCATTGCAGTCAGAGAGCTTATTGCTGCCCCCCTGGATCTCCGCAGTACACTTTCTGCTTTTGACAGGAGATGAAGAATACTCTGGGATATTGTTTTCTCTCTAGTCCAGTAAAGACATGAATATGTACTTGCTGTTTTATTCTAAGTACTTTGTTATATAGCTATGTAATACTATATAGTAATGTCTTCTGGTGCTCAATATTTCCTTTTCTTTAACATGTGGAATCTCTTTTAAGACCCATTCATTTACCTTTGACCTTTGCAACTTTCCCATAAAGGGAAAATGTAAACTTTGTATACATGATGGCCCTTGGCAGTCAATGATAGCTTTCCTCGCATTTGTCCTCATGGGGGAGCTCCATAAATCCTGGGTATGCTCTGTATGTACTTCCCATATGTACCTCGCCCAAGTATCAGTCATTACCAGTGATTTCCCACTTGCTCTGTAACTTTTAGTCAAGTGAATATGGCATACATTTGCAGAAATAAATCACTGATTCTCAAAGCTCAGTAATGTACTCAAACAAGTAGACATTAACTTGAAATCTTACCCTTAGGGGGGATTCACACGAGCGTGTATTCGGTCCGTGCGGGCCGCGTGGTTTTCACGCGGCACGCATGGACCAATACAAGTCTATGGGGCAGTACAGACAGTCCGTGCTTTTTGCGCAGCGTTTGTCTGCTGCGCAAAATGCGCGACAGGTTCAATAACTCTGCGTATTTCGCGCATCACGCACCCATTGAAGTCAATGGGTGCGTGAAAATCACGCACACCACACGGAAGCACTTCCGTGGGACGAGCGTGATTCGCGCAACAGCAGTGAAAAGGATGAATGAAAACCGAAAAGCACCACGTGCTTTTCTGTTTCCGAACATCCAAACGGAGTGTCTTTGCGATGAGCGAAGCCGGACAAGCGTACCGAACTTCACCGGGTTCGGCCAAACTCGTTTTGGCCGATCCCGGCAAAAAAATTATCGGTACGCGACGTCAGGAGATAGTCACTGTCCATGGTGCTGAAAGAGTTAAACTGTTTCAGCACCATGGACAGTGACTTGCGATCCCAAAATACATTAACCTGTAAAAAAAACCGAAGTTCTAACTTACCGATTACTCCTGTCTCCTTCCTGCAGTCCGACCTCCCGGGATGACACTTCAGTTCAAGTGACAGCTCCAGCCAATCACAGGCCAAGCACAGGCTGCAGCCAATCACAGGCTGCAGCGGTCACTTGGACTGCTGCGTCATCCAGGGAGGTGGGGCCCGATGTCAAGAGAGGCGCGTCACCAAGGACGCGTCACCAAGGACGCGTCACCAAGGCAACGGCCGGGAAGTTCTCGGTAAGTAGGAACTTTATCTTTTTTTTGTACAGGTTTTTCGCTGTTGTGTTCGGCATTCACTGTCGAGGGTGCTGAAAGATTTAGCTCTTTCAGCACCTTGGACAGTGACGGGCGTTGACAAGCCTCATCTCTATGATGCCGGCTGCGCGAAAATCACGCAGCCGCGCATCAGACACGCATGACACACGCAGCTGTCAAATGGTTTTTGCGCTCGCAAAACGCTGCGTTGTTTGCGCGCGCAAAAACGCAACGTTCGTGTGAATCTCCCCTTAAAGTTTGACATATGTGACATTGTGAAGTAAAAACACATTACTATCATCAAACTTTACACATGTAACATATTTCCATATATATCAAATAAATAAATGTATATGGTATTTAAAATGAAGGGCCACATTTGATCAGCTATATAGACAGGCTAGCTGCCACTGATTGATCATTTAAGGTTGTGCATGTGTCTTTGGTTAGTACCTTTAGGGGTAGTTCACACAGAGTTTTTTGACACGTTTTTTGACGCGGAAACCACGTCGGAAAACACACCAAAAAACTTACGAAAACGCCTCCCGTTGATTTCAATGGGAGGCGGAGGTGTTTTTTCCCACGAGCAGTAATAAAACGTTTGCGGGAAAAGAAGCGGCATGCCCTATCTTCGGACGTATACGTCTCTGACCTCCCATTGACATCAATGGGAGGCAGAGAAAGCGTTATTCGCTTGAACTCAGTGTGAACAGGCCCTAAGTATGCAACGTCTTCTTTTCTGAATGGGCTGTTGATCTTGGGGCTTATGAACATCTTAAGACACAACAACTCTGTGAATTATATGTCAAGTTTATGGGTCATAAAAGTAAGATAGGTGGGGACAAACACCTGGGGCCCCCACCGTTACCAAGAATAAAGGGCCCCAAGTACGTGTTCCTAAATTAAAGGGGTTATCCGGGGACCAAAAATTGCATTGCAATAATATAATTATGTGAAACTAAGTAACTTACTAATATACTTTAATTTAAAATTCTGTACTATATAGTGCAGTTCAAACCTCGTGAATTGTTCAGGAAGTGCTGGAGCTTTTCTAATAATGATGACGATCCGACATGGCCCCACGGGACTGAGCTCTTGCTTCATGTGATGTTCGTGAACATGACCGCAAAAGGCTGTCATATTGCCTATTGTTTGAGTCCCGAGCAAAGCATCATCTAGCGCTTTGCTCGGGACTCCAGCACTGCTCCCGACCTCCATATTTGGTCAATTCAGGAGTTTCCTATCGCTGGAGTTCCCAGACAGAGCATCAGCTAATGCTCTGGCTGGGGACTACAGTACTTCTGCCAACGTCACTGTCACTGTCCATATATGGACAATGACGTCGGCAGCAGTACTGGAGTCCCGAGCAGAGCATCAGCTGATGATCTGCCTTGGGACTACTGCACTTCTGCCAATGTCACTGTCTATATATGGACAATGACATTGGCAGCAGTACTGGAGTTCCCGAGCAGAGCATTAGCTGATGCTCTGCTTGGGAACCCCAGCAATAGGAAATCCCTGAAGTCACTTACCATATATGAACAGTGACGTTGAGAGCAGGGCCGGAGTCCACGGGCAGAGCATCAGCTGATGCTCTGCTCGGGGACTCCAGTACTCAGCTTTTAGTATTATTCTCCTAAAATTCAATCACATTGTTTTACACACTATATACTTAAATAGCACCCACAGTTCAAGCTACTAAGGGGGAAAAAGGCAGTATTTCTCAGCATTTATTTTTCTTACCCCTTCACATGTTTTTATATGGTCTTTCCCTCCAGACTGTCCTCGTAAAGACGATCAGAAACCAAGCGGCTCAGAGCTTAGCCGAGTGCTTCTGCTGCTTAGTTTTAGCGATTAGTGGGGGTCTCAGTGCTCGGACCCCCACCGATCAAAACTTCTGACATGTCACTATGACATGTCAGAAGTTTGTTGAAAGTTTAGTTACACTTTAAGATGTTCATAGTATATTGTCTGGTACATTTGCAAATTACTGCTGTGCGGCTGCAATGCTTTTAAAAGGACTGCTATCCAGCAAGTATTGCTCCAACTATGGTCCCCTGCTTCTTATGCCTTTTACTAATGTAGGTAGGTCTGTATGCAGCCAGACTTGGTCTCAGTTGTCACAACTGAAACCCCAATAGCTATGCCACTGGGTAAGTATTCTATGTATATAACAATGAAAGGAGGCAGTTGCACTTGGATGGTGAGTGTTGTCTTTGAGTGACATGGAGCAAAATTATTGAATCATTTTTGGTGCCCAATTTTAAGTATGTTACATAGTGTAAATAATAGGATTGTCAGGTTAGCATCAGAATCAGAACATACTTATTAAATATCCATCATAGTTTATTTACAGGTGACTACTTTTTTAAAGATTACTTAAACTTTTCTTGGCATTTATAAGTAGAGATGAGCAAATCTGTGAAAAATCACATTGCTAGAGTTCAACCAACCGGAAAATTTTCTATTACAGAGCCATATTTCCTGTATTTAAATACAGGTCCGTATTTGAGCCTCGATTGTTTCACTTCTAGAAAATTTGTCTCTGTTAGGTTATGTTCACACGAGGGCGTCCGTAACGGCTGAAATTACGGGGATGTTTCCGCCTGAAAACATCCCCGTAATTTCAGCCGTAACGGCATGTGCAGGCGCTTGAACGCCGCGTCCATTACGGACGTAATTGGCGCTGCTATTCATTGGAGTCAATGAATAACGGCTCCAATTACGGCCAAAGAAGTGACAGGTCACTTCTTTGACGCGGGCGTCTATTTACGCGCCGTCATTTGACAGCGGCGCGTAAATTACGCCTCGTGTGAACAGACAAACGTCTGCCCGTTGCTTTCAATGGACAGATGTTTGTAAACGCTATTGAGGCGCTATTTTCGGACGTAATTCGGGGCAAAAACGCCCGAATTACGTCCGTAATTAGTGCGTGTGAACATACCCTTATAGGTAATCTGACCATTGTTGAAATGCTAGTGAATCAAGTTTTCACCGATTTATAAGCTTTACAAATTTCTGCATCTTCTAAACATTATTTGTTCTACCACAACGTTTTACACATGGAAAATGGGAGCAGAAAATAGCTGGTAAAATGACACACAGAATGGATATGATAGGAAGCATAAATTCGGATTTACCTGAGAACTACTGTGATTATGCACTAGGGCAGCTGGTTGACAGATTTATGTGTCCTCACCTCTCACATTGCACAACAAGAACTGATGTACTATTTGCCACTTTGTCAACCAAGGAAATGGTTTAAATTTATAAATATGTTACTTTTTAAAGCAAGTTGATGATTCAATAAAATAATGAATCCTGTTTACATGGCTTACATTTGTGCCAGAGCCATAAATAGGAGAACCAGCCATTATTTCCTTTTACAGGTCTTACGTTGTTGTTAGGCTGGATTCACACGAGCACATTACGTCCGTAATGGACAGAACGTATTTCGGCCGTAAGTCCCGGACCGAACAAACTGCAGGGAGCCGGGCTCCTAGCATCATACTTATGTACGATGCTAGGAGTCCCTGCCTCGTTGCCGGACAACTGTTCCGTACTGTAATCATGTTTTCAGTACGGGACAGTAGTTCCACGGAGAGGCAGGGACTCCTAGCATCGTACATAACTATGATGCTAGGAGCCCTGCTCCCTGCAGTGTGTTCAGTCCGGGACTTGCGGCCGAAATACGTTCCGTCCATTACGGACGTAATGTGCTCGTGTGAATCCAGCCTTATTATCACATTCATATCTTTGAATTGTCTCTTAAATTATATTGAGAAGCTAAAATGATAGCGCTGTAAATTACCACAATACTGTCTGCATTTGTCTAAATGGTCTACATTTATTTGTGAAATATGTTGGATAATGGACTGAAATGAATATGTAGGCTATTATTACTGACTTCTAAACATGAGATACAGTGGTGCTTAAAAGTTTGTGGACGCTTCACAATTTTCTATATTTCTGCATAAATTTGACCTAAAACTACATCAGAATTTCACACAAGTCCTAAAAGTAGATAAAAAACAACAACAATTGAATCAAAAATATTAGACTTGGTCACTTATTTATTGAGGAAAATGATCCAATATCACATATCTGTGAGTGGAAATAGTATGTGAACCTTTAAGCAAAATGCACACGACGCGTATTACTTACAGATTTGCTGCACATATTTTCCGTAGCGTAATACAGTACCAGCAAAGTAAATGAGATTTCAAGAAATCTCATCTACACATTGCAATTTTTTCTGCACTTAAATTAACCTGCGGTGCATATTTTAAAATCCACAGCATGTCAATTTATCTTGTGTTTCCACTTGCAAATTGTATCTAACTAGTTTTAAAAAAATGCAGCACCAAAGTCTGCAGCATAAAAACGCACCTATTTCCTATCAAAATGTAAAAACCACACCTAAAAATACACCAAAAATCACACTATTTAAGTGCGGATTTTAACTGCGGCGCTACTTGCATTTATCTGCGGTTTTGATGCGGATTTTCTGCACCAAATTATGCAGCATGTGCATTTAGCCTTAAGATTAGAAGATAATTTGAAAGTGAAATTAGAGTCAGGTGTTTTCCATCAATGGGATGACAATTAGGTTAGAGTAAACGACCGATTCTATTTAACCCCTTCCCCCTGCATGCATTCTGGGCCTTAAACCCTTTCCCGTAAGTATACGTCATGGAAATCCAGTGCTTCTCGCAAATTGTCGTATACTTATCACAAATGGATGGCACCGGCTCAGAAGCTGAGTCGGTGCCATCATCCCCGAATGTCAGTTGTATCTTACAGCTGACCTCCTGCTGTAATGGCGGCAACCGAAGTTAGCTTTGATCCCCGCCATTAACCCCTTAAATGCAGCGGTCAAAAGCGATTGCTGCATTTAAGGTGTTTGCAGCTCATCTGCACCCCAGCAATTAAATCGCCGGGGTGCCGCTGGCTGCAACGGCAACCGGAGACCTAATAGTGGTCTGCCTAGTACAAAAACCTTCCAGGCCCTGCCTGGAGGCGGGGCCTAAAAGGCTTCCGTAGCCGTCGGCAAGATGGCGCCGACACAGAAGATGAGCTGGCTTCATCAGCGGTGAATGTCAGCTGTATGTTACAGCTGACATCCACCTGTAATGGCAGGAACCAGAGCTAGCTCCGATCCCGGCAATTAACCCCTTAGATGCAGGGATGGAAAGAGATCGCTGCATCTTAGTGGCTGGCAGCAGATCGGTAGCTCTGCCCTGCAATCGCAGGGCTGCCGACTGCTGCTATGGCAACTGGAGGCCTAACAATGACCTCCTGCTCTGCCATTACGGAAGCTGATTAGGCCCTGCCCGGAGGTCAAAGCCTAATCGGCTTGCTGTCAGTGAATGACTGACAAAGTGTAAAAAAAAGTGTAAAAAAAAGTTGTACAAAATATAATAAAAGTTTCAAGTAATAAAATAAAACACACTCGCCCTGTTTCCCTTATCAAGTCCTTTTATTATTGAAAAAAAAAAAAATTCTATTTGGTATCACGGCGACCGTAACGGCCTGAACTATAAAAATCACTTTGCCCTACAAAAATTAAAATAGAAAGTGATCAAAAAGTTGCATGTATCCAAAAATGGTACCTATAAAAACTATCGCTCGTCTCACAAAAAACAAGCCCTCATACAACTCCGTCGACGATAAATTTAAAAAGTAATAGTTCTCACAACATGGCGACAGAAAAAATACATTCTTTTTACAGAAGTAATTTTATTGTGCAGAAAGTTGTAAAACATAAAAAAGTGCTATAAATTTGGTATCGCCGGAATCGTACTGACCCGCAGAGTAAAGGTAACATGTAATTTATAATTCCTGGCAAACGCTGTATAATAAAAACTAAAAAAACTATTCCAGAATTGCAGTTTTTTTGTCACCTTGCCTCTCAAAAAATAGGATAAAAAGTGATCAAAAAGCCGCTTGCACCTCAAAATGGTACCAATAATAACTACAGCTCGTCCCACAAAAAAACAGCCCTCATACCACTACGTCTATGAAAAAAGAAAATATTAGTTAAGGCTCCAATAAGTCAGGAAATAAAAAAATATGCAGTTGTGCTGGCCCGAGGGGAACATTTCTTCTCTTTCAAGAGGCGATTTGTCATGGCCCTAAAATGAGGGAATCAGGAAGGGAAGGGCCCAAACATATCTGCTGGAAGCGAGGGTGCCTGTATTATACCAGGACAACACTTTCCCAGTAAAATTCCCCAAATTGCAAAGGTGCAGAGTGTGTACCAAAAGGGAGATAAGGAAGGACATTTATCAGTGCCATACTGGCCTGTGCAGAAAGGATTGCTTCACAGTGTAACACACATCTATGGATTATTTTGTTTTTTACCCCATTATTATACCAACTGACAATACCCCAGATGTACTCTTCCCAGCTTACATGTACTCCCACATTATAAACTGAAATACCAGTAAAACTCCAAACAAAACTACTACCAAGCAAAATCCACGCTCGAAAAGCCAAATGGCGCTCCCTCCGTTCTGAACCCTACAATGTGCCCAAATAGCAGTTTACTTCCACATATATGGCATCTCCATACACGGGAGAACCCTTTTAACAATTTTTTGGGTGTGTATCTCTAGTGGCACAAGCTGGGCACAATCTATTTGCCACTGAAATGGCACTTTACTTTGCACCATCCGCAGCGCAATCATTTATGCAAAAGAGCTGTGGGGTGAAAATGCTCACTACACCCCTTAATAAATGCCTTGAGGAGTGTAGTTTCCAAAATGGGGTCACTTCTCAGGGGCTTCTTTTATTATTTCACATCAGAGCCTCTGCAATTGTAAACCAATACTTTGTAAGTCGCCAAATTAGGCCTCAATTTCGCATGATGCTCTTTCACTCCTGAGCCTGGTCGAATGTCCATGCAAAAGATTAGTGCCCCATGTAGGGTGATTCTAAAACCGGGAAACACAGCATAATAATTAGAGAGCTGTTTTGTTATGGTGGCACAAGTTGGGCACCACATATTGGCATATCTATGGAAAAAAATCCCATTTTCACTATGCAACATCGAGTGCACACTACTAATTTCTGCAAAACACCTGCGGGGTTAAACTTCTCACTACACCCGTAGGTGAATGCCTTGAGGGGTGTAGTTTCCAAAACAGGGTCACTTCTGGGGGGTGTCCACTGTTTTGGTCCCACAGGGGCTTTGCAAATGCGACATAGGGACCAGAAACCAATCCAGCAAAATCTATACTCCAAAAGCCAAATGGCGCTCCTTCCCTTCTGAGCACTGCCGTGTGCCAAAACTGCAGTTTATGACCACATATGGGGTATTGCCGTACTCGGGAAAAATTGCTTTACAAATGTTGTGGGTTTTTTTTCCCTTTATTTGTTAAGAAAATGAAAAATTTTGAGCTAAAGCTACATCTTATTGAAGAAAAAGGATTTTTTTTTCTATTTGCACTGCCCAATTCTAATAAAATCTATGAAACACCTGTGTGGTCAAAATGCTCATTACACCATTAGATAATTTCTTTAAGGGGTGTGTTTTCGTGAATGGAGTCATTTTTGGGTAGTTTCCACTATACTGGTACCTTTAGGGGCTTTGCAAAAGCGACATGGTGCCAAGAAATCAATCCAGCAAAATCTGTACTCCAAAAGCATATGGGGTATTTCCGTACACCAGAAAAGTTGCTTTACAAATGTTGGGGTTCTTTTTTTCCTTAATTTGTTGAGAAAATTAAAAAAGTCTTATTGAAGAAAAAAGATTGTTTTTATTTTTGCTGCCCAATTCTAATAAAATCTATGAAACACCTGTGGGGTCAAAATGCTCACTACACCCTTATGTGAATTTCTCAAGGGGTGTAGTTTCCTAAATGGAATCACTTTTTGGGCGTTTTCTCTGTTTTGTCCCCTCGGGGGCTTTGCAAATACAACATGGCCTCCGCAAACCATTCCTGCTAAATTTGAGCTCCAAATGCCAAATGGCGCTTTTTCCCTTCTAAGCCCTGCCGTGTGTCCAAACAGCCATTTATGACCACATGTGGGGTAATGTTTTACTCAGGAGAAACTGCTTTACAAATGTTGTGGAGCTTTTTCTCCTTTAGTCCTTGTGGAAATGAGAAAAATTAGCTAAACCTACATTTTCTTTGAAAGAATGTAGATTTTAATTTTCAATAATTTCTGCAATAAACCTGTGGGGTCAAAATGCTCACTATACCCCTAGATAATTTCCTTGAGGGGTCTAGTTTCCCAAATAGGGGAACTTTTGGGGCATTTCCATGGTTTTTGCACCGCAAGAGCTCTTCAAACCTGACATGGTGCCTAAAATATATTCCAATAAAAAGGAGGCCCAAAATCCACTAGGTACTCCTTTGCTTCTGAGGCCGATGCTTCAGTGCATTACCACACTAGGGCCACATGTGGGATATTTCCTAAAATTGCAGGATCTGGGCAATAAATATTGAATTGCGTTTGTCTGGTAAAACTTTCTGTGTTACAAAAAAATATGGATTAAAAATTAGTTTCTACAAAAAAAAAATTAAATTTGTAAATTTCACCTTTACGTTGCTTCAATTCCTGTGAAACATCTAAAGGGTTAAGAAACTTTCTAAATGCTGTTTTGAATACTTTGAGGGGTGAAGTTTTTAAAATGGAGTGACTTATTGGGGTTTTCTAATATATAAGGCCTTCAAAGCCACTTCACAACTGAACTGGTCCCTGAAAAAATAGCCTTTTGAAATTTTCTGAAAATGTGAGAAATTGCGGCTAAAGTTCTAAGCCTCTTAACCTCCTAGAAAAATAACAGGATGTTCAAAAAATGATGCCAATCTAAAGTAGACAGGTGGGTGATGTTAATTAACAACAATTTTGTGTGGTATAACTGCCTGTCTTACAAGCAGATACATTTAAATTTAGAAAAATAAAAATATTTGCAAAATTTTGGTGTTTTTCACAATTAAATACTGAATGTATCGAGCACATTTTTCCAGCAACATAAAGTGCAATGTGTCACGAGAAAACAATCTCAGAATCGCTTGAATAGGTAAAAGCATTCCAAAGTTCTTACCACATAAAGTGAAACATGTCAGATTTGAAAAATGAGGCTCTTTCAGAAAGGTCAAAAGTGGCCACAGCGGGAAGGGGTTAATGACCAAGCAATTTTTTTAGTAACATTCAAAGTGCTATAACTTTTTTATTTTCCGACCGACATGGCTGTAAAAGGACCTGTTTTTTGCGGGATGAGTTGTATTTTTCAATTGCACCATTTTGGGGTATATATAATTTTCTGATAAACTTTTATAAAAAAAAAATTTTTGTACAAAAAACCCTGCAATTTAGCCATTGTACTATGCATTTTCAATTTACGCTATTCACCATGCAGTGTAAATATCATGCTACCTTTATTCTATGGGTCGGTACGATTACGTCAATACCAAATTTGTATTGTTTTTAAGTTTTACTACTTCTGCAGAATAAAAACACTTTTGAACTAAAATAACATTTTATTTAGCATCGCCGCTTTCCAAGAGCCATAACTTTTTTATTTTTTCATCGATATCGCCATATGAGGGCTTGTTTTTTGCGAGACTTCATTTCTACCATTTTGCTTTACTTAGGACTTATTGACCTTTATTATGATTTTTTGGGGGAGTGGAAAAACATTGCAATGTTGTTTTTTGTGTTTTTTTATGGCATTCACCTTGCGGTTTAAATAATATGCTAACTTTATTTTTGGGGTTATTACGATTGCGGTGATACCATATATGTGTAGATTTTATTGATTTTTTTACACTTTTACTAAATAAAACTACTTTTTGTGGAAAAAACCTTTATTAATCATTTTTATTTCACATTAATTATTTTTTCACTCCCACTAGGGACTTCACTGTGCGATCTTTTGATCGCTTATATAATGCTTTGGTATAATTAGTATGCCAAAGCATTATTGCCTGGCAGTATAAAACTGACAGGCAATCTATTAGGTCATGCCTCTGGCACGGCCTAATAGGCATATAGCCAGGGCAGGCCTGGGGGCCTTTGTTAGGCCCCCGGTTGCAATGGAAACACTTTGGCGACCCGCGATCGCATTGTAAACGACTGAGATGCAGCGGTCACTAATGTCCGCTGCATCTGAGGGGTTAAACCGTCGCGACAGCCGAGCACCCGTTCCAGCCGTGCAGGACTTTGATTAGGCGGCATTGAAAATAGAATAAGGCCCCTTAAAGACCGCCGTGAATAGGCGTAGCGGCGGTCATTTAGGGGTAAAGAACAGGGATCTATCAAAGTCTGAGCTTCACAACACATGTTTGTGGAAGTGAATCATGGCACAAGCAAAGGAGATTTCTGAGGACCTCAGAAGAAGAGTTGTTGGTGCTCCTCAGGCTGGAAAAGGTTACAAAACCATCTCTAAAGAGTTTGAACTGCACTAATCCAGTCAGACAGATTGTGTACAAATGTAATTCAAGACCATTACCCTCCCCAGGAGTGGCCGACCAGCAAAGATCATACCAAGAGCAAGGCATATAATAGTCTGCAAGGTCAGCAGTTAGTGTCATGCAGCAAGACAATGACCCTAAGCACACAAGTCGTTCTACCAAACAATGATTAAAGAAGAATAAAGATAAGGTTTTGGAATGGCCAAGTCCAAGTCCTGACCCTAATCCAATAAAACATTGTGGAAGGACCTGAAGTGAGAAGTTCATGGGAAGAAACGCACCAACATAACAGAGTTGAAGCTGTTTTGTACTTGGGAATGGGATAAAATTCCTCCAAGCCGATGTGCAGGACTGATCAATGATAACCGGAAACATTTGGATGCAGTAATTGCTGCACAAAGGGGTCACACCAAATACTGAAAGAAACAGTTCACATACATTTACCACTCACAGACATGTGATATTGGATCATTTTCCTCAATAAATCATTTACAAAGTCTAATATTTTTGACTAATTTGCTTGATTTGTTTTTTTCTATCTACTATCTCTCAAGCTTTCAAGCACCACTGTACATGGAAAAATACCGTACAGTAGGTATAACTTCAGATTTATATACTGTCCTGGGTCTGTGGAGTGACAGACCCTGTGGTGGCCATCATGGTAGTTATACAGCATCTATTTTCATCTAAATGACCCAGATAGCTCAGAATTGTTCAAACTTAAAATAGGACGACACTCAGGGACTTATATTTCTAAATAATTCATATTACTTAGATCCTCAAAAGTGAGACATGCTTTGATACGGTTGTCTATTTTACTTAACACCCTAAAAATGTTTGCCTCTTTTATTCTAATTTATAGCTATATTAGTCAGTAACCTACCTAGAATACAAACTTACAATACCAGCTTACCGACAAAGGACAGGACTATATAACATCCATTGCAGGACTATGCTCAAATTGCTGGGACAGGAAGTGCTGGTGGCAAATATAAATATCTACGGCCTCTGATACTTTGTCACCCAGGGGCCATGACTTCTGTTACTAATCAAATGAAGATCTGATATTCACGTGAGCTGATTATGCTAAAAAAATTTGAAGCAGTTTATCTTTTTGTTATCTGAAGAAGCACCTCCTTTGGTTTCCAATCTGATGACGACCTTGAAGAAGAAGAAGTGAGAAGTATAAATCTTTTAACCAGCCTCCAGAGATTTGATTCCTTGGTCTAAAACCTAAATAAAAGTATCTCAATAGGGAGGGCAATTACATCAGTTAATTAAGCAATACAATATAAATTAAAAAGTTTTCCTAAGAATTGAAAAACATGACGCCATTCTTCTAAAAACAGCAGCACACCTGCCTAAAGTGCTTTTTGTGGCATCACAGCTATGTCCCATACACTTCAAGCTGAGCTGCAATACGAGACACACCCCATGGATGGCACTGTTTTTGGAAGAAAGCAGACATTTTTTTCCAGTCTGGGATAACCCCTTTATTATAACTAATAAATACTAAAATAGAAATAAGAACATTACTTTAGTACTATCAGTAGTTTATGACCTAAAATGTAACTTAATAAAATCCATATGAATAATAATGTATTCTGAGAAGCTTTAGTACATGGCTATGTTACAAAACTGTAAACAAAAAAAAATTTCAGAACTAACCCTTGGTTCTATTTAATGTTACATATATCACGACAGACATGTTTCTTAGTTTGCATCCTGTGTAGTTTGAACTTTTACAGGTGGTCTTACTTATTACTTGGAAATAATGCTTCTTTCCCCCCTTCCCAAAATGTTCATGGTGTCAATGGGCCTCTCACATCTGGAATGCAACAGAGTTCAGACCTGGGTAGTCTCAGGTAGTTTACATCTCAATGACCTTTTTTTTCACACATTACATTAGAAGGAACATTAGATCACTGTTTTCCTTCTTGTACGGCTTGATAGGAAGAAGGGAAGACTAACGATATGTGAATGCAAAGAGGAATAAATATATATATATATATATATATATATATATATATATATATTGTAGGAAATTAAGAGTATCCTTTTGATTTGAAAGTGAACAAAATATTAACAGCTGTAAAAACATAACTTCTGTGCAGCGCTGAATGGAGTCCTTTCAAATTGCTCATTCCGTTGAGTGCCGCTGAGGCAGTAATGGTTTCATGCTGTTGAAATCCTTCAAACAAGAATACTAGGACATTTCTATGTGAACCATAGGATGGAAACATCTATGATTAACCAGGTCAATTTTTGGTGGCACTGGCTAAGGCCCCATGCACACGACTGTAGAATTCATCTGTAATTACGGACCCATTAATTTATATTGCCCATGGACACCTTCCCGTATATTTACGGGAAGGTGTCCATACCATAGAAAGGCTCCGCAAAAGATAGGGCATGTCCTATTTTTTGCTTTTTACGGACCGTGCTCCCATACTTTATAATGTGGGTGACTGTCCGCGGCCGGTCGTAGTGGGAATCACAGTATCATACACAAATTATCATCAGGAAGGCTTCCTGCATCTTTACATTTTAGCTCAATATGTTCCCCAAATGATGTGTTAATAATAATAAATGGTAATAATGCTACTGAACCGACATCATCTGCATGACTAGAACCAATTCTAAAAAACTGTGCATGTGCATGAAATAGTGTTTTTTGGAAAAGAGAACTAGCACAACTCCTAAACTACACCATGTCTAAAAGTAAAAGCAACTGCATTGTATCATACAGGGAGTATAGAGACTATCTACCCTTCCCCAGGTTGAACAGTAAAACATCGCAAAAAGGGAGGGGGCGATTTGCATTTGTATATGGCGCATCTGGTCAACATGGATTCTTCCTGTCCTGTTGGACCACTGAGGTTGAGGTTCCACAGGCTTGTGTTCCTGGTAAATGTCACGATGGGTGTGTGGACCCACTGGGCCGTACCGCCGTAGCGGGATAGCAGCTGGCCAAACAGGTTGCCAAGGCAAAGTCAATAGTTCGAATAAGGGTACCTGTGGCAATACAAACTAGCGATGGCAGGCTCGGATGGGATCTTGGCAGCAGGCAGACACCAGGCGCGGTGAAATACAGCAGGCGTAGTATACGACACAACACGACCTCAACTCTCTACAGCACAGGAATAAGGTAGCACGGGATACAGGATACAGGTAGCAGGAACGGGAACAATGGGAACTGGAAAACACTAAGGGACCATTTGCAACGACTAACACGGGTACACACAACAACGCTCAGGCAATAAGTGAAGGGGCAGGGCCCTTCTTATAGTCCAGGGTGATCTGGGAGCAATCAGTCAAATCTAAAACATGTGTGTGCTCTGGCACTTTAAGGCCAGGAATGAGCTTAAGCGCGCACCCTAGTGGTCACTGCAGGACAGGACGGTCGCATGTGCTGGCATCTCTGGGAAGGAAGACGTCTGCAGGATGATAGGACGACCACAGACGTTATAGTATCCCCCCTCTTACTCCCACTCTTCTTGGGGCAAGAACGAGAAAGGAACTTTTTAATGAGGGAAGGAGCCTTGACGTTCTCCTCTTGCTCCCAGGACCTCTCTTCTGGGCCAAACCCCTTGCAATCCACCAAGTAAAAGGCTTTTCCTCTTATCACCTTGAAGTCCAAGATCTACTTGACCTCAAATACATTGGCAGAAATGCTGGGGCAACTGCAGGGCTAAGAGTCTTAGAGTAGCAGTACAGGACCCCAGGCTTTAGAAGAGACACGTGAAAGGAGTTGGGGATTATGAGGGTAGCGGGCAGCCAAAGCTTATAAGAGACCGGGTTGATCTGCTGGAGGATCTCAAAGGGTCCGAGGAACCTGGGAGCGAATTTGCACGACGGCACCCTCAGCCGGATATTTCTTGAGGACAGCCAGACCTTGGTACCCAGAAAAAACTGGGGAGGCTCTCTTCTCCTTGTGGCTTCCTTTCACTTCATGCTCTCGACCGCCAGTAGAATAGAGGATCGGGTTTGCTGCCAGATCTGTAGGAAGTCCATGAATGCAGAGTCAGCTCCGGGCACCTGCGACATAACGCACCGGGAGAGGGATTCGTGGGTGTAAACGATGAAGAATTGTGTGGTTCTTGTGGACTCGCTTGTATGGTTGTTTTTAGAGAACTCGGCTGAAGGAAGAAGCTGCACCCAGTCATCATGCTGCCTGGAGATGAAGTGTCGTAGGTAGTTCTCCATGATCTGATTGATACCCTCGACTTGACCATTGGACTGGGGATGGTAGGCTGAGGAAACTTTATATCGAGGAGTTTACAGAGGGCTCTCCAGAACTTTGAGGTGAACTGAACCCCCCAATCAGACACAATATGCAGAGGTAAGCCGTGCAGGCGGAAGATGTGTTGGATGAAGAGGTTGGCCAGTCGAGAAGCAGAAGGTAGGCTGGTCAGCGGAACGAAATGAGCCATCTTCGAGAATCGGTCCACCACCACCCAAACTGTACTGCATCCAGCAGAGGGAGGCAGGTCCGTGATAAAGTCCATTGCTATATGCTGCCAAGGAGCATTGGGCACAAGCAGCGGTGGAGCAGGCCAGCAGGTTTGGAGTGAGCAACCTTGTTAGCCGCGCACACCGCGCAAGACGAGACAAAGTCCATGATGTCTTTGGG
Source organism: Rhinoderma darwinii (assembly GCF_050947455.1). Taxonomy (NCBI): domain Eukaryota; kingdom Metazoa; phylum Chordata; class Amphibia; order Anura; family Rhinodermatidae; genus Rhinoderma; species Rhinoderma darwinii. Next base: position 210,652,346 of record NC_134687.1, on the reverse strand, counting down.
CAGCGTGGGCCACCAAAAATGACGGTCAATCAGGTCTCAGGTCTTACGGGCACCCACGTGACCTGCCAGTTTGGAGCGGTGTCCCCAAGAAAGAATTCTTCCTGTGTCTGCCAGGCGTACAAAAGTCCTCCTCGGAGGGATGTCTCTAACTTGCAGGGGGTTGACAGAGACAATGCAAGACAGATTAATGATATTTTGTGGAGACTCCATGGTGTCCTCAGACTCGAACGACCAGGACAAGGCATCGGCCCTCACATTCTTGTCGGCAGGGCGGTAGTGGAGCTCAAACTGGAACCGGGCAAAGAACAGCGACCACCTGGCTTGACGGGGGTCCTTCCGTTGGGCCGTCTGAAGATAGGTGAGGTTGTTGTGGTCAGTAAATATCAGGATGGGATGAGCTGCGCACTTTAGTAGATGTCTCTACTCCTCCAGAGCCAATTTGATGGCCAGTAACTGCCGATCCCTAATCGAGTAGTTTTCGCTCTGCAGAAGAGAAAAGTTTAGAGTAATAGCCACATACCACTGCCTTGCCTATGGGACCTCTCTGGAACAGAAGTGCACCAGCACCAACAGAGGAGGCATCCACCGCCAACGAAAACTGTCGAGATACATCGTGATGATGGAGGGTTGAGGCTGACGTGAAGGCACTCTTCAGTTTATTAAATATGGATTCTGCTTCTGGAGTGCTTCATAGTGCCCGTCTCGGGTGTTAAATGCCGTCTTCCATTCGTCACCCCAGCAAATCTGGATTAGGTTGTAAGCCCCATGCAGGTCTAGCTTAGAAAAAATCTTGGCTCCACAGATGCGGTCAAAAAGTTCTGAAATCAGTGGCAACGGATATCTATTTTTGACCGTGATCTGGTTGAGGCCCCGGTAGCCTATGCAGGGTCAAAGAGATCCGTCCTTCTTTTTGACGGAGAAGAACCCGGCCCCGGCCAGGGAGACGGATTTTCGTATCAAACCCCTCTCCAAATTCTCTTTAATATAGGTGGACATAGACCGAGTCTCTGGCAAGGAGAGATGGTATACCCTTCCACGGGGGAAGGGATGCGTCAGAAACCAGTTCAATAGGGCAGTCATACGCGTGGGAGCAGCGTCTCCGCCTCCCTCTTGCTGAAGACATCCGCAAACTGTGAATAGTGAGAAGGCAATCCTGACAATGACTGAGGCTGGGGAGGCTGGACCTGCCCCAGGCAGCGGTTGAGGCACTTGGGACCCCACTGGAGTACCTCTTCAAAATTCCAGTCCAGAACTGGGGCATGTGGCCGAAGCCAAGGAAGACTCAGCAGCACAGGGTTGACTACCTTGGGCAGGACAAGAAACGAGGCTAGCTCTGAATGAAGGGCTCCCACTTGGAGCCTCAGTGGTTAGGTCACAGCTACAATTGGGTCGGGCAGAGGCAGTACATTCACCGAGGCAACGATCAACGGCCCCTCTAGGGGGGTTGTGAGCAACTGGAGAAGATCTACCAGGTCTCTCTGAAAGAAGTTAGAAGTGGATCCAGAGTCCAGATAGGCTTTTCACCTGACAATATGGTCACGGGGATGGACAATTTGGAAGAAAGTCCTTCTTCACTTAGAGTTGCCTCTCCAACCAACCCTAGGCTCTGGGGCTTTTGGGGGCACAGATGCACAAGATGGCCTCCAAGGCCGCAATACAGACAAAGTCCCGAAGTGCGTCTGCGTTGTCTCTCCTGGATAGACAACTTGAGATGGTCCCTCTTCATAGACTCCTATGGTAGAACAGCTGATGAAGGCAGCAGGGGTTGCTGAAATGTAGGAGCCGGCCTAGGGAGTCCTCCCTCCCGATGAACCTGTTGGGATCGCTCCCGGATGCCCATGTCAATCCGGGCAGCCAGAAGAATGAGGTCATCCAGGGTAGATGGCAGATCTCCGGCGACAAGCTGGTCCTTAATTTCAGGGGACAGTCCCTGCCAGAATATAGCCACCAAGGCCTCGTCGTTCCAGGTTAGTTCAGCAGCCAGGGTGCATAACTGAATGGCGTAGTCGCCCACGGAGGTGTCCTCCTGGCAAAGTGTCAGCAGGGATGCTGAAGCCGATTAAACTCTCCCGGGTTCCTTAAATATAGTACGGAAAGTCTGTACGAACCACTGTAACTCACGGGTCTCCTGTCCCTGAAGTTCCCTAATGGGGTTCGCCCATGCCAGGGCTTTTCCAGTGAGGAGGGAGATTATAAAGGCGATCTTTGCGTCATCAGAAGAGATGGCCTCTGCATAGAATGTGAAGTGAATCCGGCATTGGTTCAGAAACCCCCTGCAGGTCCTCGCATCTCCATCATAGCAATGAGGTAGTGGCAGAGAAACTCGAGAGCTAGCACTGCCAAGAGGTGTAGTAGGAGGAACAGTGGAGGTAACAGGAACAGGTGCCGGGAAGGCTGCAACTTGCGGATCCAGGCGATGTGCAATGATGTTCACCGCCTGGAGGAGTTGGTCTTGTCGTGAGCGGAGGTCTAGCACATCTGATCGCATGGCTTGTGACGTCGTCATGGTCTTGGAGTGACCAGCGGGGTCCATGGCCTGAGCGTACTGCCACGATGGGCGTGTGGACCCACTGGGCCGTACCGCCGTAGTGGGATAGCAGCTGGCCAAACAGAATACCAAGGCAAAGTCAATAGTTCGAATAAGGGTACCTGTGGCAATACAAACAGTAGCGATGGCAGGCTCGGATGGGACCTTGGCAGCAGGCAGACACCAGATGCGGTGAAATACAGCAGGCATAGTATACGACACACCACGACTCCAACTCTCTACCGCACAGAAAAAGGTAGCAATCGATACAGGATACAGGTAGCAGGAACGGGAATACTGGGGACTGGAAAACAATAAGGGACCATTTGCAAAGACTATCACGGGTAAACACAACAATGCTCAGGCAATGAGTGAAGGGGCAGGGCCTTTCTTATAGTCCAGGGTGATCTTGGAGCAAACAGTCAAATCTAAAGCATGTGTGTGCTCTGGCCCTTTAAGGCCGGGAATGAGCTCGAGCGCCGACCCTTTTGATCACTGCAAGACAGGATGGCCGCATGTGCTGGCATCTCTGGGGAGGAAGATGTCTGCAGGATGATAGGAGTCTGCGGTCTGCGACCGCGGACGTTACAGTAAACATAATTGAAGTAGCAATATTTTTAGTACATAGGAACTGCTGCTTTGTATTTTCTGTAACAACTTACTGGGCATATGTTTGCTGATCATATTACCATTGAAATTGCTTGCATGATGTAAAACTGAGACAGACAGATGATTCTCTTACCTTTTCCTGTTGTCAAAGCGTAAAGTGGTTTCAAAAGAACTAAGTGGCTGTCATTTGATATTTGTTGTCATTTGTCAGCAGCTCCATTTTCTCTCTTTTTTGCTCTAATCTCTACAAGAAAAGATAGACAAAAATGTATAATCTGCTTTTCAGGGTATGTTCACACGGCCTATTTTCGGACGTTTTTCGGGCCATAAACGCCTGAAAAACGGCCGAAAAATCGGAAGCAGAACGCCTCCAAACATCTGCCCATTGACTTCAATGGGAAAAACGGCGTTCTGTTCCGACGGGCTGTTTTTTTACGCGGCCATTTTGAAAAACGAGCGCGAAAAAGAAGTGCAGGTCACTTCTTGGGACGTTTTTGGAGCCGTTTTTCATTGACTCTATGGAATACAGCTCCAAAAACGGCCGTAAAAAACGTCGCAAAAGTCGCGAGTGGCTTAAAAAACGTCTGTAAATCAGGAGCTGTTTTCCCTTGAAAACAGCTCAGTATTTTCCGACGTTTTTTGACTCAGCGTGTGAACATACCCTCATAGTGATTGAAGTAGGGAATATAGCTGCTATGAAACAATAGACAGCAGTAATAGAACACCACAGGAGCATGGAAAAAGGGAAGTGACCTTTCCAATGATGGACATGTGCTCTTTATAGTGAAAGGGGGATTTTGCTTTGCAATGGGTGTAAAAAAGTTTGGGCTGCCATTGACTAGACTAAAAATATTATCTTACTATTTTATTAGGTAGACCAGTTTTTTACTATTTGCCATGCCAATGGAGATCCATTTGAATTTATTTTAAATAGGGGTGTATCTATGCACAGGTGCAGAGTGCACAGGTGGCAGTCATCCCTGGAGCCTAAGCAAAGCCAAAGGCCCCTCTGCCACATAATAAGTAATCATTATTATAAATAGCACATGGTAGGTGAAGGCCCTATTACAAATGTTGCATCAAGTTACGCCTTTGATTTTAAAATTTCCTTCTCTGGATTGTTATTTATCTTGTCCAGATTCAGTGCCATTCTCCCACTTGTGGCTGCCAGAGCTCTTGGACAGCTGCGGAGAGTCTTCATTATGACCGGCCTTCTCTGTTAACATCACCCAGCAAATGATTTAAAAGACAGATCGCGAGGATACGTTTGCCTGTTGATTACGATCCATTCCTTTCTGGTTAGTTGTTCTGACCCTGACTCTAACCTTAGTCCCACCTACGGATTTCACCTATGTCTTGCTCCTTATGAATCTTGTCTGGTATTTGTAGTTCGACCTCCTGGTGTTGACCCCTGGCTCGTCTCCTGGGTATGTTTTTGTCTACTCCTTTGGCTTGATCCGCTCTACTTTTGTCAACTCCTGGCTTTATTCCAACTCCTTTTCTACATATGCGCCTCATAGTTACATAGTTAGTACGGCTGAAAAAAGACACATGTCCATCAAGTTCAACCAAGGGACGGGAAAAGGGAAGGAAAAATTTCTACACATAGGAGCTAATATTTTTTTGTTCTAGGAAATTATCTAAGCCTTTTTTAAAGCCATCTACTGTCCCTGCTGTGACCAGCTCCTGCGGTAGGCTATTCCATAGATTCACAGTTCTCACGGTAAATAAGCCTTGTCGCCTCTGCAGCTTGAATCTTTTTTTCTCCAGACGGAGGGAGTGCCCCCTTGTTTTTTGAGGGGGTTTTACAAGGAACAGGATTTCACCATATTTTTTGTATGTGCCATTAATATATTTATATAAGTTAATCATGTCCCCCCTTAGTCGTCTTTTTTCAAGGCTAAGTAGGTTTAATTCTTTCAATCTTTCCTCATAACTTAAATTCTCCAAGCCCCTAATTAGTTTCGTTGCTCTTCTTTGTATTTTTTCCAACTCCAGGGCATCCTTTCTATGAACTGGAGCCCAGAACTGAACTGCATATTCTAGATGAGGCCTCACTAATGCTTTGTAAAGTGGCAATATTACATCCCTGTCCCATGAGTTCATGCCTCTTTTAATACACGACAATATCCTGCTGGCCTTTGAAGCAGCTGATTGACACTGCATGCTGTTATTGAGTTTATGATTTACAAGAACACCCAGATCCTTCTCAACAAGTGAATCCGCCAGTGTAGCTCCCCCTAGGACATATGACGCATGCAGGTTGTTGGTACCCAGATGCATAACTTTACATTTATCTACATTAAACTTCATCTGCCAAGTGGACGCCCAAACACTTAGTTTGTTTAAATCTGCCTGCAATTCATGAACATCTTCCATAGACTGAAATATATTACAATGCTTGGTGTCATCTGCAAAAATAGAAATAGTGCTATTAATCCCATCTTCTATATCATTAATAAATAAGTTGAATAATAGTGGTCCCAGCACTGAACCCTGGGGTACACCACTTATTACCGGGGACCATTCAGAGTAGGAATCATTGACCACAACTCTCTGGATACGGTCCTTGAGCCAATTCTCAATCCAATTACAAACTATATTTTCTAAACCTATAGTCCTTAATTTACCCATTAGGCGTCTATGGGGGACAGTGTCAAATGCCTTTGCAAAGTCCAAAAACACTAAATCCACAGCGGCCCCTCTGTCTAGACTTCTGCTCACCTCTTCATAAAAACAGATTAGGTTAGTTTGACAACTTCTCTCCTTAGTAAAACCGTGCTGGCTGTCACTTATAATGCTATTTATTGTCACATAATCCTGTATATAGTCCCTCAATAGCCCCTCAAACATTTTCCCCACGATGGATGTTAAGGTTACTGGTCTATAATTACCCGGGGAAGACCTAGAGCCCTTTTTGAAAATAGGCATCCCATTTGCGCTGCGCCAGTCACTATAGATTCTCTGAATATTATGAAAAGGGGGACAGAAATAACTGAACTAAGCTCTTTAAGAATTCTAGGGTGTAACCCATCTGGTCCCGGGGCCTTGTGCACATTTATTTTATTTAATTTAGCTTGGACCATATCTACATTCATCCAATTCAGTATATCAACTGATATATTAACAGCACTGGCACCGGCTACATCAGCTGCTCTTTCTTCAGTTGTATATACAGAGCTAAAGAACCCATTTAGTAACTCTGCCTTCTCTTGATCCCCTGTGATAAATTCCCCATTACCATTATCTAGGGGTCCTACATGTTCAGACCTTGGCTTTTTAGCATTTATATACTTGAAGAATTTTTTGGGATTTGTTTTACTATCCTTGGCCACCTGCCTTTCATTTTGTATTTTTGCTAATTTTATTACATTTTTACAGATTTTATTAAGCTCTTTATATTTTACAAAGGCTCAGATTTGTATTTTTTAAATGCCCTTTTTTTGTCGTGTATTGCCCCTTTCACAGAAGGTGTAAGCCATGTGGGGTTTAATTTGAGTCGTTTATACTATAGGAATAAATTTTGCACTATAATAACTCAAAGTAGATTTGAAAATCTCCCATTTATCATTTGTCCCATTATTTGACATTAGTTCTTCCCAGTCCATATCCTGAATTGCAGCCCTCATCCTGGGGAAATTGGCTTTCTTAAAATTAAATGTTTTTGCCCTCCCAGCCTGCGTTTGTTTTTTACAGTATAGGTAAAATGTAACTATATTATGATCACTGTTACCGAGGTTTTCACGAACATTGACATTCCCAACAAGATCTGCATTATTAGAAATGACCAGATCCAACAGAGCTTCACCTCTAGTCGGGTCTTGCACAAACTGGCCCATAAAATTTTCCTGCAGCAGGTTGAGGAAATGTCTCCCCTTTGCAGTTGAAGCCGAACCATGACACCAATTAATATTCCGGAAATTAAAATCTCCCATTATCACTACAGTACCCGCCTGTGCAGCCCGCTCCATCTGTTTATATAGCTGAACTTCCATCTCCTCAGTTATATTGGGGGGTCTATAGATTACACCAAAAGTAATTTTTTCAGTGTTTACCTCCCTTTCTAGTTCCACCCACAAGTTTTCAACCTCCTCACAGTATTCACCCACTATTGTCTCTTTCAGACTCGCCTTCATATCATTTCTCACATACAGACATACACCACCACCTTTCCTATTTGTCCTGTCTTTCCGAAAAAGTGTAAAACCCTGTAGATTTACAGCCCAGTCATGTGAAGAGTCCAGCCATGTTTCAGCAACACCAACTATATCTATATTTTCTTCCAGTATCAAGGCCTCCAGCTCCCCCATTTTGCTTGCTAGACTTCTGGCATTTGTGAACATACACTTTAACTTGCCTGTCAGTTTTTCACTTTTATTATCAGAAATGTGATTTGACATTAATTGGGCCTTTTTATTTACACTGATGTTTTGTAACGAAAGGATCTCCTTATCTTGTTGTCTAGTCCTCTCCCCACATTCTGTTTCTCCCCCCACCAATATAGTCTGACCCCTTTCTAACCTGTACCTACAATGCACCCGTTACTAATTGGTGACTACTCTGGGGACCACTATCTGGGAATCCAAACAGAAAAAAATCCATACCATACGACAGGCGGAGGTTCTGGGGTGATGAAAAGGGAGATGCCTTAGACTCCACACCTCAGTCTAGCCAGCATCAAACCAATTGCGGTTCAAGGATCCACTTCTTTGGTGAAAGCAGTACCATGGTTCTACGCTTCTTCTTTTTGAAAGATTATCATTACTGACAATTTAATGGTAAATGGTTTAATTAGATATTTAGTAGTTATAGTATTATTCTATGATATTTTAATTTTGTCATTTCTACATTTGATTCCAATTAGGGACAATTTTTTCTTTTCAGAATTACCTATTAACACAGTTACTGTAGTACATTGATATACTGTTATTCATATCAATAGTTACTGTATCCTCTACTTTCATATTTATGTTGTAACTAATATTATATAACTATATTTGAAACTATAAACAACTATAAACAATAAAGAATAGAATAAGTATAAACAGAATTGATATATATATTATAAACCACAATAACATTATTAGGCTGTAAATGCCCTTGTGCTTTTTATTACATATATTTTTTTTCCATATAAATTTAATTTTTCTTTTACTTACGTATATGTTTAACACTTTTTTTTTGTAAATTAGTGTCAGTCTAATTGAAATAGTGTGACAGTCAAGACAGTGGAAGGCATTTGCAAAACAGATGTTATAAAGAACCTTTGGAAAAAGAAAAAAAAAATCATTAGTCAAGACTAAATAGAAAGGAACTGGAAATAGCTCAATATAAAAATACCCCATCACTCTGTGTCCTAAATCATAGTGACAGACAGATAAAATCTACTAAATATATTTAGTTCTTGGAATCTAAACCTGGATAGAATTTCCATTATGAAAACGAACCCTAAGCATTAAATGAAAACCTTACAATGTATTGTTAGTTCTCTTATCGGTTATATTCCAAGTACTAAAAGTAAATTATGAGGCATGACATATGTTCATTTCATCCTAAAGTTATTGTTATTGTAAGACCATAAGATTATAAGACCATACTTGTTATGGCCAAGATGTGATTGAAAATAAAATACCAAACCATTAATATAGTAGAATTATAAAAATCCAATCATGTAAATTGATCCGCTCAATGTAGATCCTAGAGATTATCATTATACATATCACCATTACCGACAAAACATATACATCTTATAAATTCTGTATGGCATTTTTGAATTGAGATTAAAGTTATATATGTTGCAGAATAATATATAGCAATACAAAAAATATATATAAAAGTATCTGTAAAGCAATCTGTAAAGTAATTTTAAATAATCGTTTATTCACAAGACCAAAGCTATAAGGGAATCAGGAATTTTGGCTGCTATAGAGCCTGGCAGCTGATAGATCCTCGGGGTTGTCTGCTTTGGCCAATTCCTACTTGTTAGAAGGGTCCCTTAAAAATAAGATGTGACTGCTGGGGCTTCAGACTTTCGAAGATGGCTGACTATAAACCTGCTTCTGGTAAAAGTGGCAGCACCCATACTTTACAGACCCTGTTGGTTTTGTTTTTTTTTACATTGATAGGAAGCAGGATTCTACACCGTCACTGATGCTTAGAAAAAAAAAACTCAAGCAGAGGGACTTTGTCATACTTTTTTTTTCCCCCTCTCTTTCTTCTCCTACACTCCAGATCACAATTAAATAAATGTTTGGATAAATTTATATAATGTGTTAATAAAATGAATTTTTCAACTTTTTTATAGAATATATATATTTTTTAGATATATTTTATCTTTATTTATATAACGCAATTGCCATCAAGTTATATACAGTAAGTGCAAATAGTGACAATCCTAGTAAAAACACACATAATCTGGTTGAACATGACATGTTTTCATATTTCTACTTACACTACCGTTCAAAAGTTTGGGGTCACTCAGACAATTTTGTGTTTTCCATGAAAACTCACACTTATATTTATCAAATGAGTTGCAAAATGACTAGAAAATATAGTCAAGACATTGACAAGGTTAGAAATAATGATTTTTATTTGAAATAATAATTTTCTCCTTCAAACTTTGCTTTCGTCAAAGAATGCTCCATTTCCAGCAATTACAGCATTGCAGACCTTTGGCATTCTAGCTTTTAATTTGCTGAGGTAATCGGGAGAAATTTCACCCCATGCTTCCAGAAGCCCCTCCCACAAGTTGGATTGGCTTGATGGGCACTTCTTGCGTACCATATGGTCAAGCTGCTCCCACAACAGTTCTATGGGGTTGAGATCTGGTGACTGCGCTTGCCACTCCATTACAGATAGAATACATAGTTTTTGCATCATTTGGAGGTGTGCTTTGGGTCATTGTCCTGTTGTAGGATGAAATTGACTCCAATCAAGCGCTGTCCTCAGGGTATGGCATGGCGTTGCAAAATGGAGTGATAGCCTTCCTTATTCAAAATCCCTTTTACCTTGTACAAATCTCCCACTTTACCAGCACCAAAGCAACCCCAGACCATCACATTACCTCCACCATGCTTGACAGATGGCGTCAGGAACTCTTCCAGCATCTTTTCAGTTGTTCTGCGTCTCACAAATGTTCTTCTGTGTGATCCAAACACCTCAAACTTTGATTCGTCTGTCCATAACACTTTTTTCCAATCTTCCTCTGTCCAATGTCTGTGTGCTTTTGCCCATATTAATCTTTTCCTTTTATTAGCCAGTCTCAGATATGGCTTTTTCTTTGCCACTCTGCCCTGAAGGCCAGCATCCTGGAGTCGCCTCTTCACTGTAGACTTTGACACTGGCGTTTTGCGGGTACTATTTAATGAAGCTGCCAGTTGAGGACCTGTGAGGCGTCTATTTCTCAAACTAGAGACTCTAATGTACTTGTCTTGTTGCTCAGTTGAGCAGCGGGGCCTCCCACTTCTCTTTCTACTCTGGTTAGAGCCTGTGTGTGCTGTCCTCTGAAGGGAGTAGTACACACCGTTGTAGGAAATCTTCAGTTTCTTGGCAATTTCTCACTTGGAATAGCCTTCATTTCTAAGAACAAGAATAGACTGTCGAGTTTCACATGAAAGCTTTCTTTTTCTAGCAATTTGGAGAGTTTAATCGAACCCACAAATGTAATGCTCCAGATTCTCAACTAGCTCAAAGGAAGGTCAGTTTTATAGCTCCTCTAAACAGCAAAACTGTTTACAGCGCTGCTACCATAATTGCACAAGGGTTTTCAAGTGTTTTCTAATCATCCATTAGCCTTCTAACACAGTTAGCAAACACAATGTACCATTAGAACACTGGAGTGATGGTTGCTGGAAATGGGCCTCTATACACCTATGTAGATATTGCATTAAAAACCAGATGTTTGCAGCTAGAATAGTCATTTACCACATTAGCAACGTATAGAGTGTATTTCTGATTAATTTAATGTTATCTTCATTGAAAAAAACTGTGCTTTTCTTTCAAAAATAAGGAAATTTCTAAGTGACCCTAAACATTTGATCGGTAGTGTAACTTGGCTCACTTGGATGGAATTTAGAGGATCACTACGATTCTCCATGAATAGCCTCTGGTAGTCTGCAGTATGACTTGTTGCCCAGGACTTCAAGCCAGTGAACACTCAGAGGGTTGCCTTCACCTTCTTTTTCCCTGTTGCCCCCTTCCCTTCTTCCCAAAAAATTATGATGTAGATTATTTGGGGTTTCTATTATTATAATAACTGATTGCTGATTTTTGTTTGTGGTATCCAAGAGTATATTTTTTAATCTACATGTTTGTCTACTTCCAATACAAATTTTGGTCAGGTTTTTTTTGTTCTTTTTTAAAACATCATTTTTATTTAATAATTTTCACATTTTGTAACAAGTACAAAGATCACATAGAAGGTAATTATAGCAAAACCATCCATAAAACATAATGTACAGTAAAATACATGGCATGGAACGTTTTCTATATTGTAAGAGCATAGTATCCCCACCCCCTCCATCCAGAACATGACACCAGTGACATGAATAAGCAGCAGGAGTGAATAATTCCAGACAAATTTCTTAAATCAAGTCACACGTTGCAACCAATCAAGAGTGCCTTTCAGAAGTTCCCTATTGTACCAAGTGGTGTATTTAAATGGTTTGACCATGTCTGTTATTTCTGGAGCAGTAAAGTGTGACTCAATAAAGATTTTCCACTTGGTAAACAGTTTTTTGGCACCTGATTCTTTTCGTCTTTCTATCTCTATACGCTCCAACCCCAATAATGTTTGTTATTGTGTCACAATCATGTCTAGTTTTGGTATGTCTTTGTCCAACCATTTAGAAAGAAGACAAGGTAGGGCTAAAAGCAAAACTATGTGTATCAGGTCCTCCTCTGGTGGTCTAGCCTGGTGAAACAATATTGATTGAGGAGACATGGGAAGGCTCGCTTTCCAGTGATCATATACATAGGTCTGAACCGCCGTCCAATAACGTTTAGTGTGAGCACCTTCCCATATCCCATGCCAAAGATTCGTTAATGGGACATCACATTTGGGGCAAGCAATTATATGATCTGGGAAGGATGGAGAAGGTAAGATGTTAAAGCCATATAAAGCCGAATGCATTAACTTAAAGTAGGTTTCCCTCCATCTCTCGTTCAGTATGAACTTTCGTATCTTTTTCCAGCCCTCTAGTATGATCTCCCCTTAGTCAGGATCATGAGTCCATCTTTCCCATGTTTTAAACATGAGTCTGGGTTTAACTCTAAGAAAATTGTCTCTGAGAGCCCTATAAAGGACTGAAATAGACACTCTATGAGTCGTCGGGCCTATGACCTCATTCAGTACGTGCGTTGCAGCTTCCCTAGATAGATACCTTAGACTAGATGTACAGAAAGACTTCACCTGGAGAACCCTAAGAAAATTACCCTTGCTTGGCCTTAGTTTAGCCAGGATTTTGGATGAGGTAAGCCATCTCCTATCCTCTTCATGTATGAGATCTCCTGGGCATTTGACCCCACCAGCTATCCAAGAGTCAAAAGTACCATCCCCGACCACGCCTGGGGGAAATTCCAGATGTCCCCATAAAGGCATGTGTTTGGATAGTAAATGAGGCAGACCAAAAAGCTTACGGATTGTCTTCGAAGCTATGACCGTGTCTCTGAAAATAATTTATGTTTTAAGGCGTTGGGGAAGTGCAGCAGCTTTACAGTATAATAATGCTTTTAAGTTCCAGGGCGAGGCGTGCGCAGTTTCCAGGTCTAGGTTGGAATAGTGGCTCGACTCATGAAACCAGTCTACTACATGTCGGGGTGAGCTGTGCTCATGTATCTGCACAGACTCTCTGTCTGTTCCATAGCGGACGCATGTGCACACCACACCCTCATATGTTTCCCCTTTTTTATAAACACGTACTTTTTGTATACATACTACGTAATAAGCTATAAGCACAAGATATATTTTTGTTTCTACACATGGTCATTTCGCCCACTCACGTTTTCACCCCCCACCCCTTTCCCCTATACATACTACTTTCTATTTTTTCGTACTTGTCATATACATAGTGCGTATTAAAGTATCACACAAGACATATATATTTTTTGTTATTTTTGTATATGGTCACTTTAATAAATATGTCTAATGTATTTATAAATGTTTTTATTTGTCACTTTATTTATTTATTTCTCCCCCCTCCCTCTTTCTCCCTCCTTTATATTAATTTTCTTGTTATAATATCACAATCGGACTTTAAATTTTTATTGGTCCGTCCTAACATATATATTTTTTCAGACACTTATGGTTTAGGTTAGGGTCTATCAATCCTCAGCTCTTTTCTATACACCACAGTATAGGAACAGCCGTTTTTATAACACACAAACACATTTTATAGATCACGGCATTCATTACATCTTCATTTGCAGCTGCATATTTCGTCACTCCAGTCTGTGGGTCTTGGAGAGGAGTTAGTGCGCTGGCTGAGGGGGGGAGAGGCCTCTGCACCTTTCGGGACGCTGTCTCCTATCGGAGGTGGATGTGGGCGGCGATGTTAGACATCGCCAGCCCACATGCTCTCTGATGACGCGTATCCGGAAGTGGGGCAGCGGCCATCTCTGTACCCTCGGCCTGTCGCCGTTGCTCCACCTCTGATGTTCCCACGGATTGGATGGTGACGATTGAACAATTATTACAAAAGGGAGGGCCCCGTTTGGATGACGCCACCCCCGGACGAAGGCATCCGTGGAAACGCGCGTCGGGTCTGGCGTCTCCTGCATGTGGGATCATTTATGAATCAGGGTATGTACCTTCCTATTTTTCTATTGCTGTTACACACTCTGGAGGGATGTTAGCATTTTCTCATAATAAGATCTAGGCTACTGTCGCACTGTTGCACTGGCTCCTGTTGCATGTCTTGCCTTGCATCCATATATTTTTCAAAGTGCTTTGCATTTACATATTTCCTAAAGTACTTTATAGTTTTAACAGCTCATTACTCCCTGCACATTGCATTTTACTCCATATTTTCTTGTTGTTTGCATACCAGGCACAACTAGTATATTTTATGCTGCCATCTCATTTCCTTGTACTGTAATATTCATACCCTGTATATATCACTCTGTATCCTGCATTCGGCTGACGCCACTTTTTAACATTGTATGACTCAAAATTTTAAATCTTGTTTGTATCTGTCTGTTAATAAAATGAATTCGTATTTATTTGTTACATTTGCATCAGTTTTTTGACTATTCTCTCTATAGGTTTCTTGCATATTTTCTAGTCAAAAACACCAAGTCACACTTGGTTTATATATTTGAGGCTATCTGTATCTTTAATGGCGTAAAATCAAGACATAATTTATTTTATCACTTTACACACTATACTAGATTGTCTCTTCAGATAGCCCATTAGCGCTTCATGTGTACATATTGGTTGTACATGTCGGAAGAGACATGTCACATTTTATCCCCTAGCGTTCAGGAAGTTTATACCCCCATTTGATTTGCAGGGCATTAGTTTAGCAAGCGATAAGCGCAGTCTTTAGTCTAGAAACATCAACATGTTTTAGCAACAGCAGAAGTGCTTGAAAGGGATATAAAATCCTAGGGAAACAAATAATTTTGACTAAATGACACCTACCCAGAAAGGACAGCGGTAGTTGAGGCCATCTCATGAGTTCCGCCTGTATTTTCTGTAGGAATGGTAAAAAATTAAGTCGGTATAGGTGCTCAGGGTATTTCCCTATCTAAATGCCCAGATATATGATGTAATGTCTTTGGTCAGGTTTAAACCCAGATCAAATGTGCTCCACCAACAACCTCATCTCAAATTGAGTTTGCACAAGAGGGTTACTTTCTGTTGTGCATTCCCATGACAATCATACAACATCATTGTCACGTTGGGTTCGTGGACCCACTGGGCCGTACCACCTTGGCGGTATGCAGCTGGCCAACAGGGCGCAGGTTACAGTCTATAGTTCGTATAGGGTACCTGTGGCAGCTCGGACATTAGCAAGGCAGGCTCGGCTGGCACTAGGCAGCAGGTAGACGTCAGGTGTGCTGTAGCAGGACAGGCATGGTATACAGCACAGCACGACTTCTGCTCAACACAGCACTTGACCAGGATAGCACGGGATACAGGAACAGGGAACACTGGGAACTGGGAAACACTAGGAGACCATTTGCATAGACAAACTTAGGGTACGACAACTACGCTCAGGCGTGGGTGGAAGGGGCTAGCCCCTTTTATAGTCCAGGGTGCTATGGGCCAAGTAAACATAAAAGTCTGGTGCGCGCACGCTCATGCCCACCCTTAAAGGGGCAGCGTCGAGGTGAGCGGAAGTGAGCGCTGGCGTCTCCTAAGGAGGAGACTGGGGCCAGCGCTCGCAGATCCATGGCTGCGGGCGTCAGGAGGTGAGTGAGCCTGACGGCCCGCGGCGATGGGCATGACAATCATCATATATATATATTTGGCAAGGACGTGGTGTTCGAGACACAGTTAGCTACACCCACAGTCCGACCTGCAAGAAGGCCGTGAGGAAGGACATGTGAGCGCTCAGTCTGCCTGCTGTTTGTGCCTCTATTTGTCTGTGTCTCTGTGTTTGTGTGTGTGTATAAGTTCCAGTATGTGTGTATGTGTAATGATGGGGTAGGGAGACAGACAGGTGAGCCCTAATCTACCCGCCACTCAGTCCCTGCCTACTTGCAACGACCCACCCTAGGCGACGGGGTACAACTGGGCGACGGTCCCTACACTCAATAGGTGCACGACAGACAAACAGACAAGGGTACAAAGAAGCCGGGGAAATGGGGAAGTTGCCCACGGGAACACCGTGAGCAACAAGCGAGGTGAACGAGCCGAGTCAAACCAGGAGATGAGCGAGGTACAAAACGCAGAGCAGAAGAGTGGTCAGTAAAGCCAAGGTCAATAACAAGCAGAGGGTCAGTAGTTCAAGAAGCTGCAGCAGGGCCAGGAAACCAGCAGAGAAGAATCACGAGCAAAGGAGGAACAGGAAAGGCAGGTATAAATAGATAGAGGGCGGGAGCTAGCTCCGTCTGGCCAGGCTGTGATAGGCTCTCCCACTCCTAAGCCTGCCATCCTGAGTGGTGGAAGATGGAGTCAGTCTCACAGACATAGAAGCAGGTGTAGACTGATTACCTATGGGCGTTGACACAGAAGCTGTGTCTGGCAGATCCTTTACAGTATGTGTGTCTTTGTGTTGTGTATTTGTGTGTATAAGTGCCTATATATGTATCTGTATGTATGTGTATATTCATTCATTCATATATATATTTCTGGGAAGGACGTGGTGTTCGAGGCGCAGTTAGCTCCGCCCACAACCCGACCTGCAAGAAGCCTGTGAAGAAGGAGATGTGAGTGCTCAGTCTGTCTGCTGTTTGTGCCTCTGTTTGTCTCTGTGTTTGTGTGTGTATAAGTTCCAGTATGTGTGTCTTTGTGTGTGTGTATTTGTGTGTCCAAGTGGCTATATATGTATCTCTGTATGTGTATATATAAGAGCAACTATGAGTGCAGAGGAAAACCAGGACCAACGAGAAACCAATTCCAAAAACAAGGCGTTAAGAAGGCAAAACCCTGAAGTAACAGAAGCCTGTAATGAACATCGTCGTTCTCCAAGTGCACAATTATAAATACTTATCATTCCTTTTGCTAGCAAACACGTGTAACGGGTTTTCTATACTAGTATTCTATAACTGTGGCCATCTTGAAGAGGCCCAAGACTTATGTGTGTCTAGACAGATTTGTTTAGGGTTTCACTAGTTGAGGTGCTACTTATATCTTCACATTCTATTACAACATCTGCAGTCATGTGTAGTGAGGTCCCTGTGAGTGCATATTTTTCCATGTTGAGCATAAAGGTAGATTGATATTAATTGTCTGTGAGTTTAGCCATGGGTACTCATGGATACTTTGCATGAGCATGGACTCAAGAGGTACTTTTCCGCATAAATTCTATTTCTTATTTGAAAATGACATGGGTAACAACCTACCATTCATTAAAGGGGATGTCCGATTTCAGCAAATTAATGGTATTTTTGTAAAATTAAAAGTTATACAATTTTCTAATATTTTTTTCTGTATTACTCAAGTTTTTTTAAAGATCTTGTTGTTTTTATTTAGTAGGAACCATTATTGTTTACTTCCAGTGGACACAATTCTGTCCATGGTCATGTGATGGACACACAGGTGCACGGCTCATTACAGTATGTGTATCAGAGCTGTGTCTTGTAACGATTCCAGCACCTATGTCTCCATCACATGACCATGGACAGAATTTTATTTACTAGAAATAAACAATGAATGTACCTACAGAATAACAACAAGCAGAGATCCTGAAAACGGTGAGAAATTAAAAAAGTATATTGGAAAATTGTATCATTTTTAATTCTACAAAAAATAACATTAATTTGCTGAAACCGGACATCCCCTTTAAGTATATACAGACAGCAGCAATACACTGTACGGCACATATCACATGAAAGGAAATTGGAAAACTATATGTTTTATTTAGATGATCTTTAAGTTGAGTTCTATGGAAAATCTTACAAGGTTGCACGTAAAGCTGTGAAGCCTGTCTAGATAGATATCTAGGAATTCAAGTTTTTACTTTTACATCTTGGGCAACTGGACAAGTAAACGCTTTGATCAATTCAACCAGAGTTCCTGACACTATTTGTTCAGCACACACAGGTATAGGTTCTGTATATTTTTCCTCTTCATTAAAAGTCTGAATCACTGGTCTTTAGTTTGACACAAAGGGCACAAGCTGTTATGGTTGGTTGGCAATAAGGTTTTTCTGGTACATATATGACACGTGTTTTTAGTTAGTTGAAAAAGGAAACCTCAAAAGCATATGGCTTTAACTTCACCAAATATCACTTTCTTTTTTTCAGGAAAATGGCTTAGACAGCTGTATCACACAGGTGGTACGCTATGCAGTAAATTATAAGGAGGTTTATAGAGGGCTAGAGACATACGGTCTCTGAACAATTAATTTTACTAGAACAGTTTTGACCCGGACTCACTTCTGTTTTAATCACTGCAAGAAAGTCTTATCAATTTCAGATGTGCAGGTGCAGAATGGAGGTTTTCGTAAATGCGACACTAAGGATGTGGACAGATAGAGGTAGATAAGCAGAGGTAATAGTGGGGCAAGGTGAAAGCCTCTGAAACATTTAATCAATCAACATGATCCCATTGAGCATTTCCACATCCCTTACCATATTGTTCTTTTTCCCGCAGAACAAAATCACTTCTCGAGAGAGGAATCTAATGTACGATCAGCAAGTGCTAAATGAAAAATGATAGCCAGGAGCATTGGTGCATCATTTGTTTTCCATTCTGGAAAAAGAAATGTGGGTATTTGTGATGGTGGAATGTGTGTGATTCCGTGTTCTTTGTATAACTGAATATCAATGAAATGATATAGATGAAAAATGTGTAAGTCTAATATATAAAAGGCTAATATATAAGATATCACTCACTTTAGCCTGAGATGGAAAAGTTCTGTATACATAATTCCATTGCTAATCACGCTTTTATTGGATAATAAAGGCTAGATGAATGTCCGTGCCGGAAGCAGATGGCTCCAGTCACAGTATAGCGGCCGTACTGCAGGTCTGCTCCTATTCAAAAGTGAATAGGAGCAGAGTTGCAGTTCTGCAGCACAGTCGCTATGAGTGTGCGGAGTCATCTGCTTTCGGCACCAAACACTGCATACAGTGCATAACATCCATTGCCCGAGGCAGCCGGAGCAACTAATCGGTGCAGGGTCCAGGTGTCATATACTGATGACCTATCCTGTGGAGAGGTTATCAGTATGAAAAAACATCCTGTACCCGGACAACCCCTATGATCTACATAGAAAACTTCAAGCAATATAGCATTTCTGGAATGTATCTACCCCTTCCAAGAGCAGTCAGTTCTCACATTTTCATTTTTGTTTTTTCCTTCCCGCATTCCAAGATCCATAACTTTTTAATTTTATGTATATATAGCCGTATGAGTTTTTTTTTTATGTGGGACGAGTTCTAGTTTTTAATGGCACCATTTAATGTATAGATTGTAAGCTCTTGCGAGCAGGGTCCTGAATCCTCCTGTCTGAATTGTAAATTAGCTTCGTCACTATGTAATGTCTGATATTGTCTGTTTATGTTCCCTCTAAATTATAAAGTGCTGCGTAATATGTTGGTGCTATATAAATAAAGATTTTTATTATTACTACCATATAATGTACTGAAAAAAATAAAATTATTTTGTGGGTTGGAATGGAAAAAAATAGCAATTCCTCCAATTTTTTGGGGATTTTGTTTTTACAGCATTAAGGCCCCATGCACACTACCGTAAAAAAACTCAGTTTTTACGGACCGCAACACGGACACCTTTCCGTAGCGCTACGGATGTGTGTCCGTGCCGTAGAAATGTTCTGAAAATTATGGCCATTACTTTGTTTGGGAGCACGGCCCGAAAATGCGGGTGGCAGTCGGCAGCCAGCCGTGCCCGCAATCGCGGACTGTGATTGCGGGCACTGTTGTGTGCATGGGGCCTCACCGTGAGGAAAAATATGATTACTGTATTTTTCGGACTATAAGACGCAGTTTTTAGCAAGAATAAATCTTTCTAAAAAGTCCCTGCATCTTATAGTCGGCAGTCAAGGGACCCGGCAGCGCTGGGCCCCCTGACCGCTTCTTACTTAAACACTTCCCGACCAGTGGCGTAACTACCGCCGTAGCAGCCGTAGCGGCTGCTACGGGGCCCGCGGCATGAGGGGGCCTGTGTCGCCCGCCGGCACGGGCCCCCACCATGGCCGGAGGCCACTGAACACTACGGCAGAGCAGGGAGGTATCTCCCCGCTCTGCCATTAAACAAAAGACATGTATCCCCTATCCACAGGATAGGGGATACATGTGTGATCCCTGGCATTGATAGGGAGGACGGGGGACTGAAAGTCCCCTGAAGTTCTCCATCACAAACCTCGGACTTCTGGGGTCTGTGTCGGCAGCTCCGTAGAAATGAATGGAGCGCCGGTCGCGCTTGTGCGTGACCAGCGCTCCTTTCATTTTTATTGAGCTGTGCAGACTCCAGTCAGAGGTTAGTCATGGAGAACTTTGGGGGACTTTCAGTCCCCCGTTCTCCCTATCACTGCCAGCGATCACACATGTATCTCCTATCCTGTGGATAAGGGATACATGTCTTTTGTAGGACACACTATAGGTCGGATTTTTTTTGGGGGTTGGGGCTGTATCGCGTTACCTACAGGGGGGGCTGTATAGCATTACCTACGGGGGGGGGCTGTATGGCGTTCTCTACAGGGGGGGCTGTATGGCGTTCTCTACAGGGGGGGCTGTATGGCATTCCCTACAGGGGGGGCTGTATGGCGTTCCCTACAGGGGGGGCTGTATGGCGTTCTCTACAGGGGGGCTGTATGGCGTTCTCTACAGGGGGGGCTGTATGGCGTTCTCTACAGGGGGGGCTGTATGGCGTTCTCTACAGGGGGGGCTGTATGGCGTTCTCTACAGGGGGGCTGTATGGTGTTCTCTGCAGGGGGGGCTGTATGGCGTTCTCTACAGGGGGGCTGTATGGCGTTCTCCACAGGGGGGCTGTATGGCGTTCTCCACAGGGGGGCTGTATGGCGTTCTCTACAGGGGGGCTGTATGGCGTTAGCGCCATACAGCCCCCTCTGTAGATAACGCCATACAGCCCCCCCTGTAGATAACGCCATACAGCCCCCTCTGTAGATATCTACAAAGGGGGCTGTATGGCGTTATCTACAGGGGGGGCTGTAAAAAAGGCAGTATCTACAAGGGGGGGTTTTGTGACACCCAGGGGAGGGGGGCCCTAATCAAAAGTTTGCTATGGGGCCCAGTCTTTCCTAGTTACACCCTGTTCCCGACCCATGATGTGCCGGCACATCATGGCGTGGGGAGGGGATGATGTTTGGAGCGGGCTCACATACTGATTCAGCTCCATACACTGCAGGTGTCAGCTCTGTTTCTAACGACCAGGAACAGCGATGGCACTGTTCCTGGCCATTTAACTAGTTAAATTCCGCAGTCAATAGCGACCGCAGCATTTATAAGGGTCATCCCATGAAGGACATATATGACACCTCTTGGACCCGCACCTATCTCTAGAACGGGGCCCCCTAAACCCCGTCCTAGCTTACTCGCCTCTGCTGTCTCCCGGCCACTTCCTGGTTAGGTGGTGGGGAGTTACAAAAACAGCCGAGTGTTTGCTGAGCTACGCTGTTTCCGTAAATCCCATACAAGTAAATGGAAGTTACAAAAACAGCGTGACACCGCGAGCTACGCTGTTTCCGGAACTCGGTAGCTTCAAAAACAGCATACATGGTCGAGTTACGGAAACAGCGTAACTCGCTGAGCTACACTGTTTCCGTAACTCCCATAGAACTGAATAGTAGTTACGGAAACAGCGTAGCATGCTACTCTTCTTCTGTAACTGCCATTCACTACTATGGGAGTTACGGAAACAGCGTATCTGTAACTCATCCATGTATTGCAGTGTATTGTACCAGCAATCTAACAATCGCAGAATCAAGTCCCCTAGGGGAACTAATAAAATGTGTAAAAAAAAAGTTAGATACATTTTCAGGAGTTTAAAAAAATATTAAAAGTTCAATTAACAATGTAAAAAAATAAAGTACAATGTAAAAAAATAATTTAAAAAAATTGGTATCGCTGCGTCTGTAAAAGTCCGAACTATTACAATATAGCATTATTTGACTCGCACGGTGAACGGCTTAAAAGGAAAAAAATTAAAACCCCAGAATCATTGTTGTTTTGGTCACCATAATAAAAAGTGATAAAAAAATCGTATGTGCCAAAAAATTGTGCTAACAAAAACTACAGCTCATCCCGCAAAAAAAAAAACCCTCCCCCTCACACTGCTCAAACGATTAAAAAATATAAAAGTTATGGCTCTCAGAATGTGGTGAAGTCGAACAAATTTTTTTTTTAACCAATAGTTTTTCTTTGTAAAAGTAGTAAAATATGAAACTTTTCCCTATTTTCTGTTGTCTAAAACCTGGGTGTGTCTTATAGTCAGATGCATCCTATAGTCCGAAAAATACGGTATGTTGATACAAAATTGATATGGTTTTTTATGTTTTACTACTTTTACAAAATAAAAACAATTTGTTAAAAAAAAAAGTTTTGTGTCCCCATATTCGTAACTTTTATTTTATTTTTTGCAGGGCAAGCTATAGTTTTTATGAATTCCATTTTGGGTTATGACATTTTGATTACTTCAATTTGGGGAGATGAAGTGACCAAAAACCAGCAATTCTGGCTTTTTTTTTTGTCTTTTTTTTTCACGGCATTCACCAGGTGGAATGAATAATGTCATATTGTAATAGTTCTGATCATTACAGATGCGTTGATAGTAAATTTGTGTATTTTTTTGTTTACATAATCTTACAGGAAAAAATGGAAAAAAAGAGTTTTTTTTTTTACTTTTAACATTTTGTTCTTTATATATACAGTATATATTTTTATATATACATATTTATTTATTTTTTCCTCATCACCTTCCAAAAGCCATAATTTTTTTGATTTTCCATCGATAAAGCCATATGAGGGCTTGGTTTTTCGTGGGACAAGTTGTAGTTTTTCACGGCACAATTGGGAAACTGGAAAAAAAATTCTTTCTGGAGGAAATAGGAAAAAAAACTGTGATTCCTCAATATTTTGAGGGGTTTCGTTTTTACGGCTTTTACCATACGGTATAAAGGGCATGTTAATTTTATTCTAACGTTAATACGATTACAGCGAAACCAAATATATATCGTTTTTTTGTGTTTTACTACTTTTACAAGGAACAAACTAATTGTTAAAAATAAAATTTGTGTTTTGTTGCCATATTCTGAGAGCCATAACTTTTTTGTTTTTCCGTCGATTGAGTGGTATGAGAGTTTATTTTGTTGCGGGGCGAGCTGTAGTTTCTATTGGCCCCATTTTGTGCTACATGAAACTTTTTGATCACTTTTTATTTCATTTTTGTGGTATATGAAGTTGCCAATAAACAGTGATTCTGGGGTTTACATTTTTTAATTTTTACAATGTTCACTGTATGGGTTAAATAATATTATATTATAATAGTTCAAACTTTTACGGATACGGCGATATAAATTTTGTTTCTTTTTTACATTACTATAGAAGAAAAATGGGAAAAGGGGAGTTTTTTAAACCTTATTAGTTCAAAGTTTTTTTTACACTGATATTGACAAGGAAACCCGTCGGAATCAGTGCCAAAAAACGTCCGAAACCGCCTCCCATTGATTTCAATGGGAGGCGGAGGCATATTTATTTTGTGGCGGCTTATATCCCGTCATGGTAAAAAAAAAGCAGCAAGCTCTGTCTAGCCCAGGTTCCACTTCTGACCTCCCATTGAAATCAATGGGAGGCAAAGAAATTGTGTTTCGTTGCTTTTCCTGCCAGCACAGCTCAATGACCACGGACGAGAAATGCCGCAAAAAACGCAGCGAAAATCGCGGCAAGAAAGTGCAGGCACGGTCAAAAGCTGCCTGCAAAAAAAATTTGTATGAAGAGGGCCTTAAACCTTCTATTAGTCCCCCTAGGACTAATCGTTAGATGGCTGGTACAATACACTGCAATACTAATATATTGAAGTATATTGTCATTTTTACAGGCTCCTGTTAAGCCCTGCCACAGGCTTTAAGATGAGGAAATGCAGTCCTGGGGGCCCTGGCTTGCCATAAAAATCATCGGCAACCCGCAATCGCATCGCGGGGGGGGGGCGATGAGCTGTGGGAGGGGGCGCCCCCTCTTGCTAACGTCTTTGATGCTGTGATCGTGATTGATTGCAGCATTTAAGGGGTTAAACGGCCAGGAACAGCGCGATCTCTGTTCCTGGCCGTTAGTCCAGGGTATCAGCTGTAATACACAGTTGACACCCGCAGCGTACGGAGCGGGCTCAGGGAGTGAGCCTGCTCCGAACATCACCCCCCCGCACCATGACATGCTATTACATCGTGGTGCGGGAACAGGTTAAATAATAATGTAAAGGCTCTTGTATATATATACCTGTTCTAGTTGATGTTACATTTATGGGATGTCTGCCATATTGGTTCCTTCTTCCCCTATTGTAGAATACATTTTCCAGGATGCTTCTGGCTTTACAGAGGCAGAGGGGGTGGCGTCTCATCACATTGCACTTGCTCTGCTCTGAATCCAAGTCCTTACACTACAGAGTATCAGTGTATCCGAAGTATCTTTATCTTGTCTCCTCTGCCTCCTGCTAGTGATACATTTTTTCATGTCAGTTCTTACAAGCAGCAGACAGTGAGGAGCATATAAATACACTGGACTTTGCACACAGTACTCACAGATAGTATAGACAGTCAGCGTGAGTCAGGCAGGGCTGGCCTTAGGGGTGTGAGGCCTTTGCGAGTGCACCGGGTGCTGCTGCCTCCCAGCATGTAGGGGGTGCCACTGGGCAGGCCAATTGATCTTTATATCCTCTGCTCCTCTTTACACACACGGAGGAAGCAGAGGCAGCAAGAGGAGAGAAGGAAGCTCCGCCCATAGACCGTCCTGCAAGAAACCTGTGAGCCTGTGTAACAAGGACAGATGGTAAGTGCTTATGTGTCTGTATGTCTGTGTGTATATGTGTGTCTATATGTCTCTGTGTGTATATATCTCTCTGTGTGTATATGTATATGTTCCAGTATGTGTGTGTATATGTGTCTGTGTACATATGTCTCTGTGTGTGTTTATGTGTGTGTGTGTGTGTGTGTGTGTATATGTATGCCTGTGTGTCTATATATGTGTCTGTATGTATATACTTTTCTGTGTGTGTGTCTGTGTCTGTCTGTGTGGATATGTGTGTGTGTGTGTGTGTGTGTGTGTATAATTCTCAGAGAGTCATATCTGTGGTGTTACATAGGACTGCAGATAACATCCACTACATTATCTATACTCAGAGCGTTATCACTGTGTGTATTATTGTGGTGTTACATAGGACTGCAGGTAACATCTACTACATTATCTGTACTCAGAGCGTTATCACTGTGTGTTATATGTTCCAGCCAGTATGTCCCTGTTTGTGTGTGTGTGTGTGTGTGTATACTAGTATATATATGTAACTAAGTGCCTCGTGTGTGTGTGTATATATATATATATACACACATGTGTGTATATATATGTGCGTGTGTAAGCTTCAGTTCAACTGAAATAGATTCAACGGATGGCTACTCGGAGGAAGAAAACCCAAGACACCAATATCATAACAACTACAGATATGACAAAACATCTAAATCGTCAAAAAACGAGGAAGGAGGGGCGGCAGGAAACACCGAAAATTCAGACCAAGATCTGAGCCGTCGCCTCCGATCACGGAAATATTCAAACCTAAATGTTGTAAATCTATCGTCCATCCCTCTCACAGAGGCACAAATTGAAGTCCTTACATTAGGTCTGAATTTTGCTCCCAGCAATAATTTCGACCCTTTCCATACTATACTTGACATCAATAAATTCGTGAGAGATCTCACTATTAAAAGACATTTCTTTTCATCAGAAACATCTATAAATGAAGTAACAATAAGTGAAAATAATGCAAACATTGAAAAAGAAAAACCAAAAACATACAATGAATTGAAAGAACGAGACAATAGAAAGGATTTTTCCTTCCAGGAGCTACAAACCATGATGTGCTTGGAAAGCTTAAATACTGAAATAGTAGAAAAGTCCACCAATATGGCAACGAATTTTAACACAAAAAATCCAAAATTCTACCCAACAACATCCAGGACGGAATCAATGGACCATTTTCAACTCATAATAGAAAAATAATTACAAAACCTTTCAGAAAGTATTCAAGAAACCAAATTCGAATCAAATCTTCCCACACGCCTCAAAAAGGCAATTAAAACCTTGAAAGATAGTAAAGAAATTATTATAAAAAATTCAGATAAAGGAGGGGGAATAGTAATAATGGACAAAAATAATTACAAAAAAGCAATACTAGACCTACTAGCGGACAAAAAAACATACAAATTATTAGAACAAAATCCAACTGAAAAAATACAACTTAAAATGAAAAATCTGCTTAAAGAAGGTGTAACCAATGGATTTCTTACCCAAAAACAAATGGAGTATATTTATCTAGAATTCCCAACCACTCCCATAATACATGCGTTACCGAAAATCCATAAAAATATTCTCCCTCTACCCATGAGACCAATTGTCTCCGGAATAGGTTAAATTCTCGAAAGGCTATCAGAGTGGTTAGATTCCTTATTGCAACCACTTGCACAACAAGCACCAGGATACTTAAAAGACACCAAAGACGTACTTCTAGCTTTCCAACACAAAAAATGGAACAAAAATCTCACATGGTTAACATGTGACGTAGTCTCACTGTACACTGCAATTCCCCATCAAGTTGCACATGATGCATTAAAACATCATCTTGAAACTCACAGTACCCACACTCAGGATTTTCAAAATTATATTCTAGAAATACTCATGTTTCTCATGTCGTACAATTACTTCCAATTCGATGAGAAATTTTACCTACAACTGGCAGGTGTTTCAATGGGGGCAAAATTCTCCCCATCTATCGCAAATCTAGTAATGTCCTGGTGGGAGGAATTTCATATATTTTCAAACAACCCATATGAAAAACAGATTGAATGGTACGGAAATACATCGACGACCTTCTACTAATATGGAAAGATGATACAAAATCAATTCCCTCATTCATTGAATTCATAAATAACAATAATTATAATCTCAGTTTTACTCATCATCATGATCCAAACAAAATTACTTTCCTTGATCTAGATTTAATAGGAGAAACAGACAGTATTATACAAATACAAACCCACCGCAAAATATCCAGTGGTAACACAATATTACATGCTGAAAGCAACCACTTAAAACAAACCATAAAATCCATTCCAGTGGGGGAAATGTACCGGGTGAAGAGAAATTGCACCTCCCATACCCAATATATGAAAGAGAAAAACCAAATTGAACACAGACTACAAAACAGAGGATACCCAAAATGGTCCCTCAAAAGAGCGGATATCATCACGTCCAAAACAGACAGAACACACCTATTAAATCAAATTAAAAATACCGAAACGGAAGAAAATAAACCAACTTTAGTGCTGCAACAAAGCAACCAGTTTCAACAAATTAAACGAATCGTCAATAAGTATATACCAATATTAATGGAGGACGATAATTTAAGATCAATTTTAAAAGACGGTTGCAGAATAGTAGCCCGCAAAGCTCCATCAATAGAAAGTGTTCTCTCACCATCTGAATTCCACTCAACAGAACTTACTACAACATGGTTGGAAAATAAAGGATCATATAAATGTGGACAACATCCATGCAAAATATGTTCATATACCCATGTATCAAAAACCTTCTCAAATTTTAACAACTCTGAAACGTTCCCTATACAAAGTTACATCAATTGCAACTCAGAACTAGTAATATACATAATTGAATGTACAGAATGTAATTTAAAGTACATAGGCTGCACATGCCGCAAATTAAAAATCCGCATACTTGAACATCTAAGTTACATTAGAAACTCTAACATCCAAAACATTTCAAACGCGGCAAGACATTTCATCTACTTCCATAAACGAACAATAAACTCATTTCGATGTTATACAATTGAAAAAATTCGTAAATCTAAAAGAGGAGGAAATATAAAAGAAAAAATGCTCCAAAGGGAAGCATATTGGATATTTCGTCTCAAAACTAGAGTCCCTGAAGGTCTCAATTTAAAAAGAGAGATTATGCACTATTATTAACATATAAATATAACAACCAGCAAACATATAATCCAATTAAAACTATATATAATATTACTTCAAACTGACCAATATCTGTAGTAGACAACTAACAGTCTTACTCAAACTATTCAATCGTGTACCAGTTTACAACCTCAAGTTATCAATTTAATACGTTTTTAACTAGCTTATTCTATCTACCAATAGATGTGCTTTTTAGCAGACTAAGTTACCTCAATGTCTATCAACATCAACACATTCAAAATTCTATGTTTCACTACTTCTTTCTTCGTACACTCAGTCACAATACACACACACTTGACACAATGCATCCCTGGAACGCAAGCAAATACGCACCTGAGATCAGGAATATTTAAACCAAGCATTGACATCCAGTCATTCCATCTTAAGCCATGAATAAGGACGGAGACACCGTCCGAAACGCGTAGGCTTCCTACTCTCTTCATCCACTCTATCCTTGCAGGATCATATCGAACATATGCCAAAGAAAACCCTTTTTAACTAAGAGTTATTAAAACTTGGAAAAAGTTTCCTTTTAACTACTTCTAGCGCTGGACCCAACCACACCTCTTTTTCAAAATAGCAAGTCTTTCCGTGTGCCGCCACGAGGATCCGAGCGCCAAGACCACCATTCATAAATGTATACACCCACTACAAGGTGAGCTGGAGAAATCCTATCCATTTTTTCTTGTATCTACTTGTCGGCAATTTTTCTCACGTGCCCACCGCACAAAGTTATTATTTCAATTTCTAATAACAATATCAAGGCTTTCGTGTATATTTAATCAACTATATGCATTGAATAGAAGGATGAAAATATGTATGCAAAAGAATAATGAAAACAACAAATATAATTACTATATCCAAACAAAGAATGTAAGATTATATTCTGGCCTAAAGTTTGCTTAAAAAAAAAAAAAAATAAATTTTTTGCACCATTGTTGCACTCTCACCATTGTTGCATTGTTTTTATCAAGAGGCAAGTAAATCTGTTATCACAAAAACAACCATATTCTCTACATCTGAAGAAACAAAACCGCACAATCTAAACGCATAAACCATTCACACTCAAAAATATGGACCAAAATCCTTTACATTCGAGAAAAGAAATGGCAGCAAAAGTGTTTGACAATACATACACGTCCAGAGAATACAACCACACTATGAAAGATACATTTCAAGAATATGAAAAACTTATGACCAAAGAAGCTAAAATATGGTGGGACATGACAACTCTAAACAACTACATATTGAAAAATATGATATCAAGAGGACTACGAATAAGAAAAATACCAACATTTAATTATTCAACAGAATTCAACTCCAATTGGAACCAAATATTGTCAGAATGTTCAACTAAACTGATGCAGCTAATTACAAAAGAAGAAAAACAAAAATTAGCAGAATTAGAACTTAACATAGTGGATATCAAAAATAAATTAGACGCACTACCCAGCTCACCCGACTTTACTTCATTTGATGTACGCATTTCTTCTTTCATTGATAAACTCAATATATCAATAGCTGAGACCAAGAAAAAGAAATTTCAAAGAGACACACGAGATTATAACGAAAACACTGTCTACAATTGGAATCGCAACGACCATACTACGAATAACATCAGACCCATACTAAAACATCAAAATCGTTATAAAAGAAGAAAAGACTCGCACAACAAAGTAAGCTTCAGTTCAACTGAAATAGATTCAACGGATGGCTACTCGGAGGAAGAAAACCCAAGACACCAATATCATAACAACTACAGATATGACAAAACATCTAAATCGTCAAAAAACGAGGAAGGAGGGGCGGCAGGAAACACCGAAAATTCAGACCAAGATCTGAGCCGTCGCCTCCGATCACGGAAATATTCAAACCTAAATGTTGTAAATCTATCGTCCATCCCTCTCACAGAGGCACAAATTGAAGTCCTTACATTAGGTCTGAATTTTGCTCCCAGCAATAATTTCGACCCTTTCCATACTATACTTGACATCAATAAATTCGTGAGAGATCTCACTATTAAAAGACATTTCTTTTCATCAGAAACATCTATAAATGAAGTAACAATAAGTGAAAATAATGCAAACATTGAAAAAGAAAAACCAAAAACATACAATGAATTGAAAGAACGAGACAATAGAAAGGATTTTTCCATCCAGGAGCTACAAACCATGATGTGCTTGGAAAGCTTAAATACTGAAATAGTAGAAAAGTCCACCAATATGGCAACGAATTTTAACACAAAAAATCCAAAATTCTACCCAACAACATCCAGGACGGAATCAATGGACCATTTTCAACTCATAATAGAAAAAGAATTACAAAACCTTTCAGAAAGTATTCAAGAAACCAAAATCGAATCAAATCTTCCCACACGCCTCAAAAAGGCAATTAAAACCTTGAAAGATAATAAAGAAATTATTATAAAAAATTCAGATAAAGGAGGGGGAATAGTAATAATGGACAAAAATAATTACAAAAAAGCAATACTAGACCTACTAGCGGACAAAAAAAATACAAATTATTAGAACAAAATCCAACTGAAAAAATACAACTTAAAATGAAAAATCTGCTTAAAGAAGGTGTAACCAATGGATTTCTTACCCAAAAACAAATGGAGTATATTTATCTAGAATTCCCAACCACTCCCATAATACATGCGTTACCGAAAATCCATAAAAATATTCTCCCTCCACCCATGAGACCAATTGTCTCCGGAATAGGTTCAATTCTCGAAAGGCTATCAGAGTGGTTAGATTCCTTATTGCAACCACTTGCACAACAAGCACCAGGATACTTAAAAGACACCAAAGACGTACGTCTAGCTTTCCAACACAAAAAAATGGAACAAAAATCTCACATGGTTAACATGTGACGTAGTCTCACTGTACACTGCAATTCCCCATCAAGTTGCACATGATGCATTAAAACATCATCTTGAAACTCACAGTACCCACACTCAGGATTTTCAAAATTATATTCTAGAAATACTCATGTTTCTCATGTCGTACAATTACTTCCAATTCGATGAGAAATTTTACCTACAACTGGCAGGTGTTTCAATGGGGGCAAAATTCTCCCCATCTATCGCAAATCTAGTAATGTCCTGGTGGGAGGAATTTCATATATTTTCAAACAACCCATATGAAAAACAGATTGAATGGTACGGAAATACATCGACGACCTTCTACTAATATGGAAAGATGATACAAAATCAATTCCCTCATTCATTGAATTCATAAATAACAATAATTATAATCTCAGTTTTACTCATCATCATGATCCAAACAAAATTACTTTCCTTGATCTAGATTTAATAGGAGAAACAGATAGTATTATACAAATACAAACCCACCGCAAAATAACCAGTGGTAACACAATATTACATGCTGAAAGCAACCACTTAAAACAAACCATAAAATCCATTCCAGTGGGGGAAATGTACCGGGCGAAGAGAAATTGCACCTCCCATACCCAATATATGAAAGAGAAAAACCAAATTGAACACAGACTACAAAACAGAGGATACCCAAAATGGTCCCTCAAAAGAGCGGATATCATCACGTCCAAAACAGACAGAACACACCTATTAAATCAAATTAAAAATACCAAAACGGAACAAAATAAACCAACTTTAGTGCTGCAACAAAGCAACCAGTTTCAACAAATTAAACGAATCGTCAGTAAGTATATACCAATATTAATGGAGGACGATAATTTAAGATCAATTTTAAAAGACGGTTGCAGAATAGTAGCCCGCAAAGCTCCATCAATAGGAAGTGTTCTCTCACCATCTGAATTCCACTCAACAGAACTTACTACAACATGGTTGGAAAATAAAGGATCATATAAATGTGGACAACATCCATGCAAAATATGTTCATATACCCATGTATCAAAAACCTTCTCAAATTTTAACAACTCTGAAACGTTCCCTATACAAAGTTACATCAATTGCAACTCAGAACTAGTAATATACATAATTGAATGTACAGAATGTAATTTAAAGTATATAGGCTGCACATGCCGCAAATTAAAAATCCGCATACTTGAACATCTAAGTTACATTAGAAACTCTAACATCCAAAACATTTCAAACGCGGCAAGACATTTCATCTACTTCCATAAACGAACAATAAACTCATTTCGATGTTATGCAATTGAAAAAATTCGTAAATCTAAAAGAGGAGGAAATATAAAAGAAAAAATGCTCCAAAGGGAAACATATTGGATATTTCGTCTCAAAACTAGAGTCCCTGAAGGTCTCAATTTAAAAAGAGAGATTATGCACTATTATTAACATATAAATATAACAACCAGCAAACATATAATCCAATTAAAACTATATATAATATTACTTCAAACTGACCAATATCTGTAGTAGACAACTAACAGTCTTACTCAAACTATTCAATCGTGTACCAGTTTACAACCTCAAGTTATCAATTTAATACGTTTTTAACTAATTTATTCTATCTACCAATAGATGTGCTTTTTAGCAGACTAAGTTACCTCAATGTCTATCAACATCAACACATTCAAAATTCTATGTTTCACTACTTCTTTCTTCGTACACTCAGTCACAATACACACACACTTGACACAATGCGTTTTATACATCAAATAAAACTATTCAATTAAAATACCCGAGATCTCCCAATTTGCATTTATCCGAATGAAAATATACAACAGAAACAGACATTACCGAAATATCAACTTCATGTATTAGAACGAAAAAACAATAAAATATACTCACCAACATGAAGTCATCCAAACAACGTATCCAGGTTTTCGGTAAATGAGGGCGGATCCGAGGCTGCGCTCCAACACCATGCATCCCTGGAACGCAATCAAATACGCACCTGAGATCAGGAATATTTAAACCAAGCATTGACATCCAGTCATTCCATCTTAAGCCATGAATAAGGACGGAGACACCGTCCGAAACGCGTAGGCTTCCTACTCTCTTCATCCACTCTATCCTTGCAGGATCATATCGAACATATGCCAAAGAAAACCCTTTTTAACTAAGAGTTATTAAAACTTTGAAAAAGTTTCCTTTTAACTACTTCTAGCGCTGGACCCAACCACACCTCTTTTTCAAAATAGCAATTCTTTCCGTGTGCCGCCACGAGGATCCGAGCGCCAAGACCACCATCCATAAATTTATACACCCACTACAAGGTGAGCTGGAGAAATCCTATCCATTTTTTCTTATATATATATACACTACCGTTCAAAAGTTTAGGGTCACTTAGAAATTTCCTTATTTTTGAAAGAAAAGCACAGTTTTTTTCAATGAAGATAACATTAAATTAATCAGAAATACACTCTATACATTGTTAATGTGCTAAATGACTATTCTAGCTGCAAACGTCTGGTTTTTAATGCAATATCTACATAGGTGTATAGAGGCCCATTTCCAGCAACCATCACTCCAGCGTTCTAATGGTACATTGTGTTTGCTAACTGTGTTAGAAGGCTAATGGATGATTAGAAAACACATGAAAACCCATGTGCAATTATGTTAGCACTGCTGTAAACAGTTTTGCTGTTTAGAGGAGCTTTAAAACTGACCTTCCTTTGAGCTAGTTGATAATCTGGAGCATTACATTTGTGGGTTCGATTAAACTCTCAAAATGGCTAGAAAAGGAGAGCTTTCATGTGAAACTCGACAGTCTATTCTTGTTCTTAGAAATTAAGGCTATTCCATGCGAGAAATTGCCAAGAAACTGAAGATTTCCTACAACGGTGTGTACTACTCAATTCAGAGTACAGCACACACAGGCTCTAACCAGAGTAGAAAGAGAAGTGGGAGGCCCGCTGCACAACTGAGCAACAAGACAAGTACATTAGAGTCTCTAGTTTGAGAAATAGACGCCTCACAGGTCCTCAACTGTCAGCTACATTAAATAGTACCCGCAAAACGCCAGTGTCAACATCTACAGTGAAGAAGCGACTCCGGGATGCTGGCCTTCAGGGCAGAGTGGCAAAGAAAAAGCCATATCTGAGACTGGCTAATAAAAGGAAAAGATTAATATGGGCAAAAGCACACAGACATTGGACAGAGGAAGATTGGAAAAAAGTGTTATGGACAGACGAATCGAAGTTTGAGGTGTTTGGATCACACAGAAGAACATTTGTTAGACGCAGAACAACTGAAAAGATGCTGGAAGAGTGCCTGACGCCATCTGTCAAGCATGGTGGAGGTAATGTGATGTCTGGGGTTGCTTTGGTGCTGGTAAAGTGGGAGATTTGTACAAGGTAAAAGGGATTTTGAATAAGGAAGGCTATCACTCCATTTTGCAACGCCATGCCATACCCTGTGGACAGCGCTTGATTGGAGCCAATTTCATCCTACAACAGGACAATGACCCAAAGCACACGTCCAAATTATGCAAGAACTATTTAGGGAAGAAGCAGGCAGCTGGTATTCTATCTGTAATGGAGTGGCCAGCGCAGTTACTAGATCTCAACCCCATAGAGCTGTTGTGGGAGCAGCTTGACCGTATGGTACGCAAGAAGTGCCCATCAAGCCAATCCAACTTGTGGGAGGGCCTTATGGAAGCATGGGGTGAAATTTCTCCCGATTACCTCAACAAATTAACAGCTAGGGTATGTTCACACTACAGCGTTCACACTACAGGAGAAAACAGCCCCGTCATTTCAGCCGTAACGGCATGTGCAGGCGCTTGAACGCCGCGTCCAATACGGACGTAACTGGAGCTGGTTTTCCATGGAGTCCATGGAAAACGGCTCCATTTACGTTTGAAGAAGTGACATGACACTTCTTTGACGTGGGCGTCTTTTTTACGCCCCGCCTTTTGACAGCGGGGCGTAAAAAAAATTACCGTCTGAACAGAACATCGTAAGACCCATTCTAATGAATAAGCAGATGTTTGCCGACGCTATTGAGGCGCATTTTCGGACGTAATTCGGGGCTAAAACGCCCGAATTACGTCCGTAAATAGTGTGTGTGAACATACCCCTAGAATGCCAAAGGTCTGCAATGCTGTAATTGCTGCAAATGGAGCATTCTTTGACGAAAGCAAAGTTTGAAGGAGAAAATTATTATTTGAAATAAAAATCATTATTTCTAACCTTGTCAATGTCTTGACTATATTTTCTAGTCATTTTGCAACTCATTTGATAAATATAAGTGTGAGTTTCATGGAAAACACAAAATTGTCTGGGTGACCCCAAACTTTTGAACGGTAGTGTATATATATATCTAAAAAGAGAGATTCGAAAGAGTTGGACATTTCCCGTAGATCTTTGGGTCGTCTAATGCCACGCTTAGGACTGAAAATGTATCGGCCAAGTTTAATCCATGGAATATTAGAGGATGATCCGGATCTGCGCTTACAATTTTATGAGGCAATTTCGAATGAAGAAACACAAGGAGTTGGCATTATTAGAAAAATAACATGGTCTGATGAAGCCAACGTCAAACTTTCAGGCGCTATTAATAGGTACAACTGTTTATTACTCAACAAAAAAAAAACTTGCAACATTTGAAGAACAGTTGAATCAACCTGGGGTTACAGTTTGGGTAGCCCTTTCATGTAAAGGGGTAACTGGACCTATCTTTTCCTATTATTTAAACTGTATACCTACTTATGCAACCCCATGTATATGTTTGTGTATGCATCTGTATGTCTATATATTTACCTATGTGTGTGTATATTTGCCTTTATGTCTAAATGTCTTTATGTATGTAGAGTACATATGTTCCAGTATGTGCGTGTCTATATATGTGGTTAATTTTTTATTTGTGGAGGGCAACAATAGAGAGACCCGCACAGGGCGCCATCCAATCTAAGGCTGGCCCTGGAGTCAGGGGAGGTTTATAGCTCTGCAGCTAATCATTGTAAGGACTCTCCTGCACTCCTGCTCCCTTAGACCCCATGCACACGACGATAGGATTTATCCATAATTACGGATCCGTAATTACAGGTAATCTGCGGACCCATTCATTTCTATAGGCCACAGACACCTTTCCATATATTTATGGATGTGTCTCCAGGCCATATAAATGATCTGCAAAATATAGAACATGTCCTATTCCTGTCTGCAATTGCGGCACAGACTCTCCCATAGAAGTCTATGGGCGCATGCTAAATGGCGGACGGCTACGTATGTCTATCCGTAGCTGTCCGTAATTGCTGAAGCGCTGCTATGCGACGGCAGGGGATTCCGCAAGGTGTAGGCCATATGACATCACTGGAGACCAGAGAAGATGTCTATGACAAAACTTCAAGTGGAACAGCTCATCCAGGCTATAGAAGACTGCTCAGTCATATGTGATAAGCACCTAGAGGACTACAACAATACCATATTGAAGGACCAGGCGTGGACAGAGGTGGTTAAGGAGCTGCACCCAGAGGAGTGGGAAACTGCTACAACAAAGCAGAGGACCAAGTTCTGTAAGTTGGTACCCCACCTAAAACGTTTTACCATGATAGGACGGATAGCATACTTCCATCCGTCACACAATTTTTGTCGCTAGGGCTCATGTGGACACACGGGGCTATGCTATGTCCCACAGATACCTGTGTGTAGCTAGGTGTATGGCTAGGGCTAGATAACTTTTTTTTGTGTACCGTAGGTAGGGCATAGTTTACAGGGCTTATATATTTTCTCTGTTTTCAATTCTAGAACTCGCCAGAGTCTACCTGATGATGAGGACTCTGATGCGACCCATATCGAGTCTCCAGCTGCCGGACACTTCCAGCCTGCTAACAGCCTGTGGGACGGGACCCAGAAGGGCCAGCTGACGCTTTCAGTGACCCTACACCTCCTAGATCAAGAGGGCGCAAGTGGGTTCGGGGACAGGAGGATACCAGGGCCATGATCGATGCACAGGTGCTGGCCCACCTGTTAAGATGAAACGAAGAGACTGTGGAGGACCCATTTCGCCACACAGTGGCCATGCTTCAGAGGCAGATACCCCGGGACTTCATGCTGAGTTGTGAGTTGGCCATACTTTGGCCTCCAGTCCTGCTCCAATGGAACTCTATAATGCCATAGAGTTCCAATGGACCAGGCTAGGTGTGCAAACACCATCGCCCCTCCCAACTTCACCATCAACACCAGAGAGGCCACCTCAGTACAGGGTTTACTACCACCCTTCTCACCCGCTGTACTCCCAGTATAGGCCCATGTACCAGACCCCCAGTCCCTCTTATACACTCCACTCAAGGGCACCTGGTGCTGTAACACAGGAACTGTTTGTAATTTTCAATTTTGTTCTATATAGTCATGTATTTGTTCTTGCTATTTTTTCACCAAAAAGAAAACCATTTAATGAAAGAAAATTGCCGAAAAGTTTAAACAAGGTTCATTATCTTTTGTTGTTCTGTTGTGTGCATGTGTGTATGGGTATGTATGCTGTATGTAGAATGTATGGGTATGTGTGCTGTATGTAGAATGTATGGGTATGTGTGCTGTATGTAGAATGTATGGGTATGTGTGCTGTATGTATAATGAATGTGTATGTGTGCTGTATGTAGAATGTATGGGTATGTGTGCTGTATGTAGAATGTATGGGTATGTGTGCTGTATGTAGAATGAATGGGTATGTGTGCTGCATGTAGAATGAATGGACGTGGCAAACGACAGCAGGTGCAGTAGGACACGATTCCAACACTAGTAGGCACAGGAACAAGAACACAGCACGGGATACAGGAACAGGTAACAGGGCACGCTTAACAACTGGAATGGGAAACACTAAGGGACCATTTGCAAGACAGACTTGGAATATTGCAAGACAGACTAACAATGCTCAGGCAAGGATCAGAAGGGCAAGGGCCTTCTTATAGACCAGGAAATCATGTGGGTTGATGATGATGATGATGATTATTTTCATGTGCGCGCACTGGCCCTTTAAGAGCGGGCACGAGCGTGCGCGTGCACCCTACAGGACACAGCG
The DNA here is from genome assembly GCF_050947455.1 of Rhinoderma darwinii. Classification (NCBI taxonomy): domain Eukaryota; kingdom Metazoa; phylum Chordata; class Amphibia; order Anura; family Rhinodermatidae; genus Rhinoderma; species Rhinoderma darwinii. Next base: position 210,614,446 of record NC_134687.1, on the reverse strand, counting down.
AACCAGAGCGGAAGTGAGCGCTGGCGTCTCCTAGGAAGGAGATGGGGACCAGCGCTCACAGATCCATGGCTGCGGGCGTCTGAAGTTGAGTGAACCCGATGTTCCACAGCCATGGACGCTACACTCCTCATCAGAAATTATGCTATGAATTTGCACAGGTTCTTACGGTTGTAATAATACCGAATGTATGTATATTATTTTATGTTTTTGGGCTAAGGCTGGGTTTACACGTCTCTGTCAAAATGCATTTTTTGCTGTGAACCAAGCCAAAACCCGCACTGTTTTGCTGCAATTTTGCAAAAATAAGATTGATTATCTTGTTACAATGACAACTCTCCAGAAGAGGCTGGACTGCAGCCCAAAGGAAATAAGGGGAAGCCTCCATGACCGTTATAGGAGGGAGGGGGTTAATAGTTTCAGGTCATGGAGCGGTCAGAGCAGGGCATGGCTAGGAGGAGCCACTGGGAGGAGGAGTATAGGGGGGACGGGCTGCATATAGCGTTCTTCCCTCTGTTTTTGGTATTGAACAGGAAGCAGCGGGAGGAACAACAGAAAAATAGATCCCGCCCCTTTTTTGTTTTGTTTTTCTCTCTCGGGTTCTCCGTTGCATTTGGTTTTGTCTTAGCATTGCGCAGTCAGATTCAGCTAGTGCTTGTACAGGTGTGTTTGGTGCGAGTGTTAGGTTGTGGGTTTTCATATTTGTGGGGGGGTTGCGGTGTCATGGCAGCTGGCAGGGGGAGTCCTTGAGGTTGGTCAGTACTGGTGGGGGGGTCGCATCGGGGGTATGCGTCCCCCAGAAAGGTATAATATTTGGAAGACTTCATCGGGTGTTATCCCTTTGAAGTGGTCTTCTGTTTGGAGCCATCTGCAGAGGTGAACGGTGCCTCCGAGCTGGTTTATGGCCGGAAGAAAATAGGTGGTGGTTCCGTATGGCTAAGTCAATGTAAACTGAAAATAACTTCAAGGACTTCTCCTGGCGTACTTTATGTTATTTATGTTTAATTATCTATATTATTATTATTGATGTGTTTTATTTGCATACTGACCCATGTGGGGTCATGTGAATTATAGAAGGAATGCTTTGGGAGAATTCCTTGTGTTTTATCCGAATGTTTCGGATTCAATTAGCATTTTTCTTATGTTGTTAATCAATAAACGGCTGCTGTGGCCTTTCACATCCAACCTCGGTTGTCACGTGTCTTTCTTGGGCTGGGGGATAGAAGAAAAGGTAAGAAGGTACAAAATCACACGACTCTACTTAACCAGGTCAAGCGGTGGGATATTATGTTTAGGCAGCAAGTGAACAGTCAGCTCTCGAAGCAGGAAGAATGGGTACGCTTATGCATCTGAGCGACTTTGACAAGGACCAAATTGTGATGGCTAGACGACTGTGTCAGAGTATCTAAAAAATGGCAGGTCTTATGGGATGTTCCTGGTATGTAGTGGTTAGTATCTATCGAAAGTGGTCCAACGAAGGATAACCGGGTCATGGCTCATTGACGCACGTTGGGAGTAAAGGATAGCACGTTTGGTCCGATCCCACAGAACAGGTACTATAGCACAAATTGCTGAAAAAGTTAATGCTGGCTATGCAGTGGCGGATTAAGTAGACCATGGGCCCTGGGCTGTTACCCAAACTTGGGCCCCCCTTCCTCACCGCCGCCCTGCCGCACCGTAACTATTTTTAACACTACCTTTTTGGGCAAGCATTAACAGTGTAAGGCTGGGTTCACACAAGCACATTAACGTCCGTAATGGACGGACGTATTTCGGCCGGAAGTCCCGGACCGAACACAGTGCAGGGAGCCGGGCTCCTAGCATCATAGTAATGTACAATGCTAGGAGTCCCTGCCTCTCCGTGGAACTACTGCCCCGTACTGAAAACATGATTACAGTACGGGACAGTTGTCCTGCAGAGAGGCAGGGACTCCTAGCATCGTACATTACTATGATGCTAGGAGCCCGGCTCCCTGCACTGAGTTCGGTCCGGGACTTCCGGTCGAAATACGTCCGTCCATTACGGACGTTAATGTGCTCGTGTGAACCCAGCCTTACGATTTCCCTTGTCACAGGGCTGTGTCCATACATACTGAGAGTATCACACTGTGCAGGGACACAACCTCCTGACAAGGGGAATTGTCTATCAGTCCTGGACTGCAGAAAGACTTTTTGTGAAATACAAGGATTCCTATAATAAACATGTCAGGAGAGGTGACAGATTCTCTATAAATCTAGTGACTCACAGGTGACGACGTCTCAGATTCTAGTAGTTTTCTTCCTCTTTTCTTCCCCATCCGGTCCAGCGCTCATGACGACTTCTCCCGGCCATGACTCATTTCTGCAGAATTTGCCACTCAGACGTCTCCTCACTTTTCCAACATTTCCACACCTATAAACGAAAATAAAGTTATCATGGTGCCACATACTGTGCCCCTAAATATAATAGCACCAAACACTGCGTGCCTGAATATAATACCACACACTGTAAAACGCCACATACACACAGCCCCCTGTACATAGTGCCACACACAGCCCCTGTAGATATTACACACCCCCATAGATATCGCCATACACAGCCCCCTCTATATATCACATCCCCCCGTAGAGAGCGTTACACACAGCCCCATATAGATAGTGCCATACAGCCCCCTGTAGAGAGCGCCACACAGCCCTCCCCCTCTTGTAAATAGCACCAAAAAGCCCCCCCCCTATAAAGAGCGCCACACACATACCACTGTGGATAGCACTACACAGCCCCCCCTTGCATATAGTGCCACACAGCGCTCCCCCTTGTATATAGTGCCACACAGCGCCCCCCTTGTATATAGTGCCACACAGCACTCCCCTTGTATATAGTGCCACACAGCGCTCCCCCTTGTATATAGTGCCACACAGCGCCCCCCTTGTATATAGTGCCACTCAGCACTCCCCTTGTATATAGTGGCACACAGCGCTCCCCCTTGTATATAGTGGCACACAGCGCCCCCCTTGTATATAGTGGCACACAGCGCCCCCCCTTGTATATAGTGCCACAAGGTTATGTACACATTTAAAACTTTATATCATAATTTTAGATTTTAATCAGTTCAATGCTGGATCCTACCATCCCCAGGTATATATGTAGGCTTAGTCCCAGTTCTGGGTGTATGTGCAGCGTAGGTTCCCACCTTACAGAGGTCGCCTTGTCGTGGCAGGTGGGCTAACACTTTTTGATCAAAATGTGCACTAAGAACCTCCCTATTTGTAGGTAGATTTAGCTCTAGTGCATATCTATTTATATTTAGTGGTTTAGGTGGCATTAGTGTTGCAGGGTGCTGTCGCCATTTTTTTATATCTGCTATATATATATATATATATATATATATATATATATTAGTATGTGTGTGATTGATTGATTTTATTAAAAAATATTTTCACTTTTTGAGATACAGCTGCTTTGTATCCTGTATCCGTCAGGTCAGCAGGACTGACAGGATCAGTGACACGCAGGATCCACCTCAAATCTATCACATCTAAGATTATAATTTAGCGCAGGGCCCGTTTCACTGATCCCGTCAGTCCTGCTGACCTTACGGATACAGGATACAAAGCAGCTGTATCTCAAAAAGTGAAAATATTTTTTAATAAAACGTAATTACAAAGTTGCACCAAACACACATTTTTATAAAAAATAAATTTAAACGACGGGATTTTTGCGACGTTTTTTCCGTAGACAATGCAGGTTTCGTTTTTTATCGTTTTTATGCACACCTTTTTTGCTATTTTAGAATTTTTATTCATAAAGTTTGAAAATAATAGTAAAAAAATAAGCTTTTTTACGTTTCAGCTATTTTTTTTTGTAATAACATAGTTTTACCCTAAAATAGACCTTTTATTTGTGATCGTCATTGTCTACCGGAAATTTTTATATATTACATGTCTATATTAGGGTAATTGGGTCAGCGCTAGCGTTACAACAATGATTGGCGGGGGGAAAGTTTTTTTTGGGGTGGGTATTTTATGTGTATTTATTATTTCATTTTTTTTTGCACTTTACTTTATTATTTTTTTATTACTGTGGTCTGATCCTCAAAGGTCAAAAAAGACCTTTGGGGAACTTTTTCTTTCTTTTACACCATGTTTTTCCACTGTAACTGGAGCTGCACAGCAGCCCCAGTTACGGGGGAAATCAGCCCTCTCATAGTGACGATTGTCACTAATAGGGCTGTGCTGGGTCTAGTTAGACCCAGCAACAGTCTGCCACTAACGGCACCCCGCGATCATGTGACCAGTCACATGATCACCGGGAGGAATAGAGACAGCGCCGCTGCTGCTGTCTCTATTCCTATACACAGCGTTCATTGAACGCTGTGTAAGACATCGGAGAAGACAGAAGCAGAATTGCTGCTTCTGTCTTCTCCTCAGGGTCCCCGGAAGTCACTGACAGCCGGAGACCCGACATTCAGCTGCCCGATCGCGCGGGCAGCAAGTTAAAACCCGAGCCGTAGAAAGTCTATGGCTCGGGTTTTAAGGACCCGTCCCTGACCGCTGGCCGTAAAAATACAGCCAGCGGTCGGGAACCAGTTGGGCAGGAGGATAAGCCAACTAACCTCAGCGCCGGTGACCGCCCGCCCGGCTCTTCTTGCAGCTTTGGAGTAACAGAACAGCCGTCCGTCGCTGTTCTGTTACTCAATGGCGGCGCCCGCACTTGTCAGGGAGGCGTGTCCTACCCCTGGATCCCGGCCAATTCTCTGCTCCTCCCCTCCTCATCTTCGGCTTGTAGCAGCGCTAGCGCGCTGAATAGGTTTGTAAAATGATGTGCGGTTCGGGCTGCCATGGGCCCCCTGGGAGCCTCGGGCCCCGGGCGGCCGCCAGAATCGCCCATATGATAATCCGCCACTGTGGCTATGATAGAAAGGTGTCAGAACAGACAGTGCATCATGTTTGCTGTGTTTGGGGCTGTGAAACCGCAGACCAGTCAGAGTGCCCATGCTAACCCCTGTCCACTGCCGAAAGCAGTGGCCCGTGAGCATAAAAACTGGATCATGAAGCAATTGAAAAAAGTAGCCTTGTCTGATGAATCAAGTTTTATCTAAATCATGTGGATGGCCGGGCGTTTGTACAATGCTAACCTGGGGAAGAGATGGCCCCAGACTTTACTATGGGAAGTAGGCAAGTCGTCAGAGGCAGTGTGATGCTCTGGCCAATTTTCTGCTGGTAAGTCTTGGGTCCTGGCATCCATGTGGATATTACTTTGACACGTACCATCTACGTAAACATTGTTGCATACGAAGGACAACACTTAATGGCAACGGTTTCACTTAATGGCAGTGGCCTCTTCCAACAGGATAATGTGCCCTGCTACACTGCTAAAATTGTTCAGGATCCATGGAGGCCCCACCTCACAATTACAGGGCTTCCAGTATCTGCTGCTGACGACTTGGTGCCAGATAGCAAAGAACACCTTCAGAGGTCTCGTGAAGTCCTTGCCTCAGCGGGTCAGAGTTGTTTTGGCGGCTTTAAGAGGGACCTTCAAAATATTAGACAGGCGGTTTTAATCTTATGGATGAACAATGTAAGTTTATTTCTTTATTTGTGTCTTCTTGGCAGAAGTTTTACAAGTATATGATGGGATCCTGCAGCTGTATTGAGAAGCGGCGTCGATTGCACTTTTTAACATAACTGTACAAAACGTTTTTTTAATGGCAGATGTTTAATGATAAGACATTTAAAAGTGACAACAAACACAGACAGCCATTACAACTCTATTTGTTGTGGACTGTGCACTATCCCTGAGCTATCAACGCACCTGTAAACACACCTCCTGTGCACTCTCCTCTCTGTTCCTATGACAGCCCTGCACTTCCTAAAAACATATGGGACTCAAGCTACTACTTGCAGTGGTTCATGAGTGATCTAGCAGATGGAGGAAGTTCATCTCTCCTCCAAAAACCTATTCCCACTTTTTGCCATTCCAGTTTTAGCTTTGAGGTGAACTTAAGGGGAAAGGAACAAAGAATAATATAAAAATAATTACATTTATCTAGCAGTTTAGACTACAATACTATATTGCATGCATGCATGCCATTTTTATGGCACAATTGTTGGTATATTACTTCTTGAAAGTCTAGGACAATACAATGCATTTTCATTTTACTTTCTTATAGAATAATAATGGGTTCATTCCCAGACATACACTTCATTTATAGCTACTGGAAATGAGAGTATATTATATCCACTAGACTGATTTATGAGTAAATAAAAAAATGAGGACACAGGAATCATCCAATGACAAAGTTACCAGTTCTCCTGTTCACATACTTGTACAGTCAGTTCATAAATCATTGCTATTTTTGGACACATAAGGACTGTGCTATTCAATAAACTAAAAACGACTGGTGAGAGATTGCACCATAAATATATACAATTCTACCAGCCACCTCACGGGATCGAAAAACTCATAAACATGATAAAGTGACTAGTTGTTAAGTGTAGCAGAGAGGATACATCACTGGAAAAAGACATTGAAGGTCTATTATGTCAGTCAGGCCTTTGGGGTAACAATAAATATCTTAAAAAGGGTATTGAGAATAGGGAATTGTAAGGATGTAGTCCTCCGATACACACGTATGAATTTGATTATACAAAGTATGGATGGAGTTCCATTATATTGGACACTGATTTAACAGCAATGATTAATTTTCCATCACTAATCAATTCCAAATGCTGAGCATTCTGCAGCTGTGGAACATGAGTACTAAGATGCTGTTTGCTGCAAATACCAACTGTAAGAGCCGGGCCACACATGCTGTAAATGGCAGAGCACTGACCCAGGCATCAGCATAGGACAAATAGGTACTTATTTACAAAAGATAAACTTTTCTTAAGTAGGAAAAATATGAAATACTGCAGGGGTAGAGTCACCAAAACGTGGCTAAAACTCAGCAAATCAAACTACAGTAACATTTCTTTATTCCAACACCTGATGATTGTGGAATTCTCATGTCGGACCATGAGTCAAAATAGCCCTAAACCTAGATACTGTAGAAATAGGGCCAGAATCGTTACACTGAGAAGCATTTAGTAAATTATAGCACCCATCAGGAACTTCTAGATAACACGGGAATGACCATTTTATTAAGTCGAAGATAAAAACATCTGAAAGTCCTCGCAATCTGAAATTCTAGAACAACTGTTACAAAATAATGAAATTGTACTTTCTAACTAAGAGGAAATCATGTATAGCACTAATGATGAGTACAAATGAGAAAATTAATTTTTGTATTGTATTATGACTAATCACAGTTTTTGGTAAAAGGGACTGCACCAGTGACATATGGTAAAAGGTGCAGCTAGAGCAAAGGACTGAGGCCTAACATAATAATGAAGGCTCTTACTCAGTGTAACTGATAAATATTACTTTGACAATAGAGAAAGATGTAGTGATTATTATTACAATGACTAGATATATGATGCTTGCAGAGGAGAGTAATACATGCACCAGACAGGGCACCTGAAAATAAAATCAAGGGAAATGCTCAGACAAAATAATGTGTGATGTGAAACTTTATCCATGGCTTCACATTGATCGCCTACATTGTCAGACCGGGTTGTCTAGGGCCCTGGGCCGCACCGTCCATGAGGCGAGATGAGAATCTCGCCTCAGGCGGTGGCCTCCTGCCTCTCTGAGGGGGTGGCGGCGCCACTGAAGCCAGCCGCCGCCACCTCCTCCTGCACTATAATTGTACCTGCGTCTATAGGACGCAGATAGAATTACATACATAAGCACTGAACAAGCACCGCCATTCAATGACGTAAGCAGCGCGATGATGTAATTATGCCGCATGCGTCGTTGAATGGAAGGGCAAGGCACCCTGCCAATCAGCACCTTCCAACTACGCAAGCGGCGCGATCGTGCCGCATGCGTCGTAGAAAGGTGCTGATTGGCAGGGCAGAATGCATTGCCCTGCTATTCAGTGCCTTTTGTTTATGCAAGCGGCGCGATGACATCATTGCGCCGCTTGCGTCGTTCAGCCCCAGTAGACCTGTTCAGAAGAGAGCAGGCCTGCATTGCAAGAGGATGGTGTGGGAACGGGATCAGGTGAGTATGTAAAGGTTTTTTTCTGTTAAAAGTGTGAGGGGCTTATGTGGACTATCTACAGGGGGGCTTTATGCGGGGCACTATCTACAGGGGGCTACATGTGGGGCACTATCTACAGGGAGGGCTATATGTAGGGCACTATTTACAGGGGTACAATATGTGGAGCACTATTTACAGGGGGGCTATATGTGGGGCACTATCTACAGGGAGGGCTATATGTGGGGCACTACCTACAGTGGTACTATATGTGGAGCACTATCTACAGGGGGGCTATATGTGGGGCACTATCAACAGGGGGCTATATGTGGGGCACTATCTACATGGAGGCTATATGTGGGGCACTATCAACAGAGGGCTATATGTGGGGGACTATCTACAGGGGCGCTATATGTGGAGCACTATCTACAGGGGGCTATATGTGGGACACTATCTACAGGGGGCTATATGTGGGATACTATCTACAGGGGGCTGTATGTGGGGCACTATCTACAGGGCGCTCTATGGGGCACTATCTACAGGGGCTCTATGGGGGGCAGTATCTACGGGAGGCTCTATAGGGGGCACTATGTATGTGGGGCACTGTCTATAGGGTCACTATGTATGTGGGGCACTGTCTACAGGGGTCTCTATGTGGGGCACTGTCTACAGGGGGCTATATGTGGGGCACTGTCTACAGGGGGCTCTATGTGGGGCATGGTCTACAGGGAGCTCTATGTGGGGCATTATCTACAGGGGGCTCTATGGGGGGCACTATCTACAGGGGCTCTATGGGGGCACTATCTACAGGGGGGCTATATGTGGGGCACTATTTACAGGGGGCTATATGTGGGCACTATCAACAGGGGCGCTATATATGGAGCACTATCTACAGGAGGCTATATGTGGGGCACTATCTACACAGGGCTGTATGTGGGGCACTATCTACAGGGGCTACTATCTACAGGGGGATCTATGGGGGCAACTATCTACAGGGGGCTCTATGCGAGGCACTATCTACAGGGGGCTCTATAGGGTGCATTATCTACAGAATGGCTCTATGGGGGGCACTATCTACAGGGGCACTATGGGGGCAGTATCTACAGGAGGTTCTATAGGGGGCCCTATGCATGGGGGGCACTGTCTATAGGGGGGACTATGTATGTGGGGCACTGTCTACAGGGGGCTCTATGTGGGGCACTGTCTACCGGGAGTTCTATGTGGGGCACTGTCTACAGGGGGCTCTATGGGGGCTCTATCTACAGGGGGCTCTATGGGTGGCACTATCTACAGGGGGCTCTATGGGGCACACTATCTACATGGAGCACTGTGTGTGTGTCACAGTGTATGGTGCTAATATAATCAGAGACACAGTGTATGGTGCTATTATAATTAGAGGTGCAATGTGTGGCGCTATTATATTTAGGGGTGTAGTGTTTGGCACCATGAGAATTTTATCTTCATTTATAGGTGCATACATGTTTGAAAAGTGAGAAGCTGAAGACATCTGAGCGTAAAACTGCAGAAATGGGCTGTGGCCGGGAGAAGTCATCATATAGGTCTGGACCGGATGGAGAAGAAAAGAGAAAAATAACAACTAGAATCTAAGAAGACGTCACCTGTGAGTCACTCAATGTAAATGTTTATTCTGCCTCTAATCAGTACTGTAGTCGCTGTTTGATCTGCCGGGTGGTATGATTTTTTTTTTATAAAACAGCAACGCCCAGCATATCCTTACCATTGTTCGGGCCATTCTGGGAGCTGTAGTTTTTGCCCTACAAACCTATATGGCAGGGGATGCACTAAATTGAGCTGTATTTGTACTGGTGCTGTATTTATGTACTGAGCTTGTTTCTGGTGCTGTATATATGTACTAAGCTTTGTTCTGTATTTATGTACTGAGCTTGGTTCTGATGCTGTATATATGTACTGAGCTTGGTTCTGGTGCTGTATTTACTTACTGAGCTTGGTTCTGGTGTTGTATTTATGTACTGAGCTTGGTTCTGTTGCTGTATTTATGTTATGAGCTTTGTTCTGGTGCTGTATATATGTATGAGTTTAGTTCTGGAGCTGTAATTATATAGGATATACTTATAATAACAAAATTGTAGGGCAGATGGAATTGTTTTCAATTCATTGTATATTTAATGGGAACCTGTCTGGTAGTTTTAACCCCTTGAACCGCGACCATGCGGTAATACACGACCTGACAATATTTCCAACCTTTCCCTTGTATGTTTTTTTAAGATGCAGCAAAATCTATAAGATCAACTTTTAAAATGGCACCCGCTGTATGGTAATTACTCATTAAAGGTTCATGGGGCAGTGCCGCTATCCTGAAGAGTCACATAGTCCTGCCTCCAAACCCACCTTTCCATGCTTGATTAAGATCCCCCTGGCTGTTATACATCACTAGCAGCCTCCTCCAAGCTTCTCGGATGCGCCATTGCCTTGTACAACTTGGGCACGCACCATGCAGCGAGGTGTAATCTGCCCAGCTTCATCAATTCACCGCGCATGCCAGGGGAGTACAAGGCAACTGCGCATCCGCAAGAGTTGGAGGAGGCTGCTAGGGGATGTCAATCAAGATCTGGGGGGCGTCATTTCAATTTTCACTTCAGGCAGCAGAAAAGCTAGAATCGGCCCTGCTAGGGCCCACAAGTGGAATTGATTCCCAACCACGGTCAGTTTCAGACAGCGTGTGGCCCTGGGCAAAAGTAAAAGTGAAGCACCACTTTGTGATGGGTCAAAGCATCTCCAAAACGACAGGTCTTGTAGGGTGTTCCCGGTATGCCATGGTAAGGACAGGGGAGGATCCAAAATTGAAATCTAGAGGGGGGGACAGCGACACGCAACATGCACCATGGCAAATTTCACTTTATTTGGTCACATTGCTCTCCACTCTCTTAAATACGTAAACCACATCATCCACACGAGAAGGACAATAAAAGTGGAACATAGAAACAACTAATCACACGGTCAGGCCAGGCATTGCCTTTTCAGTCAGGGACAACATTACTCTACAACTATACAAGCACTAATAAATACAGTAATAATCCCATACAGTGACCATATATTTCTACACTGGCGGTCTGCAGAGTATTATCACGCTGCAGATGATACAAGAGAATACAGCACTGACCAGACGCAGTTAGGTATCTTTCACACAGCAGTAATTTGATCAGTATTTTGCTTCAGTATTTGGAAGCCAAAACCAGGAGTGGAACCTACACAGAGAAAAAGTAGAATGGAAAGATTTGCACCTCTTCCGTGTTTTGGACCAACTCCTGGTTTTGTCTCACAAATACTGACTGCTGTGTGAAAGTGGCTTTACAGGCAGAATACATAACAGTTCAAGAGGACCGAGCAGTTCTCCTGACTAAATAAATAGCAATTCTGGAGCACCTTTTCTTAGAACTCTGCATTCCTCTGTTATTACTCCAGGAAATTTATGAATAATTTGACAACTGGGTGTTACCATTACGCTTGTCCCTACACACTGACACTGTCCGATCATTGCTGAATGTATTAGACTGTTTTGGGAAATATCCTATTGACAAGGGGAATGGTAGCCCCCAGGTGTTAGGCAGTTAAGCAAAATTCACATGACAAAGGTTTTTTTTTATGGCCGTTAACAGAACGATGACGTTTTCACTCTGCAGTTTTTTTTATTGGCCCGTGAATACCAGTCGTCAAAAAATAGAACATGTTCACAGCCCCCATAGAAGTCAAATGGATCAGTTTTTAATGGCCATTTTTTAGAAATCAATTCTGGTGACGGCTGTTGAAAACTAATCCTGGCCCCCACAGTGGGACTCACTGGGCACAGTGCTTTAAGCGCTGAGCCCAAGGAAGTAGCTGACGTCACTGTCCATAAGTGGACAGTGATGGTAGGGCTTTCATCTATGGAGTCTCTTGCCAGAACATCGCAATTTTAGAGATACACTGAGGCAAAACGGCCATGAAAAACTGACAGGCTAAGGCTACCAAGAGACTTTTTGAAGCACAATTGATTAATTGATGCAGTGACTCACAGGTGACATTTTCTCTTATTGTAGATGTTCTCTTTCCTTTTCTTCTCCATCCAGCCCAGATGACGTTTTGACGACTACATTTGACCACTGCAAAATTTCCTGTTGAGACATATTTGGCCCTTTGCTTCTGCAGCCATCAATAGCCTCTATAGCAACACAATTAAATTAAGCCCCCAGACCAGACCCCAAAATGAATTCATACCACAAACCAGGCCCTAAGGCTGGGTTCACACGACCTATTTTCAGACGTAAACGAGGCGTATTATGCCTCGTATTACGTCTGAAAATAAGGCTACAATACGTCGGCAAACATCTGCCCATTCATTTGAATGGGTTTGCCGACGTACTGTGCAGACGACCTGTCATATACGTGTCGTCGTTTGACAGCTGTCAAACGACGACGCGTAAAAATACAGCCTCGTCAAAAGAAGTGCAGGACACTTCTTTGGACGTTTTTGGAGCTGTTTTCTCATAGACTCCAATGAAAACAGCTCCAAAAACGGACGTAAAAAACGCTGCGAAAGCGCCGCGAAAAACGCGAGTTGCTCAAAGAACGTCTGAAAAGCAGGGTCTGTTTTCCCTTGAAAACAGCTCTGTATTTTCAGACGTTTTTGGTCACTACGTGTGCACATACCCTAAAATGTAATCAGACCCCAGATCAGACCCATACATGAATTCAGACCCCTGACCAGATCCCTATATAAATTCAGACACCAGACTCCTATATAAATTCAAACCACAGACGTGACCCCTAAATTAATTCAGACCTGTAGTATAGTGAAATATATATATATATCAATATAGCATGCGCGCTAATGAAGTATTAAAGGGCCAGTGCATGCCTACTACCCAGCTTTCCCCGGATAAAAGAGGACCTCCCACTGTCCACTATTGCCTGAGCAATTAGGTTCCTCCTAGCTTGCTAGAGATGGCCTGCTGATCATTTGTTTGAAATTCCTGTTTTTGACTTTTGTTTTTGTACCTTTGACTATGTTTGCATGCCACCTGCCCTGACCACTTGCTTGTTACCCGTGACAAACCTCTGCTCACTATCATGAACATTGGCTCTACCACCATGAGTGCACATCTGCCGCCTGTCCTGACTTATGCTATACATGACCTTGTATTCGGTCTGCTGATTCTGTACTACACCTGTTAACGTCAGCAGTTGCCAATGGAGACTAATCTGGGGGTAATGACCTGGGGTTCCCCACAAGCGAAGTCCAGATCCCTGTATAGGGGCTAAAGGGAAAACACCTGGGGTCCCCTAAGCCTCCGCGTACCGGTTTAGCCCAACGTCAAATCACTTGGTGACACAGTCGGTTCACACCATTCTTTGTAGGCCCCGTGACAGTCTCATTATCCACGGACCCATGACACTAAGTAGAACTGCCCACTGGACTCTTTAGCCAAGTGTTATCAGGGATATAAATCAATAAATTACACATTATAATGAATCTTTTTCCAAAAATCTTTATATCAATCTGCTCAGCTCCACCTGTTCTATAACATGCTGCAGATTGGGCTGCATGTTCAACCTGACAGGTTCTCTTTAAGAGGTACAGTACACAAAGATTCCTTTACTCCACTATGTTTATGTGACATTGTAGGCCTACCACCAGTGTTTCCTATAATGTGGGCGGCTGCGCGGCCGTGCACCTTCCACAGTCCGCCCGCTCACTAAAGTTTAAAGCCTGCGCACTGTCACGGGCAGATGCTGTGGCGTCGCTAGCACTGGAGGGGGCTCCGGTGCTAGCGACAGCCACATTCACTTGTATGTGCCTGCAGCCCATAAGGAGCTGGGAGTCGTGCAGGCTGGCGTGATGATGTCACATCACACAGGTCTGCGCATGCTCCCGCCAGAGAGGCAGTGTAGCGCTCCGTCTGTCGCGGGAATGGGGCAAGGTAAGTACAATCTTTTTATTTTTAAGGAGCTGTGGGGAGGGGGGCTGTGTAGTGCTATATACAGGGGGGGAATTGCTGTGTAACACTATATACACAAGTGGAGGAGGGGGGCTGTGTAGCGCTATATACAGGGGGTAATTGCTGTGTAACACTATATACACAAGGGGAGGAGGGGGGCTGTGTAGCCCTATATACAAAGGGAGAGGGGGCTGTGTAGCACTATATACAGGGGGGAATTTCTATGTAGCGCTATATACAGGGGATGGAGAGGCTGTGTAGCGCTATATACAAGGGGAGGGGGGCTGTATAAGCGCTATATACACAAGGGGAGGAAGGGGGCTGTGTAGCACTATATACAAGGGGAGGGGGGCTGCGTAGCACTATATACAAGGGGAGAGGGGGGCTGCGTAGCACTATATACAAGGGAAGAGGGGGGCTGTGTAGCACCATATGCAGGGGGGAATTGCTGTGTAGCACTATATACAGGGGGGATTGCTGTACAACACTATCTGCACCTTTTATGGCAATAATCCGTCAGTTTCGTTCATTCCTCTTCTTATGTCCCCCTACCGCCGAAAACTGACCCGCCCTGAATGCCGAAACCTCGTCATGTATGGTCCGACACCCTTCCCTGCTTCGTTCATGCCTCAAATCTAGTTACTGCGCATTCGCCGCTATGGTGTCCCGTTGTGCGCACACATCACCACACGACATTGATGCGCGAGCGGGGGATTTCGTATGTGCTGGGGGAGGCGAGGAGCTGTCAATCAAAAGTAAGGAGGCGGGGTTAACTCGGAAAGGCTTGAGGAATGAAGATATGACTCTTCGAATGAAGTTTTATTCTCCAAACACAGAAGTAAAATGTATAAGACTATCAGTTTGAGACATGTCAGTGGCAAGTAAAAACCACATATACCGGTAAATAGGAGTAAGGGATATTCTGGAGAGATGCTATACACTATAAATCAATTTCTTTGCTTGCTGGATTATCAGAATTCTACTGTATATATGAAAATGTAATAAAACATATATACCATAGACTTTGCTTTGACCCATTTCAGTAGTCACTTAACTATAAGCGCTTATTCACACGACAGGGTTTCCCGGCCGGGCAACGGCCGTTCATAAATCGTCCGTCACTCGGCTGCAGTAGGGGCTATTCACACGACCGATTTTTTGACGGGCCGGTTAAACCGGCCGTCAAAAAATGGGACATGCCCTATTTTCGGCCGTTTACCCGGCCGCCCGGCTCCCATAGAAGTTTATGGGGCCGGGTAATACACGGCCATCACCGGAATGTGTCCCGAGTGATGGCCGTGTCTACCGTCGCTCGCTCCCTCCTCCTCACAGAGCAGAGTGCTTGTGAGGAGGAGGAGTGTATCCCATTCAGAAGAAGCACTGTATGCTGGAGGTAACACTGTGGGGGTACTGCTGTAGCGACGTCCCTGCTCTGCTATGTGCAGGGGTACTGTGTGGCAGGGCTGGGGTGTACAGCAGGTGGAAGGGGGCGCTGCGCTTGCTCCCTTCGCAAATCGCCCTGGCCCGGCGAATCAGCGTCCTTTCCGCCCTGGCGCTTTTTCAGGCATCGCTACAGCTATAGCAGCCATAGCGGCTGCTAGCGGCTGGTAGCGGCGACACCTACCATGGCCGATGGCGCCGCTAGCAGCTGCTGCTACTGCTGTAGCTTCGTCCCTGCTTTGCTATGTGCTAGCCCCACTTTAGCTCCCTGAAGGAGCGGAATCCCCGTGTGTTCGGGGATTCCGCTCCTGGACAGAGCGCTTGACGTCTCTGTCCATATCTGGGCAGTGACATCAGGGGAAACTCCTGAAGCGGAATTCCCGAACACTCTGTGACCTGGGATTACACACCAGGAGAAGCCAGTAACGTTCAGTGTCCATAAATGGACACAGACGACAGGGGCTTTTCCTGAAGTGGAATCACCGGCCACATGGGGATTCCCCTTCAGGAGTTGCCCCTGATGTCACTGTCCAGATATGCCCGGCCCGGTACGGATGCAAAACCAATGCAAACCGGCCGGGTAAAACGGCCGATTTTATCGGCCGACACTCGGGCTCGGGCGGGACCCTGTCGTGTGAATAAGGCATAAGGCCTATGGACACCTTCTCAGCATATTTTTCTTTATTGCATTACATGTATTATGTGAAAATTATCTATTATGATCAGAATTTGGGTATGTTCACACGGCCTATTTACGGACGTAAATCGGGCGTTTTTGCCCCGAATTACGCCCGAAAATAGCGCCTCAATAGCGCTGACAAACATCTGCCCATTGAAAGCAATGGGCAGACGTTTGTCTGTTCACACGAGGCGTATATTTACGCGCCGCTGTCAAATGACGGCGCGTAAATAGACGCCCGCGTCAAAGAAGTGACCTGTCACTTCTTTGGCCGTAATTGGAGCCGCTATTCATTGACTCCAATGAATAGCAGCGCTAATTACGGCCGTAATTGACGCGGCGTTCAAGCGCCTGCACATGCCGGTACGGCTGAAATTACGGGGATGTTTTCAGGCTGAAACATCCCCGTAATTTCAGCCGTTACGGACCCCCGCCGTGTGAACATACCCTTTAACTTAGACGAGCATTCAGAAGACAGGAGGGGCTGTAGAGTGAGCCCAGCTGTTGGGATAGACACTGAACAGGAAGCTGAAGATGCAAAATGGTGCAAAATGTTTAATTCAAACCAATTACAAAATTTTTTTCTTCACATAATACTTATAATGCAATAAAAAAAAATATGCTGCAAATGTGCCCATAGCAGCAGGATAGGACCAATGTCACTAGCCTTACAGCTTACTAAACTAAAGGTGGTCTCATTGTTTTTTTTAGTAAAAGCTCAAATCCAGCTCTTCATACTATTGGAGAGTGGAGATGTGCATGTGTCTACCAGAATTTAGAAATTCCGCCTGACACGCCAACGTCCATCTGTCCGATAAAGCAGAAAACATGACTCATCGGAGAAGGCTACCCTTTGCCAACCATCGGTGGTCCAATTCCGATACTGCAAGTGCAAATTGAAGCTTTTTTTTTCGATGCACCTTTGTTCGCATAAGAGCAGCTGTACTGTTGTTTTAGACACACGTCTGGTAGCCTCTTGGTTGATTTTCACGGTGAGCTGATCCACTGTAGCGTGTCGTTCGGTCCTCTTGTACCTTCGTAGCAGCCGTTTACCTCGCACATCAATTGCACCGTGTCGGTTATTCCCAATGGTGCCATTTGTCCACTCACTATACACTTTCACCACAACAGCACGTGAACAGTTCACAAACTGCTCCGTTCTAGAAATACTGCCACCCTTGGGCTGAAAACCAATAAACATCCCTTTTTGCAACTATGATAAATCGCCCATTTTACCCATGGCAACAACGAGTGATATGTGTTCAGACAGCCTATCGCACACCTTATATACCCACCAAGCCAGCCCACGACACATCACTTTCTTCATGGGCTATACCTTGCCGACATCGGAAGTAGGAGGTGGTCATAATAATGTGACTCAACTGTATATATATATATGTCCGCTTGTCAAGCGAGAGAACAGCAGGGACCGTGCATGCGTCTTCCTGGCTGTATAACAGAACAGCCCATACATGGAACGTCACTAGTGATGTGTCGTATACCAGGCAGAAACTTTTAACCGCTTGACCATGTGATAGGTATATGGCTGGTAAACACAGCAGACAAAGAGAGTGATGTCACCAGTCATGTGCCCCATGGCAGCATTGGGAAACGCGGCCAATTTTGATACAGTAAGTGCATTACAAATGTAATCCCATTCCAGGATTAAAATCGCTGACACATAAAAGTTTTATCTCGGAAAACCCCTTTAAACTGGTTCTATGCTGTCAGTAGGTAACACTCATCTGGCTGCAGTAATTGCTATAAGTTTGTGTAGCCAATTCCTCGAACCTCAATACTTCTCGAACCTCTTTTCTAGAATGGTACAGGTCTAGGTTTTCTATGCATTGAACAATTTCTTGGGCACTAGCCAATGTATATTTGTAAAAGGACTGTTTGAAAATCACTACAACTACAACATTACATAGTAGCTTGGTAAAGAGAAAAAGCTGTATCACACTTTTACCACTAGATGGTGCTAAAAGCCCAAATGTTTCACTTTACTTTTCTGTAATATTAGCTATAGCAGTGGAAAGTTGGTTTGCCATTTGTCACTCATGGTGATATAATTTCCTATGGGACAAAGTTACTTCAAAGAGGTTTCCCACTCAAGACATAAAAATGGCCATATATTAGTAATGTTCTATGCCACATTCCTGGCCAGATTAGTTGCAAATGCTGCAAAAGTAGCAATTTGTGGAAAGAAAAATGAAAATTTTGTGGCATTTGCGGATTAATTTATAGCGGAAATCTACGCCAGCTCGTATTTAGCGTAGATTTCCCTTTTAGGTGCACAGACAGCCAGAGATGTGCCTAATTTAGATGTGCGCCACTCTATAAATTAGGTGCAGCTCACTCCTGCGATCTTTATATTAAGACTGGCGTATGAATCACCAGTCTTAATAAATCTCCTCCTTCGTCTTTGAAAATAAAATAAAAAGTAATCTAGGTTTTAGGGCATCAATGTGATGCTCTGTGTAGTCTGTGGGTGCACCAGCCAACAGATTCCCAATGCTGCATTTACATGAGGACACATGACCAAAACTGAACAGATCTGAACAGCCAGGAGCACTCACGTGACCTCACTTACATTAGAGACTGAACCCCTCTCCTGATCCACTGCTGGTCACAAAGTTGCAGAGCTTGTGATAAGAGAGAGTTCTGATACAGGGCATGTGTGTCAGTTACATAATCAAAACAAGAATGTTTCCATTCACTAGCAGCAAGAAGAGATATTGATAAAGATGAAAGACATTATATTAAAAAGTTACAGAACCCTTCATTATAACAGTCTTTACCAACCAGGGTTCCCACAGGACCAGAAAAGGGGTTCCGCGGAGAGTTACAAAAAAAAACACTGTTCATGATTCCCGACCGGTTTTGGCTTTTTTGCACAGCGCCGTGCATATTGTAAGGAAGCCTGGATTAGACCAGCCCGCATGCTCCTTGTAGTCAAATAGGAGGTAGCGTTTGTGTTTCCCTGCTGTACCGATTCCTTGGTCTGCTGCAGCAATGATCTGGCTCTTCTCACGTGACCTGAGTCCTTTTGTGCTCACCGACACTGCTCCAAGTCCAGACTACTGTCAGAGAAAAGACTGCTGACTAGTCCAAGATAGTAATTTAAAGGATTTACTGCGTTTGTTTAAAAACAGTGCCATTCCTGTCCACAG
This sequence comes from Rhinoderma darwinii, assembly GCF_050947455.1. NCBI lineage: Eukaryota > Metazoa > Chordata > Amphibia > Anura > Rhinodermatidae > Rhinoderma > Rhinoderma darwinii. The sequence goes on along the minus strand of NC_134687.1, from coordinate 210,595,144 downwards.
GTTGTGTGTGGTATTGCAGCTTAGTCTCATTCACTTCAAATAAGGTGAACTGCAATACCAGACGCAACTGGTGCTGCACTGTTTCTGTAAGGAAGCAGCCATGTTTTTCTAATCCTGGAAAACTCCTTTAAGTAAGGCCTTATTCACATGAACGTGTCCGTTTTGCGCACGTAAAAAAACGCAGCGTTCTTCCTGCGTTGCAGTTCTGTGTGACATCCGTGTACGGCGCATGTCTGTGTTTTTTTTCGTACGTATGTCATCCGTACCTCACACATTTTTTACGTCAGCAAAAAAAACTGAAGGAGGTGTTTTTCTTTTTCTCATCATTTCATTAGCAACTGTTGCGTGAATCACAGACAGCACATGGATGACGTCCGTGTGCTGCGCATTATTTTCACACACCCATTGACTTAAATGGGTGCGTGATGCGCAAAAAACGCACAAGAATAGGACATGCAGTGAGTTTCACGCAGCGGACGCACGCTGCGTGAAAAACACAATGTCTGAATGGCCCCATTGAATTGCATAGGTCCGTGTGACGTCCGTTGTTTTAACGCGCGTAACACGGACGTGAAATACACTCGTGTGAATAAGGCCTAAATATCAGCTGCAAAGCTGCTGTGTGTGGAAGTGAAGTGGGGGGTGGAGATTTTACATAGAGGAAGCACGTTGAAGTCTGAATTCTCTTGTGGTCTGAAGTCTGGGGTCTGAATAATTTTGAAGTCCGGGATCTTAATTAATTTTGGGGTATGGCGTCGAGTTTGAATTAATTTTGTGGTTTGGGGACTGAGGTAATTTTCGGGGTCTACAGTCTGGAGTGTGAATTAATTTTGGAGTCTGACATTTGGGGTCTGAATTCATTTCCGGGTCTGATTAAGGGTTCATATTATCTACTTGTAATTAAAGGGAATTACATCGGGGCTTTGGGGCCTGACCTATATAATGAGCTAGGGAAAATGCCCGTAAATATTTGGGCTGTCCCTGATTTTTGGTCTAGAAAAAACCGAACAATAGGTTGGCAACCCTGGTTCCGCAGTGATCGGCCATGGTGGGAGAGACTAAAATGATAAAAAGGTAAAGCCTAAGACGTTGCACTATTGTACGTTGAATTTAAATTGAAAGTTTATTTTCTCTTGAAAAAGAATTGATTAAGGCTTTGTTCACATCTGCGCCGATTCCGGCGTTTCTGACAGGGAAAATAGCACTGCATGCAGTGCTATTCTTCCCATCAACACGACGGACACCTCAGAGGAACATGACAGACTCCGTTGTAAGTCATGGGGTCCGTCGGGCGCTGCTGGTGTCCGTCATGCAGCGGATCTGTCACAGCTGCCAACAGAGCTGTATCCACCTCAATGGGGTTAGCTAAAGTATATAAACTTTGTCGTGCAGCCTCTGCCATGCATCAATTTGGTGACAAGGTGAGATCACCTGAACTGTACTGTATACAGTGAGTCTATGGACTCCTTTAACAGCCTCCCCGGTTGACAACCTTGACTGTTGTTAATAATATTAATAATAATAACGTTACTTGTCATCAATAATGTAAGTCTGGACTACCATGTTACTATTAGGCCTCATTCACACGACAGGGTCCGAGTGTCGGCCGGGAAAATCGGCCGTTTTTGGCCGATTTTCCCTGCCGGTTTGCATCCGTTCCGATTCCGTTCCGGGCCGAGTTGCCGTTTTTACCGGCCGATTTGGACCCGATTTGCATCCGTTTTTTTCCCTGTCCGTTTTAAAATCGGATGAATTTCATTTAAATTTGTTGCCACACACAGCCCTTTGTAGATAATGCCACAGCCCCCTGGTAGGTAATGCCACCCAGCCCCCTGTAGGTAATGCCACCCAGCCCCCTGTTGGGGATGCCACCCAGCCCCCTGTTGGTGATGCCACCCAGCCCCCTGTAGGTGATGCCACACAGCCCCCTGTAGGTGATGCCACACAGCCCCCTGTAGGTGATGCCACACAGCCCCCTGTAGGCGATGCCACACAGCCCCCTGTAGGAATACCACCCTGTCCCCTGTAGGTAATGCCACCCAGCTCCCTGTAGGTAATGCCACCCAGCCCCCTGTAGGAAATGCCACCCAGCTCCCTGTAGGTAATGCCACCCAGCCCCCTGTAGGTAATGGCACCAAGCCCCCTGTAGGTAATGCCACCAAGTCCCCTGTAGGTGATGCCACCAAGCCCCCTGTAGGCGATGCCACCAAGCCCCCTGTAGGCGATGCCACCAAGCCCCCTGTAGGTGATGCCACCCTGCCCCCTGTAGGCAATGCCACCCTGCCCCCTGTAGTCGATGCCACCCTGCCCTCGTAGGTGATGCCACCCTGCCCCCTGTAGGTGATGCCACCCAGCCCCCTGTAGGTGATGCCACCAAGTCCCCTGTAGGTGATGCCACACAGCCCCCTGTAGGTTGCACCCATCCCCCCCCCTTCCAGGAGAAGTCACTGACTTCAATGTCCATATATGGACAGTGTAGTCACTGACTTGTCCTGAAGAGAAATTCCCTGCCACAGGTCGGGAATTCCGCTTCAGAAGTGAGTGACTTCGCTGTGTCCATATATGGACAGTGTAGTCACTCACTTCTCCTGTAGCGGAATCCCCGGCCATAGAGTCGGGGATTCCGCTGCAGAAGTGAGTGACTTCGCTGTGTCCATATATGGACAGTGTAGTCACTCACTTCTCCTGTAGCGGAATCCCCGGCCATAGAGTCGGGGATTCCGCTGCAGAAGTGAGTGACTTCGCTGTGTACATATATGGACAGTGCAGTCACGCACTTCTCCTGTAGCGGAATCCCCAATACCCGGCCGGGGATTGGGGATTCCGACTCCTACAGCGAGCAATAAAAGACCCTCCTCCTCCTCCTCACATGCACTCTGCACTGTGAGGAGGAGGAGAGAGAGTGCGCGAGCGATGGTAGACCCGGCCATCACTCGGGACACATTCCGGTGATGGCCGTGTATTACCCGGCCCCATAGACTTCTATGGGAGCCAGGCGGCCGGGCATCCAGCCGAAAATAGAGCATGTCCTATTTTTTGACGGCCGGTTTTCCTGGCCGTCAAAAAATCGGTCGTGTGAATAGCCCCGTTAGGGATCTATTATTCCTATTGCAGCCGGGTGCCGGCCGATTTATGAACGGCCGGCACCCGGCCGGGAAACCCTGTCGTGTGAATCCCGCCTTAGTCACTGTATTTAAATGTCTCCTTGCCAGTGTGGGCATTCTGCCAGGATAGGAGAACTCAGTTACGCCTTATTGCAATGAAGGGGAAGGGAAATGACAACTACTGTAGATAAGTCAAATGTTACTTATTTAATTATTTATTCATTTCCGTATATATATCCTAAAACGTAGCATAAGGCAATGGTGTTCCAACTATTTTTTTTATCAATTATCATTGCACCAGTTCCAAATAGCCTAAAGTGCTATTTGGATGTATATTATACATACACCGATTAACACACAAATGTTAGGCTCCGTTCACATCATATTTTTTTTCTGTTTCATTATAAGTACAGAATAACAAAAATAAGCGACGGATCTGTCAAGTGACGGACATAAATGTGTGCCCACTGGAACCCATTGACTTTAATGGGTTCCATTGAGTTTCTGTCATGGTTTTTGCAATTTTGCTGGACAAAATATTGCTGTATGATGCGCAATTGTTTCCATCAAATATGACAGGATGTGAACAGTGCCTCCGACGCAGATGTGAACAGAGCCTGGTACATTTTGTTGTTGGTTGTTATGATCTTGAGAATACCAAATATGGCTATATTTTATGTTTTGCAATTTATATTTAATAACTTATATTTATTGTAAAAAAAATAATAATTGTGTGTTGTGTGTGTGCTTTTTTTTAATCCCAAAGGGAGATTTTTCATTTTGATCCTAATTTTTTACTCTATTGTATTTTCATATGTCAATATACCAGCCTGTGTACTAAGGCTGTAGTTAGTGCAAATCTAAGTCCTTCAGTGGATCCAGGCCTGTCTGCCCATATAAAGGTATGGACCCTCAGGGCACGTTCAGACGTGCCGGAATTGCTGTGGAATTCCGCTGCGGACAGTCCACAGTGGAAATCCGCAGCAGACAGTTTTTCCATTGGTTTCCACACCTTTTTAGTTAACTTCGTGCAGACGTTGCGGAAAACTCTGCTGCGGAACATAGGCTGCGGTGCGGAATTTTCAGACCGCAGCATGCACTGTCTGTTGCGGACTTGTTGCAGAATTTCTCCATTGACTTAAATGGAGTTTCAAAATGACGCAATGAAATCCGCAGATGTAATGTGTGTTGCAGATTTGCTGTGTGTTACGTTGCGGATTTCATCATTATGATGAGGAAGAGAAAACCTCAATTTTCGCCTTCCAGGCTTATTACATGAACACAGAGCTATTACCATGGCCAGATATAGGCGAATGGATATGGAAGTGTCCACTCTTATTAACCTTGTAAGTAACTTTACATGTTTATGTCATATTTTCACTAGTTTACTTGTATGTATGAAGTCTGACTAGCAGCATCTGCAGTATGTAAACATTATAACAAAGATAAACCTATAACATATATAACATTATTCATAAGTATAAATCAAACTTCAATATGCACTGTCTATTTGTTTTTCAGGTACATAACCGTCCCGAATTGTGGGACACCGCAAGTGCAGGGTATAGTGAGCGCAACACCCGTGCGTCAAGGCTGGACCTACTGTATGTGTGTTGAGGCCTATACCCAGACTGGGATGGAATGTTTGAAAGAGAGCAGGGTGTGATCCGAACCTGAATCCACAACGACAAATCCACAGCATTTTACCTAACATTTTAGCCAAATCCGCAACGGAATCCGCAACGCGGATTATGTGCGGCATTGATGCGGACAGTGTCTGCAGCAATTCCGCCACATCTGAACGCGCCCTCATCGCGTCATAAGAATAATGTTGTCACCCCCCCCCCCCGCCCCACAGTCTTTCCTTTTGTATCTCTGCTGTTAGGGTATGTTCACACTGAGTTTTTTGCAGGCTGAAAGCTCTGCCTCAAAATTCCGTCTGGAATTTTGAGGCAGAATTTGATCTGCCGGCACGCCATTTGCCGCGTTATTCGCTGCGTTTTTCGCTCGAGCGCCGTGGGCAAAAACTTAGAGTAAAACGCATTGTCTACCTCCCATTGATGTCAATGGGAGGTCAGAGACGTAAACGCCCGAAGATAGGACATGTCGGTTCTTTTGGAAGGCGTTTTCGGACATTTTTTGTCGTGTTTTCCGATGCGCTTTCCGCATGAAAAAACGTGTAAAAAAACTCAGTATGAACAGGGCCTTATGGTGGAGCTTCGTCATGTGTCATCAAGTACTTAAAATCCCTAAATATTTCCAGTCGTACAAAACATCTAGTCCTATGCCACATCCTGAATTATTTTTTTCATCTGACCCTATCTTCAGAACTTTGTATCCCAGCTTATGCAATGGCTAGACACCATTTTGCTACATTTTATCTATATAATGGGTGGTCCACTGTACCCCACAGAAAAACTACCAGTGACCACAGATATTCACCAATACACAGATTTAGGCCCCAATGCCCTCGAACGTATATTTAATCCGTAATTACGGACCCATTCATTTCTATTGGCCACGGACATATTTCCGTATATTTAAGGATGGGTGTCTGTGCTGAAAAAAATGATAGAACCTGTAATATTCTTGACCGTAATTACGGAACAGACTCTCCCATAGAAGCCTATGGGTGCTTCTGTAAATACGGATGTGTATCCGTGAACCGTCCTTACTTAGGCCTCATGCACACGACCGTAAAAAAAAACGCTATTGCGGGTCGTAATTACGACCCGCAATAACGGGCCGATAGACTTCTGTTAGTCACGGGTACCTTACCGTTTTCTCACGGGAAGGTGCCCGTGCCGTTAAAAAAATAGAACATGTTCTATTTTTTCATTTTACGGGCCGTGCTGCTATGCAAAAGCGGCCGGCTGCCCGTGGCCGGCCGTGCCCGGCCGTGCTCGTAATTATGAGTCGTAATTACGAGCACGGTCGTGTGCATGAGGCCTTAAGGAAGCGTTGCTATACAACATGTTGGTGACATCATTTGCAGCCTTCTCTTTTTTTTACGGATCCGTATATACGGATCGAACACGGATGCAATACGGACCATATTTACGGACATCCTTCCGTATATATGGATGAGTTATGGCTCTGTATTTACGGACAGTATTTACAGATAGATGAAAATACGGACGTGTGCATGGGGCCATACACAGGACAGTCACCAATACACAGATACAGTGAAGGAAATAAGTATTTGATCCCTTGCTGATTTTGTAAGTTTGCCCACTGTCAAAGACATGAACAGTCTAGAATTTTTAGGCTAGGTTAATTTTACCAGTGAGAGATAGATTATATAAAAAAAAAGACAGAAAATCACATTGTCAAAATGATATATATTTATTTGCATTGTGCACAGAGAAATAAGTATTTGAGCCCTTTGGCAAACAAGACTTAAAACTTGGTGGCAAAACCCTTGTTGGCAAGCACAGCAGTCAGATGTTTTTTGTAGTTGATGATGAGGTTTGCACACATGTTAGATGGAATTTTGGCCCACTCCTCTTTGCAGATCATCTGTAAATCATTAAGATTTCGAGGCTGTCGCTTGGCAACTCGAATCTTCAGCTCCCTCCATAAGTTTTCGATGGGATTAAGGTCTGGAGACTGGCTAGGCCACTCCATGACCTTAATGTGCTTCTTTTTGAGCCACTCCTTTGTTGCCTTGGCTGTATGTTTCGGGTCATTGTCGTGTTGGAAGACCCAGCCACGAGCCATTTTTAATATCCTGGTGGAGGGAAGGAGGTTGTCACTCAGGATTTGACGGTACATGGCTCCATCCATTCTCCCATTGATGCGGTGAAGTAGTCCTGTGCCCTTAGCAGAGAAACACCCCCAAAGCATAATGTTTCCACCTCCATGCTTGACAGTGGGGACGGTGTTCTTTGGGTCATAGGCAGCATTTCTCTTCCTCCAAACACGGCGAGTTGAGTTAATGCCAAAGAGCTCAATTTTAGTCTCATCTGACCACAGCACCTTCTCCCAATCACTCTCAGAATCATCCAGATGTTCATTTGCAAACTTCAGACGGGCCTGTACATGTGCCTTCTTGAGCAGGGGGACCTTGCGGGCACTGCAGGATTTTAATCCATTACGGCATAATGTGTTACCAATGGTTTTCTTGGTGACTGTGGTCCCAGCTGCCTTGAGATCATTAACAAGTTCCCCCCGTGTAGATTTCGGCTGAGCTCTCACCTTCCTCAGGATCAAGGATACCGCACGAAGTGAGATTTTGAATGGAGCCCCAGATCGATGTCGATTGACAGTCATTTTGTATGTCTTCCATTTTCTTACTATTGCACCAACAGTTGTCTCCTTCTCACCCAGCGTCTTACTTATGGTTTTGTAGCCCATTCCAGCCTTGTGCAGGTCTATGATCTTGTCCCTGACATCCTTAGAAAGCTCTTTGGTCTTGCCCATGTTGTAGAGGTTAGAGTCAGACTGATTAATTGAGTCTGTGGACAGGAGTCTTTTATACAGGTGACCATTTAGGACAGCTGTCTTTAATGCAGGCACCAAGTTGATTTGGAGCATGTAACTGGTCTGGAGGAGTCTGAACTCTTAATGGTTGGTAGGGGATCAAATACTTATTTCTCTGTAAACAATGCAAATAAATATATATAATTTTGACTATGTGATTTTCTGTTTTTTTTTTAAATATAATCTATCTCTCACTGGTAAAATTAACCTAGCCTAAAAATTCTAGACTGTTCATGTCTTTGACAGTGGGCAAACTTACAAAATCAGCAAGGGATCAAATACTTATTTCCTTCACTGTATACATTCAGTATAGGAATGCAAGGTCGACCAAAGTTTATTTTTACATTCTACAATCCATGTAGTAAATAGCTAGAGTTTTTACTTCTGAGAATTGTTTTTATACTACTGCACTTAGCATTGATGGACACATAGTGGCGATCTAATACCATTGTTGGGATTCTACTGTTTGCAATCTTTCTCCAATTTCAGTTTTGTTTACAGGAAATGTGGAATAATTGCTTCCTCAGACTTTAGATTACATTTAGATAATTAACCCCTTACTGCTCCAGGACGCACCTGTACGTCTTGTATTGCAGTGTTTTAAGGCACCGGGACGTCCTGGCTAAAAACTGTCACCCTGTCCTTTGATTGTGTTTATTACAGTTGATCGGCACAGTAAGACGGCAGGGGACCAATCACAGCGGTCTCCTGCCAGCGATCACTGTGATTGGTCAGTGACAGCAGACTGACCAATCACATGAGGTGGTGTATGTGAAGGCGCTGGCTCAGAAGCTGAGCCAGCGCGATCACCGCCGGGTATCGGCTGTCCGACACCCCGCTGTAACGGCCAGGACCGGAGCTAGGCTCCGATCTGGCCGATTAACTCCATAGATGCAGCGATCAAAGTGATCGCTGCATCGAAGTGTCTTCTAGCCTGTCGGTAACCATGACGGTTGCCACGGGCACGGGTGTCAGCTGTTTGTCACAGTTGACATCGTGCTCTAACGGCCAGAACCGGAGCTAGGCTCCGATCCAGCCGATTAACCCCTTAGATGCAGCTACGTGATTAGATCGCACCCTATGGTTGCTAATGGCAACCATCGGCACCCATAGTATGGAAGGCTTTTAGGCCCCGCCGGGAGGCGAAGCCTAATAGGCTTGCTGCCAGTGAATAGCTGACAGCTCTAATACACTGCACTATGTAGATAGTGCAGTGTATTAGAATAGCAATCAGGGCTTCATGCCTTCAAGTCCCCTAGTGGGACAAAAAAAAAGTTAAAACAAGTTAATAAAAATGTTGTAAAAAAGTTAAAAAAAAAAAAACATGTTATAGGAAAAAACGAAAAACATTAAAAAAAGTACACATATGTGGTATCCCTGCATCCGTAACGACCCGAACTATAACAATATTACGCTATTTTACATTTACGGTGAACACCGTAAAAAAATTGAATAAAAAACTATTCCAGAATCGCTGTTTGCGCAAAACAGAATAAAAAAAGGGATCTAAAAGTTGCATGTACCCCAAAATTATACCATTAAAAACTGCAGCCCGTCCCACAATAAACAAGCCCTCCCACAGCTTTTTTGACGGAAAAATAAAAAAGTTATGGCTCTCAGAATACGGTGTCACAAAAAATAAATAATTTGAAACAAAAGTGATTTTATTGTGCAGACGCTGCAAAACATAAGAAAAACTATATACATATGGTATCGCCGTAATCGTACCGACCCGCAGAATGAACGCCGTAAAAAAAAAAAAAAAACATCAGAATTGCTGGTTTTTGGTCATCGTGCTTGCCAAAAAAATGTAATAAAAAGTGATCAAAAAATCGCATCTACCCCAAAATGGTACCAATGAAATCTACAGATTGAAACGCAACAAATAAGCCCTCACACAGCTCCGGTGGAGAAAAAATAAAGAAGTTCTGGCTCTCAAAATATGGTCACGCAAAATGTGCAGAGTATCCAAAGGTGGATAACATCTGGCACCATTTATCTGTGCGACCCCGGCAACAGATCTATGAAATATTATTTATTTACCCCATTATTATACCCTCTTATTGTGCCCCTGATGTACTCCACACAGCTTACATATGCCTCCACATCATAAACTGAAATACCAGCAAAACCCCAAACAGAACTACCACTAAGCAAAATCTGCGCTCTAAAAACCAAATGGCGCTCCCTCCCTTCTGAGCCCTGCAGCGTGCACAAACAGCAGTTTACGTCCACATATATGGCATCACCATACCTGGGAAAACCCGCTTAACAGTTTGAGGTATTTGTCTTCAGTGGCACGAACTGGGCACAACATATTGTGCACTAAAATGGCATATACTTGTGGACATTTGCAATTTTCACTTTGCATCATCCACTGAGCATTCATTTCTAATAGAAAAAAAAAACCTGTGTGGTCAAAATGCTCACTACACCCCTTACTATTTGACCCCAGAGCCCTGCCATTGTGTGCCAATGCTGCGAAAATCACCAAAACAGGCCTCACATGCGCATTTGCTCCTTCACTCCTAAGCCCTGTCATATGTCCAGGCAAATGATAAATGCCTTGAGGGGTGTAGTTTACAAAATGGGGTCACTTCTCAGGGTTTTACACTCTACTCTGGTGCCTAAGGGAGAGCTGCAAATGCGACATGGCACTCGTACAACAGTCCATTTTCCATTTTGAGCTCTGCCATGTGCCCAAACAGCAGTTTAGGGCCACACATGGGGTATTGCCGTACTCGGGAGAAATTGCTTTACAATTGTTGGGATGCTTTTTCTCCTTTATTCCTTGTGAAAATGAAAAAAGAATGTAGATTTTCATTTTCATTTCACTGCATAATTCCAATAATTCAGCAAAAAAACTGTGGGGTCAAAATGCTCACTATTGTAATGGCAGGAAGGAGGTGAAGGGAAAGTGAGCCCTAATCTACCCACCGCCCTGTCCCTGCCTACTTGCAACGACCCGCCCTAGGCGACGAGGTACAACTGGGCGGCGGTCCCTACGCTGGCTAAGTGCACAGGAAGACAAACAGGGAACACGCAAGGGAAGGGGCAGTAGCCACGGAACGCCACAAGGAAACGGGGCGGCGAACGAACAGTCAGGACCAGGACGAAGGAGTACACCCGAGCGGGCACGGAGACAGAAGCAAGCCAGGGCAAGCAAAGCAGGTCAGGCAGAACTGCAGCAAGGCAGAAGCACGGCAGAAGCAGGCTGGAGCAAGCAGCAGTGGGGCCAGGAATCCAAAAGAATTACAAGCACTGAGGGAGAGCACAGGGCAGGTAATAAAGGGCAGGGGGCGGAGCTAACTCCGAGAGACCAGGCCGCGATAGGCTCTCCCACTCCTGAGCCTGCCACCCTGGTTGGTGGGAGATGGTGTCAGTCGAACAGGTCTGGCCTCAGGTGTGGATTGATTAATCCCAGGAGTATAGCTAGATGAAGTACCTGGCAGATCCCTAACAGTACTCCCCCTTTTATGAGGGGCCACCGGACCCTTACTAAGGGGACCCGGTTTAGTGGGGAAGAGGAGGTGGAACCTCCTGATCAATACCCCAGCGTGAACATCACGGGCAGGTACCCAAGTCCTCTCCTCCGGCCCGTATCCTCTCCAATGGACCAGGTACTGGAGGGAGCCCTGGACCATCCTACTGTCCATAATCTTGGCCACCTCGAATTCCACCCCCTCAGGGGTGAGAACGGGAACAGGAGGTATCCTCGAGGGGGACCAGGACGGGGAGCAGCGTTTAAGGAGGGAGGCATGGAAGACGTCATGTATGCGAAAGGATGGGGGGAGCTCCAGACGGAAGGATACAGGGTTGAGGACTTCAATGATCTTATAAGGTCCAATAAATCGGGGAGCAAACTTCCTGGACGGGACCTTAAGGCGCAAGTTCCTGGACGACAACCAGACCAAATCCCCGACGACAAACCGGGGGTTAGCAGAACGTCTACTATCCGCCTGAATCTTTTGTGTGCTCTGGGACGCCTCTAGGTTCTTCTGAACCTGGGCCCAGACAGTGCACAGTTCCCGATGAACCTCCTCTACCTCAGGATTATTGGAACAACCAGGGGAGACGGAGGAGAACCTTGGGTTAAACCCGAAATTACAGAAAAACGGGGAGACCCCTGACGAGTTACTGACCCGGTTATTCAGGGAAAATTCAGCAAGGGGAAGGAATGAGACCCAATCGAATTGACAGTCAGAGATGAAACACCTTAAATATTGTTCCAGGGATTGGTTGGTCCTTTCCGTTTGGCCATTAGTTTCGGGATGGAAGGCGGAGGAGAAGGACAGATCAATCTCCAACTTTTTACAAAAAGCTCTCCAAAATAAGGAAACAAATTGTACCCCTCTGTCAGAAACGATATTGACTGGGGCCCCATGGAGACGCAGGATGTGTTTCACAAACAAAGAAGCTAACGTCTTGGCGTTAGGTAGCTTCTTAAGGGGCACAAAGTGGCACATCTTGCTGAAGCGGTCGACTACCACCCACACCACCGACTTGCCCTGAGATGGAGGCAAATCGGTGATAAAATCCATGGAGATATGGGTCCAAGGTCTCTGGGGAATGGGCAAGGAACGTAGTAGGCCCGCAGGTCGGGACCTAGGGGTTTTGGACCTAGCGCAAACCTCACAAGCGGCGACGTAAGCCCTAACATCTTTAGGCAACCCAGGCCACCAATAGTTTCTGGTAATGAGGTGTTTGGTGCCCAAGATGCCAGGATGACCAGATAGAGCGGAGTCATGGTTTTCCCTGAGTACCCTCAGCCGGTATTGCAGGGGAACAAACAGTTTGTCCCCAGGGACGTTCCCGGGAGCTGCACCCTGATCAGCCGCGATATCAGAAGCTAAATCAGAATCCGTGGCAGAGACGATTATACCAGGGGGTAAAATACAAGCGGGATCCTTCTCGGAAGGAGGATTGGCCATGAAACTACGTGACAGAGCGTCAGCCTTAATATTCTTGGACCCAGCCCTATAGGTAACCAAGAAATTAAATCTGGTAAAGAATAGTGCCCACCGAGCTTGTCTAGGATTAAGCCTCCGGGCCGATTCTAGGAAAACCAGATTCTTGTGATCCGTAAGGACCGTTACCTGGTGTCTGGCCCCCTCCAGGAAGTGCCGCCACTCCTCAAAAGCCCATTTAATGGCTAGAAGTTCGCGGTTGCCAATATCATAGTTACTCTCCGTGGGCGAAAACTTCCTAGAGAAGTAAGCACAGGGGCGGAGATGGGTGAGGGAGCTGGTACCCTGGGACAAGACAGCCCCCACTCCCACCTCGGAAGCGTCAACCTCCACAATAAATGGCTCCTCTTGGTTGGGCTGAATCAGCACGGGGGCCGAGATAAAGCACTTCTTGAGAGTCTCAAAGGCCTGGACGGCCTCAGGGGGCCAATGGAGGACATCGGCACCCTTGCGGGTAAGGTCCGTAAGAGGCTTAGCGACGACCGAGAAGTTGGCAATAAATCTCCTGTAATAGTTGGCGAACCCTAAAAAACACTGTAACGCCTTAAGGGAGGCAGGTTGGACCCATTCCGCCACAGCTTGAACCTTGGCAGGGTCCATGCGGAATTCATGAGGAGTGAGGATTTGCCCTAAAAATGGTATCTCCTGTACCCCAAAGACACATTTTTCAGTCTTAGCAAACAGATTATTCTCCCGAAGGACCTGGAGCACCTTCCTGACATGCTCCACGTGGGAGGACCAGTCCTTGGAAAACACCAGTATGTCATCAGGGTACACAACAAGAAAATTACCCAGGTACTCTCTCAGGATTTCATTAATAAAATTCTGGAAGACAGCAGGGGCATTACACAACCCAAAGGGCATGACCAGGTATTCGAAATGACCCTCGGGTGTGTTGAACGCAGTTTTCCACTCATCCCCCTCTTTGATGCGGATAAGGTTATATGCCCCCCGTAGATCGAACTTAGAAAACCATTGGGCTCCCTGAACCTGATTAAAAAGATCCGGAATCAAAGGAAGTGGGTACTGGTTCCTTACGGTGACCTTATTCAGGTTACGATAATCAATGCACGGCCTAAGACCACCATCCTTCTTCCCCACGAAGAAGAAGCCAGCACCTACAGGAGAAGTCGAGGGGCGAATGAAACCCTTGGCCAGGCATTCTTGGATATACACCCTCATCGCTTCACGTTCAGGACATGAAAGATTAAATATCCTACCCTTAGGAAGCTTGGCACCAGGCACCAAATCGATAGCGCAATCGTAATCTCTATGGGGGGGCAACACCTCGGAGGCCTCCTTGGAAAACACATCGGCGAAGTCCTGAACAAACTCAGGAAGCGTGTTTACCTCCTCCCGGGGAGAAATAGAGTTAACAGAAAGACATGACATAAGACATTCATTACCCCATTTGGTGAGATCCCCAGTATTCCAATCAAATGTGGGATTATGCAACTGCAACCAGGGAAGGCCTAAAACCAGATCAGACGATAATCCCTGCATCACCAGTACAGAGCACTGCTCCAAATGCATGGAGCCAACCAGGAGTTCAAAAACAGGAGTATGCTGAGTAAAATAACCATTAGCAAGGGGGGTTGAGTCGATTCCTACTACAGGGATAGGATAAGGTAAATCAATACAAGGCATCTTTAGAGACATAGCAAATTCCACAGACATGATATTAGCAGATGAGCCAGAATCCACGAAAGCACTGCCCGTGGCAGACCGGCCAGCAAACGAGACCTGAAAGGGAAGCAAAATTTTATTGCGTTTCACATTAACGGGAAATACCTGTGCGCCCAAGTGACCTCCCCGATGATCACTTAGGCGCGGAAGTTTTCCGGCTTCTTATTCTTGCGCCTGGGACAGGTGTTCAGTAGATGCTTGTCGTCCCCACAGTAGAAGCAGAGACCATTCATTCTGCGAAACTCCCTACGTTGTCGAGGGGACATGGAGGCCCCGAGTTGCATAGGTACCTCCGAGTCCTCCGTGGAGGGGCGAGGAGACGGGACCTCGGGGGGAATCGCAGAAAAGTCAGAGGGGAGCACACTGAAGCGTTCTAGCTGACGTTCCCTGAGACGTCGGTCAAGTCGTACTGCTAGGGCCATAACCTGGTCAAGGGAGTCAGGCGAGGGGTAGCTAACCAGCAGATCCTTCAGGGCGTCAGATAATCCTAACCTAAACTGGCACCTTAGGGCCGGATCGTTCCACTGAGAAGCTACGCACCACTTCCTAAAATCAGAACAGTATTCCTCAACCGGTCTCCTACCCTGACGTAAGGTCACCAGCTGACTCTCGGCTAAAGCAGTCCTGTCAGTCTCGTCGTAAATGAGTCCGAGGGCAGAGAAAAAACGATCAACAGAGGAAAGTTCAGGGGCGTCAGGAGCCAAGGAGAAGGCCCACTCTTGGGGCCCTTCCTGTAGTCGGGATATGATGACACCCACCCGCTGGTTCTCGGAACCTGAGGAGTGGGGCTTTAGGCGGAAATACAGTCTGCAACTCTCCCGGAAGGAGAGAAACGTCTTACGGTCCCCTGAAAACCGGTCCGGTAACTTGAGGTCGGGTTCTAGAGGTGAGGTGAAGGGTACTACTAAAGCAGCGTCACCCTGATTGACCCTTTGGGCCAGGGCCTGGACCTGTAGGGAGAGGCCCTGCATCTGCTGGGTCAGGGTCTCAAGGGGGTCCATGATAGCGTCAGCGTAGGAGAAATGGTAGACTAGGTAAGGGCTTGTAATTATGTAATGGCAGGAAGGAGGTGAAGGGAAAGTGAGCCCTAATCTACCCACCGCCCTGTCCCTGCCTACTTGCAACGACCCGCCCTAGGCGACGAGGTACAACTGGGCGGCGGTCCCTACGCTGGCTAAGTGCACAGGAAGACAAACAGGGAACACGCAAGGGAAGGGGCAGTAGCCACGGAACGCCACGAGGAAACGGGGCGGCGAACGAACAGTCAGGACCAGGACGAAGGAGTACACCCGAGCGGGCACGGAGACAGAAGCAAGCCAGGGCAAGCAAAGCAGGTCAGGCAGAACTGCAGCAAGGCAGAAGCACGGCAGAAGCAGGCTGGAGCAAGCAGCAGTGGGGCCAGGAATCCAAAAGAATTACAAGCACTGAGGGAGAGCACAGGGCAGGTAATAAAGGGCAGGGGGCGGAGCTAACTCCGAGAGACCAGGCCGCGATAGGCTCTCCCACTCCTGAGCCTGCCACCCTGGTTGGTGGGAGATGGTGTCAGTCGAACAGGTCTGGCCTCAGGTGTGGATTGATTAATCCCAGGAGTATAGCTAGATGAAGTACCTGGCAGATCCCTAACAACTATACCGCTAGATAAATTCCACAAGGGTTGTAGTTTCCCAAATGGGTTCAATTTTGCGGGGTTTGAACTATTTTGGCCCCTCAGTGGCTTTGCAAATGTGACATGGGACCGCAAACCATTCCAGCAAAACTTGAGCTCCAAAAGTCAAATGGTGCTCCGTCCTTTCTAAGCCCCGCCGTGTGTCCAACAGCAGTTTATTACCACATATGGGGTATTGCTGTGCTCAGAAGTTTGCTTTACAAATGTTGGGGTTGTTTTTCTCCTTTATCTATTGTAAAAGTGAAAAAATCTGAGCTAAAACTACATTTTATTAGAAAAAATTTAGATTTTCAATTTCACGGCATAATTCCCATAAATTCTGCAAAAACCGTGTGGGGTCAAAATGCTAACTATACACCTAGAACAATTCCTTGAGGGGTGTAGTTTCCAAAATGGGGTCACTTTTGGGGAGTTTTCACTGTTATGGTCCCTCCAGGGCTTTGCAAACACGACATGGAACCGAAAACCATTCCAGCAAAATCTGCGCTCCAAAATCCAAATGGAGCTCGTTCCCTCCTGAGCCCTGCCGTGTGTCCAAACAGCAGTTTATTACCACATATGGGGTATTGCCGTAATTGGGAGACATTGCTTTACAATAAATAAATAAATAAATAATTTATAGTTCCAATAAATTTTGAAAAAAACCTGTGGGCTCAAAATGCTAACTATACCTCTAGATAAATTCCTTTAGGGGTGTAGTTTCCAAAATGGGTTCACTTTTTGGGGGTTTCCACTGTTTTGGCACCACAAGACCTCTTCAAACCTGACATGGTGCCTAAAATATATTCTAATAAAATAGAGGCCCCAAAATCCTCTAGGTGTACTTTGCTTCTGAGGCCTGTGTTTCAGTCCATTACCACACTAGGGCCACATGTGGGATATTTCTAAAAACTGGAGAATCTGGGCAATAAATATTGAGTTGCGTTTCTCTGGTAAAACCTTCTGTGTTATAGAAAAAACTGTATTACAAATGAATTTCGTAAAAAAAATGAAATTTGTAAATTTCACCTCTATATTGCTTTATTTCCTGTGAAACGCCTAAAGGGTTAAAATAATTTTGAATACTTTGAGGGGTGCAGTTTTTAAAATGGGGTGATTTATGGGGACTTTCTAAGGGTATGTGCACACGATAACTGCAATTACGTCTGAAATTACGGAGCTGTTTTCAGGAGAAAACAGCTCCGTAATTTCAGACGTAATTGCATGTACTGACGTTTTGCGAGGCGTCTTTTACGGACTTAATTTGTAGCTGTTCTTCATTGGAGTCAATGAAAAACGGCTCAAATTATGTCCCAAGAAGTGTCCTGCACTTCTTTGACGAGGCTGTTATTTTACACGCCGTCTTTTGACAGCGACGCGTAAAATGACAGGTCGTCGGCACAGTACATCGGCAAACCCATTGAAATAAGTGGGCAGATGTTTGCCGACGTATTGGAGCCGTTATTTCAGACGTAATTTGAGGCATAAAACGCCTCCATTACGTCTGAAAATAGGTCGTGTGAACCCAGCCTCATATATGAGGCCCTCAAAACCACTTCAGAACTGAACTAGTCCCTGAAAAAATAGCCTTTTGATATTTTCTTGAAAATGTGAAAAATTGCAGCTAAAGTTCTAAACCTTGTAACGTCCTAGAAAAAGAAAAAGACGTTCAAAAAACGATGCAAACATAAAGTAGGCATATGGGAAATGTTAACTAGTAACTATTTTGTGTGGTATTACTATCTTTTTTAAAAGCAGATACATAAAAAATTTTGGTGGTATTACTATCTGTTTTACAAGCAGATACATACAAATTTTTTGCACATTTTCTCTAAATTTTGGTGTTTTTTTACAAATAAATATTCAATTTAACGACCAAATTTTTTCAGTATCATAAAGTACAACATGTCCCGAGAAAACAATCTCAGAATCGCTTGGATAGGTAAAAGCATTCCGGAGTTATTACCACATAAATTAACACGTCAGATTTGCAAAAATCGGCTGTGTCCACAAGGCCAAAACAGGCTTAGACACTAAGGGGTTAAATAATCAAGATTATTATATTAAATAACAATAATAACAGTAGTAATATTATTTATTGTGAATTACACAAAGGACTTATGTGAATACTATACAGATCATATGGGTTCAGACTAAGAGTATGGTCATACGACAACGCCAAATACGTCTGAAATTCCGGAGCTGTTTTCAGGAGAAAACAGCTCCTGAATTTCAGCCGTTTTTACTAGTGCACGCATTTTTTTGCGGCGTCTTTTACGGACGTAATTGGAGTTCGTTTTCATTGGAGTCAATGAAAAACGGCTCCAATTACGTCCCAAGAAGTGTCTTGCACTTCTTTGACGTGGCTGTAATTTTACGCGCCGTCTTTTGATAGTGACGCGTAAAATGAGAGTTCGTCTGCACAGAACATCGTAAGACCCATTGCAAGCAATGTGCAGATGTTTGCCGACGTATTGGAGCCGTTTTTTCAGGCGTGATTTGAGGCGTAAAACGCCTTTATTACGCCTGAAAAGAGATCGTGTGCAAATACCCTTAGTAAGAATAACTTACTATTCTTAGGCTGGGTTCCCACAGGTCGGATACGCTACATAAAAACTGTGCAGTATATCCGACCTGGAACCCGCAGCACCGTCCGAAAAATCGCACCACCGGAATTTACGCTGCAGGAAGCACCGCTTGAAAAAAAACAAAAAACGTTGATATTTACCCCTTCCTCTTTCCCTCGTAGTCCGGCCTCCTACGATGGTATTGTAGGCTATGTGACGCTACAGCCTGTAATTGGCTGCAGCGGTCACATAGGATAAAACGTCATCCCAGGAGGCCGGACTGCAGGAAGAAGGAGAGCGTTCTGGGTAAGTATGATTTTTTTTTTCCGGAGTTGCGATTTTTGCAGTGTAATTCCTACACTTGACTTTCTGTTGTGGGTTTTGCATCCCCATTGTATTCAATGGGAAAAACCCACAACAGAAAATCAACAAAAACGCAGCATAAATGGACATGCTGCGGAATTAAATTTCGCACCGCAGATCAATTTATTAATGTTTACGTTGCCTAAACTGGCCTAAACTATGTTTTCTGTTAGACCACACACACTTTTCAAGTTCGCCGAGCAACAAGAAAACTTATTTCCGCTAAAATGTTGCACATCATAACTTTTCCAAAACCTAACGTAAACTGCTTAATAAATGTGGTCTATCGACCCACATTTTCTGAGACTGGTATACCTTATGCCAGTCTAAGTAAGGGTATGTTCACACGAGGTCATTACGTCCGTAATTGACGGACGTATTTCGGCCGCAAGTACCGGACCGAACACAGCGCAGGGAGCCGGGCTCCTAGCATCATGGTTATGTACGACGCTAGGAGTCCCTGCCTCGTTGCCGGAAAACTGTCCCGTACTGTAATCATGTTTTCAGTATGGGACAGTAGTTCCACGGAGAGGCAGGGACTCCTAGCGTCGTACATAAGTATGATGCTAGGAGCCCGGCTCCCTGCATTGTGTTCGGTCCGGTACTTGCAGCTGAAATACGTCCGTCAATTACGGACGTAATGACTTCGTGTGAACATACCCTAAAGTAGATGGAGTGATTTACGACTAATTTCTTAAAAAGCGCACGTCTCGAAATAAATTTGGCGCATTCTGATGGTCAGAAAATGACATCTACGCCTGCTATGGCATTTGTGCACGAGAAAGTTTTAAATTTGTTGTACGTCATCCCTTTTATTTGCTCCAGTTTACTGCGGCATAAACTGCATAAAAAAATGTAGCCCATTGTCTTTGGTAGGGTTTTAGTACAGTCTGTAGTTATTTTCTTCAGTCCACCTCCGCTACTAATGTGTGACTTATTAAAGGAGCACTCCGGTAAAAAAAATAATCTTAGTCCCCATTTGGAAAGTACATCTGGTAAAAAGTAGGACAGGCAATTATTTTACTGGAAGTCTTATTGCCGAACCATCTTCTCCTTTCCGGGCCGCTGTTAGGTTACATGACCCGCACTGTCCAAATCCTACAGTGCCTGCTGTGTGGACCAGAAATAACCTTCCCTATGCATTCCTATGAGACTTAGCCGGGATTCACACGAGCGTGTGCGTTTTTCGCGTTCAACAAACGCGGCGTTTTGCGCGCGCAAAAGGCACTTAACAGCTTGTGGTGCTTTTCTGTTTTCATTCATACTTTTCACTGCTGTTGCGCGAATCACACGCGTCCCCCGGAAGTGCTTCCGTGTGGTGCGCGTGATTTTCACGCACCCATTGACTTCAATGGGTGCGTGATGCGTGAAATACGCACAAAGAACGGACATGTCGTGAGTTTTACGCAGCGGACTCACGCTGCGCAAAAATCACGAACTGTCTGCACAGCCCCATAGACTAATATAGGTCCGTGCGAGACTCGTGAAAATCACGTGCGTTGCACGGATGTATATCCCGTTCGTCTGAACGTCTGCTTTCATTTTACCACAATAGCCTCACAATGACTGAAGATTGAACGTAATAGGATCGATACCTCAGCACGATGTGCCTGGTATATCACTTGAATTAGGAGCCAGATATACCAGATTTAATTAAGGGTAAATGTAATCAACCAATCAAGGCCGTTGATTAGGGTAAAATTGAGTATCTCCTTAGGCTGCTTTCACACAGCAGTAATTTGGTCAGTATTTAGTATGTTTCATCCCATTTGACCTCTGCAGCCTGTGATCGGCGTCATCCCAGGAGTCCGGGCTGGACAAAGATGCACTGAATTCTGGGTAAGTATAAGATGTTTTTTCTGAGTTGCGATTTTGCTATTTGTTGCCAATTTTACCTCCCATTGAATTCAATGGGGAAAACCTGCAACAGAAAAGCAGCGATTACGCAAATACAATTGACATGCTGCGGATTTAAAAAACCGCACCACAGGTCAATTTCTTTGCGTGCATGCTATTTCTCAGTGCTCGTGTGCTGCCCCCCCCCCCCCCTGAAAGTTGAGGAATAGCATGCACGCAAAGAAAATAGTGCTGCTATTGAATTAGAAGCAAAGAATGAACGGAGCGGGCATTGAGGAGGCTGTGGACCAATAGGATGCCTCAAACCCGAGTATACATCAGAAGTCACGGGTTTGAGGCATCCTATTGGTCCACAGCCTCCTCAATGTCCGCTCCATTCATTCTTTGTTTCTGATTCAATAGCGGCACCATTTTCATCAGTGCCCGCAAGCTGCCTGCCCCGATGGTATCTACAGTGATGATGGGGATTACATATATTTAGGGATAATGGGGATTACATATATACAGGGATGATGGGGATCACATTAGATATCTGAGGTGTGGTCACGTGATTCTGTGACTGCACCTCAGATAAAGCAGGTGGGTGGGATAACCTAAATGGGAAGGGAAAACTAGTGGGGAGGGCTAATAGACACATAGAGGGGGCGTAATAATTAGAAAAGAACAGCCCTGTGCTGTTACATAGGTCATTTAGGTATCGACACATGACTGCGTGCATACTAAGGGTATGTTCACACGGGTTAGAAAAATACGTCTGAAAATACGGAGCTGTTTTCAGGCAAAACAGCTCCTGATTTTCAGACATTTTTGTAGCAACTCGCGTTTTTCGCGGCGTATTTTACGGTCGTTATTGGAGCTGTTTTTCAATGGAGTCAATGAAAAACGGCTCCAAAAACGTCCCAAGAAGTGACATGCACTTCTTTTTCGCGGGCGTCTTTTTACGCGCCGTATTTTGACAGCGTCGTGTAAAATTAAGGCTCGTGGGAACAGAACACCGTAAATCCCATTGCAAGCAATGGGCAGATGTTTGTAGGTGTAAGGAAACAGTTTTTTCAGGCGTAATTCGAGGCGTAAAATGCCCGAATCATGTCTGAAAACAGTGTGTGTGAACATAACATAACTCTCGTGCACGAGCCTGTGTCGAGAGAAAAAAAAAGACACAGATGAAAAACAGTACTTCCCGCAGGGTTGAGGTAGGGAGAATAGGAAGGAAAGTGTTCAGATTTAATACAGAATATATATTAGGAACTTTATTCAATATTTACATAGAGTATTAGTTAAAAAATGTTGTGTCCCTGGAAAACCCCTTTAAGGTCATGCTCTTATGTTTCACACATTTTCATGTAATGTACTGTATGTACAGTATGAAAACATAATTCTAATTGTATTTAATTTGATACATTTAGTTCATAAAATCCAGCTTTTGTTTTTAGCCATTGAATATAAATAGCTTACAAGTTTCCACCATCCTTTATATGGCTTTTGCAACAGTATTAGATGAGCTTTACACAATCGATTCCCAGGAGGCCACTTTGTACTGGCAGTTACCGTGTTACAGAAATCTGGTTTACTAATAGACAGCGGTCCCTGGTTTCTTGTAGTCTCCCCACAATCTATCACCCCGATGTAGAAGTAATTTTTCCATCCCATATATCATGATATTCTCATTTCCACGCTTACGTCCATCTTCACTTATTTTGAGCATCAATAATTGCCCTCTAATTGTGTGAAAAATGGCCCACGGTTCTTCCAACCTCTGTTCTAGTTAATCGTACCAAACCTACAATGATGTAACATTTGCTAACCCAATCAATACTGATCTTTACAGAATGGTTTCCTTTTTTGTAGGGTCTCCTTACAGATGTCATGATGTTGCTAATAGCATTATTGGAAACTCATTTATAATATGCTTATTGTATTCTTATCACCTGAGAAGTCTAAGGGATATTGATTAACTTAAGAAGGAATATTTTTTGCTGACATGAAACATTTGTTTCTTACACAGAACTAACAATACAAAACTGTGGAGAGATCTATCATGAAAATTACTCTTTACATACGAATGCCCTGAATAACCTGAAAGAAATATAGAAGTGTTCTCACTAAACTTTACATTGCCATAAGATATAATAGAATACAAAATGTGATAATACAAAGAGTCATCAAAACTAAAATTCAGTGAATAGTAATGTCTTGTGGGACACAACCGAAACACAGCTCAAAATTGTCTTACCCGTAATTTTCCTTTCCTTGAATCTGAAGGCAGCACAATACAAATCGGTTAAGGGGGTTTTGCACTGGGTGATTATCGGACAGATGAGCGTTCATAGAACGCTCGTTGCCGATAATTGCCCTGTGCAGCGATCAGCAGATGAACAAGCAAATGAACGAGCTCGATCATCTGCTGGTCGTATTGTTTTAAAAAAGTTAAATATTATCGTCGTCGGCAGCACATCTCCATGTGTAAACAAGGAGACGCGCTGCCGACATGATAGTAACGTATGGGGGCGTATGGGGACGAGCAATAAGAGTAACGACAGCTCGTCCCCATCCGTAGCTCCGTGTCGCAGGAGCAAACATCGGAGTAACGACCGCTCGTCCACATCCACAGCTCCGTGTGGTAGGAACAAATGAACGCCGATCAAGGATGTCTTGTTGATCGGCACTCGCTGCACCAGCCGATAATCGGCAGGTGTAAAAGGACCTTTAGTCTTGCCTCCTGGCTGCTAGGACAGAAGAGAAACTTTACCAAAGTGTCGGGAGTGTGAATAGACATCGCATCCTGGCTGAAAGCGATGTCTATTCACTCTCAAGACACTTCTGTAAAGTTAATGTGGGAGTATGTGAAAGCACAGCGTAATCTTGCGAGAACACGCTGTGTTGCGAGCTCTGCTAAAAATGAATGGAGAGAAGTGTATTACCCTGATTGGTCAACGTCATATACTTCTCTTTACAACGCCCAGTTGGTAAAAAAAACAAAAAAACACCCAGTTGTCTATTAAGAAACTAATTAGCATAAATCTAAAATTGTGCATAACTTGCTTAAAATCGTTTTTCAAAATAACAAACACTTATCTACATTACAGCGCCAATCACATTATGTAGGAGAGGGAACTTATAATGTGGTGACAGAGCCTCTTTAACCCCTTCAGGACTGAGCCTGTTTTGGCCTTCAGGACGAAGCCGATTTTTCAAATCTGACATGTGTCACTTTATGTGGTAATAACTCCGGAATGCTTTTACCTATCCAAGCGATTCTGAGATTGTTTTCTCGTGACATATTGTACTTTATGTTAGGGAAAAAATTTGTTCGATAAATTCAATATTTATTTGTAAAAAACACCAAGATTTAGAGAAAATTAGCAAAAATTTGCATTTTTCTAAATTTAAATGCATCTACTTGTAAAACAGATAGTAATACCACACAAAATACTTACTATTTTATATTTCCCATATGTCTACTTTATGTTTGCATCGTTTTTTGAACATTCTTTTATTTTTCTAGGACGTTACAAGGCTTAGAACTTTAGTAGCAATTTCTCATATTTTCAAGAAAATTTCAAAAGCCTATTTTTTCAGGGACCAGTTCAGTTCTGAAGTGGCTTTGAGGGCCTTATATAATAGAAAGTCCCCATAAATCAACCCATTTTGAAAACTGCACCCCTCAAAGTATTCAAAACAGCATTTAGAAAGTGTTTTAACCCTTTAGGCGTTTCACAGGAATTAAAGCAAAGTAGAGGTGAAATTTACAAATTTTATTTTTTTTTTCGAAAATTAATTTGTCATACATTTTTTCTGTACCACAGAAGGTTTTACCAGAGAAACACAACTCAATATTTATTGCCCAGATTCTGCAGTTTTTAGAAATATCCCACATGTGGTCCTAGTGCGGTAATGGACTGAGGCACCAGCCTCAGAAGCAAAGGAGCAACTAGTGGATTTTGGGGCCTCCTTTTTTTAGAATCTATTTTAGGTACCATGTCAGGTTTGAATAGGTCTTGTGGTACCAAAACAGTAAAGACCCACAAAAAGTGACCCCATTTTGGAAACTACACCCCTCAAGGAATTTATCTATGGGTATAGTTAGCATTTTGAACCCACAGTTTTTTTGCTAAATTTATTTGAATTAGTATGTGAAGATGAAAATCTACTTTTTTTGTGAAAAAACGTAAAAATTTTAAATATTTACAAGGAATAAAGTAGAAAAAACACCCCAACATATGTAAAGCAATTTCTTACGATTATAGCAATACCCCATATGTGGTAATAAACTGCTGTTTGGACCCACAGCAGGCCTCAGAAGGGAAGGAGCACCATTTGGATTTTGGATTTCTGATTTTGCTGGAATAGTTTTCAGTGCCGTGTCACGTTTGCAATGCACTGGAGGGATGAAAACCATGGAAACCCAATAGTGACCCCATTTTGGAAACTACACCCCTCAAGGAACTTTTCTAGGGGTAAAGTTAGCATTTTGACCCCACAGTTGTTTTGCTGAAGTCATTGGAATTAGTCTGTAAAGGTAAAAATCGACTTTTTTTCTGTAAGAACTTAGAAATTTGTAATTTTTACAAGGAATAAAGGAGAAAAAGCACCCCAACATTTGTAAAGCAATTTCTCCTGATTACGTAAATACCCCATATGTGGTAATAAACTGCTGTTTGGACCCACACCGGGGCTTAGAAGGGAAGGGGCACCATTTGGCTTTTGGAGCTCAAATTTAGCTGGAATAGTTTTTGGGTGTCATGTCGAATTTGCAAAGCCCCTGAGGTACTAAAACAATGGAAACCTCTCAAAAGTAACCCCATTTTGGAAACTACACCACTTAAGGAATCTATCTAGGGGTATAGTGAGCATTTAGGCCCCACACGTCTTTTGCAGAATTTATTAGAATTAGGCCGTGAAAATTAATATCAACATTATTTCCACTAAAATGTTGAATTTTTTCAATTTCACAAAGGATAAAGTTGAAAATGCCACCCAACATTTGTAAAGCAATTTCTCCCGAGTACGGCAATACCCCACATGTGGTCATAAATGTTTTTTCAATAGAAAATAAATTAACCCTTTCCGGACTGATCGATGTTTTGCTTTTTCGTTTTTCCTCCCCGCTTTCCGAGAGCCACAACGTCTTTATTTTTCCGTCAATAGAGCGGTGTGGGGGCTTATTTTTTGCGGGATGAGCTGTAGTTTTTATTGGTACCATTTTTTGGTACATAAGACTTTTTCAGCACTTTTTATAAAAAATTTTGGTAGAGCGAAGGTGACCAAAAAACTGAGATTTTGCCATTTAAAATTCTTTATTTTTCATCGTGCGAGTTCAATAATGGTATATTGTAATAGCTTGGACTTTTACGGACGCAGCTATACCAATTTTTTGTATTTTTTTTTATTTTTTTACATTACTTTAGAGAAAAAAATATGAAAAGGGTTTCTTTTTGGACTTTAAATATTTATTTAATTTTTTCCACTAATAATAACTATTGACTTTTGTTTCTACATATTTTATTAGTCCCCATAGGAGACTTGAACCAGCAATCGTTAGATCACTGGTAGAATACACTGCAATACTAATGTATTGCAGTTTATTGTGATTTTTACAGGCTCCTGTAACAGCGCGATCGCTGTTTCTGTCCGTTAGTCCCGGGTATCAGCTGTAATACATAGCTGACACCCGCAGCGTATGGCACGGGCTCAGTGCGTGAGACGCTCCTTATATCACCCCCCACACCATGACATGCTATTAAGTCATGGTGCGCGAAGGGTTTAATTCGCAGCCGATGGTGGAAAGTGAAAATTACAATTTTCCACTGATGTGCCATTTTAGTGCACTATATGTTGTGCCCAGTTTGTGCCACAAATACCACAAATAAAATATTAACAGGGTTCTCCCGGGTATGGCGATGCCATATCGGTGGACATAAACGGCTGTTTGGGCAGACTGTAGGGCTCAGAAGGGAGGGACGCTATTTGGCTTTTGGAGCGCAGATTTTGCTTGGTAGTAGCTCTGGCGTTTTGCTGGTATTTCAGTTTATAATGTGGGGGCAAATGTAGGCTGGGCAGAGTATATCAGGGCATAATAAGAGGGTATAATAATGGGGTAAATAAATAATAATCCGCAGATATGTGGCCAGTGTTGCACTTATATTATAAATGGCGCCCGATCTTATCCGCTTTTGGAACGCTCTGCACATTTTGCATCGCCACAATCTGGGAGCCGGAACTTTTTTTATTTTTTCACCACCGGAGCTGCGCGAGGGCTTATTTGTTGCGGGACAATCTTTAATTTTCATTGGTACCATTTTGGGGTACATGCGATTTTGTTGATCATTTTTTATTCCATTTTTCGGCAAGCCAGGTGACCAAACACCAGCAATTCTGACAATGATTTTTATTTATTTTTTACAGCGTTCACCCTGGGCTATAAATTACCGTTCTATTTTATTCTGCGGGTCGGTACGATTACGGCGATACCATATGTATCTAGGTTTTTTTTATGTTTTGCAGCGTTTGCGCAATAAAATAACTTATTTAGAAAATCATTTATTTTCTGTGTCACCATATTCTGAGAGCCGTAACTTTTTTATTTTTCAGTCAAAAAAGCTGTGTAAGGGCTTGTTTTTTGCGGGACGGGTTGTAGTTTGTATCGGTACAATTTTGGCGTACATGCGACTTTTTGATCACTTTTTATTGTAGATTTTGTGAGGGGTGGTGACCAAAAAAAAGTGATTCTCACTTTGTTTTTCATTCATTTTTTTTGCGGTGTTCACCGTGCGGGAAAAATAATATTATAGTTTTATAGTTGGGGTCGTTACAAACGCGGTGATACCAAATATGTGTACTTTTTTTTTACGTGTTCATTTTTTTTCCTATAATATAAGACTTATTATAGGAAAAAAAGCAGTTCATGTTTATGTCACTTATAACTTTTATTTTTACACTTTTTTAAAAACATTTTTATTCTTTTTTTACTTTCTTCACTTGTCCCACTAGGGGACACTTAGACTTGCAGCTCTGATCGCTGCTGGAATACATTACACTACACATGTAGTGTAATGCATTCCAACTGTCATTGTGACGTGACAGTCACACTGACAGGAAGCCTACGACGACCACCCTCCGGGTGGTCCTCATAGGCTTCTGTACATGGCAACCCGGAAGCCATTGTCTGGCGTCCGGTTGCCATGG